>NW_019392905.1:188924-566424 GCF_000648675.2 Cimex lectularius | reverse complement strand
AGGGAGAGAGAGAGAGGAGAGAGAGAGAGAGAGAGAGAGAGAGGAGAGAGAGAGAGAGAGAGAGAGAGAGAGTTATAGGGAGGGACGGAGAGAGAGATAGATAAGTACAGAGAGAAAGAGAGAGAGAGAGATGAGAAAGGGAGAGATAGAGGGAGGAAGAGAGAGATAGAGAGAGAGAGAGTGAGAGAGAGTTAGAGGGCGGGAGGGAGAGAGAGATAGATAAGTACAGAGAGAGAGAGAGAGAGAGAGAGAGAGAGAGAGAGAGAGAGAGAGAAATAAAGGTATATAAAAAAATGATACGATAGAAACAATGAAATTACTTTTTAAATGTTTAGGGGTAGTTAATTAAATGGTTAGGCTTTTCATTCAAATAACGACTAAAAAGATTACCACTATTGTAGATATATATAATAGATAGATGGAGATAGACATAGAGATAGAGAAAGAAAGAGATCACCACGAGTGTATGTCACCCTAATGATATATATATCATATTTACTTGGCATTTAATTTGTCTACGTAGTTTATTACTATTTATTGTAACTACTCCTCTTATTGTATAAAATTCCTCGCCCATTGTTCGCTTATGTTGTAAATGAGTATTGTGAATTTTGATTGCAACCTAATATTTTCCTAGGATGATGATCTATTGTCCTCGCTTTGAAAAATTGAAGCATTAAACATTTTTATCATTGAAATGTGATTAAAGAAATACTCTGGACCTTATTTAATTCAAAAGATTTAGTTCTTGCTTTAGCTAACATGACTTAAGTAAATAAATCTCATATTTCTTCTATATTTCTTGAGACTTTGGCAGGGTTGTCGCAGTTGCTGCGTAGCAATAATTCGTTATCGAACAAAATACTAATAAAAAAAATATTATGTCACATGAGTAACGTATAATTGCAACATCTATAGTAAAATATTATGTGGTATAAGAAGTATCAAACTGTTGGTAATATACAATGATGGTTTTTAACTATTATGATGGTATATGTATGAGCAAACCAATTCAAATTAACTTTTATTTCGAGAAAGAAGAAAGAAAGAGAAAGAGGAAGGGAGAGAGAGAGAGAGAGAGAGAGAGAGAGCGAGAGAGAGAGAGAGTGAGTGAGAGAGAGTCTGTTGATAATGGTTCGTGATGATTGCAATCTTAAAATGAGCAGCAAAGGTATATTAGAAGAAAATAATCATAATTATCATAAAACTAATAATATTGTAAATCTTATTAAATAAATTTTGTATAAATGGAAAAATTTTATTTCATGTAATTTAAATTCCACTGACATAAAAATCTTTATTTCGACTTACAATAAAGAAATTATCCCTCAAGAAGTGATCATAATGCGTAAAAAAGTAGAAGTCTGTAGGCGAGAGGTCGAGTGAATATGGTGGGTGCTCTAAGATTTCATATCCTAAGTCCTTAAGTTTCCGCAGGGTTAGCATTGAGACGTATGGCCTGGCGTCGGACCCTTACAGTTTACCAATGCTGGACAAAGGCATTGCAGTCTTCCGTGCATTTTGTCAATTTCTTGGCAATATTTCTATGCTGCGATAGTTTTACCATAATTAAGGAAAATATAGAGCTTTTCACCATCAAAGTCACCATAACCTTTTTTTGTTCAGATTTGGTTTCGGGAAGTGTTTTAGCGCTTCATCCTTGTCCAACCACCTCCTGTTATTGTACAAAATATATTTCTCATCACACTTCATGATTCATTCGTGAAATGGATCATTTTGGTGACGCAACAGAAGAAACGTGCAAATTTCAAAGCGTCGATTTCTTTGGGTGGTATGGCCAGATGGCGAACAACGGTTGAGTGGTCAACACTAGGCTCTTCCGCAATTTCCCATGCTGTCTTACATAAATTTTCTTCAATCACCCTTTTGAGTTGGTCGTCGTCCACAACGGAAAGCCTAACGCGGCCTTCCCTGACTTAGAGAACGAAATGTCCAAGGCGAAATATCTGAAACCATCCATGCACCGTGCATTCGCTAATGCTTCAGTGACTTCGCCCAAGTTAAAATCCATGCAAATAAATTTGACGAAGATCTAGTTTGGACATACATATTTAATTTCGCAGGTCCACATTCTTATAAAATTCAATATAAACTAAAATGTTTTGGATAAAAGATAACAGTTAAAAGTATTTATTATAATCCATAAATTAGTTTTTGGGATTTAGTTTTGTTTACATGACAAGTTCCTGCGAAAATAAAACAAATTTTTAAAACTTGCATTAATTTTTCACCAACCCAGTATTTTATCTACATTATTTTCTGTTAGCTTAAACTTAGCTTAGAAGTAAATTTTCACGAAATTGTAAGTAGTAGAACAATAAGAAGTACATTTTCGAAATTTCACAATTAAAATTTAGTCTAATTTAGAAAAATATTTTACAATTCATTTTTAGATGTTTATTTTAAATATTTGGTTGTTTAACATTTGTATTTGAGATTAACCGCGTGTTTGTTAATATGAGGCCCACTAGGATTTGCCGTCAAAAATTTTGAAAATTTGTTTATTACGTGTTTGTCTAAATCATCAAACTTCAGGTAAGATGACCAATGGCACTTATTTATAATAACAGCTTAGAATTATCAATCGTAGTTAATAATTATTGAGTTTTAAAAATAGAAAAGGTATCGAATTCAACTTTCTGTAAGATAGAAATTCCACCCAGTTGGCAGAATGAAAGTTGGCATAAATTGATTTTCGACTTTTCAAACCTTTCATTATCCGGCGTGTTCCGTCTGGATGTTCAGTGCGGGGAATTCGGTCATTTTTGAGTGGCTACTCTATTTACGACGTCTTAAAAGGGCCAGCAAAATGATACTATTTCATGTACTCAGGGGTCGAGTGCTTTCCGTTCTGATTATAAGCACACTGTAAATTTTTTACGAGTACCCAACAAATCAACCTCTTCGCTAAAACCCCTCTGCCTCTTTCCAATGCATTGGTGTTTTCTGTTCTCTGACCATTTCTTATTCGATTTTAGATTTTTATTTTCAGTAAAAAACGTTTTCTGAACTTCTATTGTTGTAAACTTCAAAATTTTCAAATAGCATGAATTAAACTTTACTTATTGAAATCTCCTATGGAAATATTCCGTCATTATTCTCATCCCTAAATCTCACAAACCCCCTAACCAGATCTCATCCTACAGACCTATTAGCCTGCTTCCTGCAATGTCCAAAATCCTAGAACGACTCCTCTTAAAACGCTTAATACCAATCCTTGGCACCTATAATATCATTCCCTCTCATCAATTCGGTTTCCGTCCCCAACACTCCACTATCCAACAATGCTTCAGAGTAGTCGACACCATCTCATCGGCCCTAGAAAAAAAGGAGTATTGCCTGGGCGCGTTCTTAGACATAGCACAGGCTTTCGACAGGGTCTGGCATCCAGGCATACTTTTTAAACTTAAGCGCTTCCTACCCTCCCATTATTACCTTTTAATGAAATCCTACCTAACTGACCGCTGTTTCAGAGTGAGGTGCGGCAACGAATTCTCAGAAGTCAAACAGACACAGGCCGGTATACCGCAAGGTAGTATCCTTGGTCCTGTCCTATATGTCATTTATACTGCTGACCTACCAACACATCCTGACACTATTATCACCACCTACGCGGACGACACCGCAATCCTATCCTGTAACTCGAATTCTGTCCAAGCTACCTCCAACATCCAGGAACACCTTGAGCTTATCGAAGACTGGTGTAAAAAATGGAGGACAAGACTGAACGAAGAAAAATGCACTCAGTGTACTTTTACGCTGAAAAAGCAGTCTTGCCCTCCATTGTACATCAACAACAAAGAGATACCAGTTTCCACTCAAGTCAAATACCTGGGACTATATCTCGACAGCAGACTGACGTGGAATCCCCACACAAGACTTAAAAAACAGCAACGTAATACAAGACTTGGACTACTACGAAGACTTTTAAGACCGAAATCGACTTTGACAATTAAGACAAAACTAACACTATACAAGACTTTACTAAGACCAATATGGACATATGGAGTAGAATTGTGGGGCACAAGTCCTTAGACAAATTGTTAAAGCACCCTATTATGTCACTAACCTCACTATCCACAAAGACCTCAACATTCCTTTTGCCAACGAACTAATCCAGTCCAGATTTCAACCCTTCCATACCAACTTTTCAAACCATCCTAACCATACGGCTCGAGCCCTATCCACTCATTCCCATCCTGACAACCCACCACTACGCCTCAACCGACGTTGCCTCGGGACCTCCTTGATCCCTAATCATAGCAATGGCTGGCTCCTCAAAGCATGTGTCCTACCGGTGCAGTGCTGGCATTAGTGCTAGTGTTGTGCTGTGTGATATTTCATGCATGTGTACATATTTGTATAGTATGCAATTCTGTATAGGTAACAAATAAATAAATTAAATTAAAAAAAAAAAAAAACTTATTGAAATGTTTTTGCAGTTCGAGATTGTCTTTATAAATCGTAAGAATTGTCGAACGTAATCATACTAGAATTCGCCTTATCTCTGATTTTTCATATACAGCAAAAACATCAAGGATATAACATTATTATTATATATATATATTATTATCAAATAATAACATCAAGGAAGATAACAAACTCCTAAAAAAAGTCAACAGTAATTTCATCATATTATCAATATTAAAAAAATAACAAAAGTCTAAAATATACATCTTAACTAAATAAAACATACCTAATTTATCAAACATTTATGGGTGAACTAAACAATACAGAAAGAGATACAAAATAAAACAGATTAAAATAAAAACGAATATCAAAATTAAATTATATAAATATAATCTTCCTACACTAATATTATTGTGTGGTGATTAGTGACCGTTAATCAATAATTATTCAGAAATCGTAATTGTACCATTCTTGCGTGTCGTGTTGAGAGTGCCCACTCAGTGGCAAGAATGGCACAATTACACAGAACACAAACACTTTGAGCCCTGAAGATGATCTCAATAAAGATCGAAACATTGGCAAAGAAAATGTTTTTCTGAAACCTACATCACACCAGACCGCATCTCACGATTTCTGAATAACTAATATTATTTTACACAGATATTTTTATCTCCTGCGTATATGCCATCGTTCGCCCAAAACTTTTCGAGACCTTCCATTTCGAGGGGGACGGGTCTCCCTGGTCCCTGACACTACAATAAAAGATATTCCAAAGTTTTTGCAAAGGAATATGCTTTGAATATAAAAAAATATATCTTGCGTTTACATCGTATAGTGAAGCCAATAATTTTTATATAATTTAATAATTCTAATTAATTATTCGTTTTATCTAAGGTTTTTGGATGAGATGAAAAATTAGTGTCACGAGCAGGATTCGAACCCACGACCCGAATTGGGCTCAATACGCCGCTGCTCTGACCACTGAGCTACCGTATCTTCGATCCCCTCGGACACCAACTCGTGAGACTTATTTTTCATCTCAACCAAAAACCTTAGATAAAAAGAATAATTAATTGGAATAATTGATATGGTCAATTATGACCACTAAGCAAATATACACTATATAATATTGATTCTTTACGTGATGGGCCTTTTGTAAAAGATCTCGGAATAATTTTTGATAAAAAGTTATCTCTTGATATGCAGGAAGTTGTTTATTGCACTTGGATATACAATGGTAATTAATTTAAATGAATTCATATGGCTGTAGCACTAATTCACAAAAAAAGGAAAATAATAAAGCCATTTCCTATTGTCTTTTTTTGAGGTGCCTTCTCGATCAACATGCCAACTAGATCTCACAGACGTTCTAGCCGGCACAGGCATAGAAAAACAATTACAAACAAAGGCGTAAAAAATTTCCAATTTTTAATAATTTGTCTTTTCTAAACTTACATTCTTGTAATATCTCTATTGGAATCTAACACCCCAGTCAGGAGCTCATACTAAGAAAATAGTAAACTTCCATTGAAAACGTTCAAAACATGTTTTTGAAGCAGTGAGGATTTAAGATACGTTTACATTGCGAGCATCTTAATTGAAGTTATATGTTCAGAGATTTAAAATTAGATTTATTAGAAAATCGTAGAGACATGTTCGATGCGATAATAATCTTTATGATAAACTCTCTTATGGTTATCATAATTTGAGGAATTGGTGTTGTACTCGGTGTCCTTTTTCAAGTCATCTACATCACAATTTTACTCTAAACGATTCAACCAGATGATATTGGCGATAGCTTGCGAAGGGATTCTTAAAGTCACTGTAGTTCGCTAAATTAGCCTCACTCAGGAATTGAAAAAAAAAAAAAAATCAAAATCAGAAATCTAGGTGAATGGCGAAGGTTAGTATATTGCATAACTATTTGCAGAAACCTGCAAATCTATGTTTGGAGAAGACGAATTTGGATGAATTTCCCTTATATATCAACATTAAAACAAAAATTTCTAAGAATAGAAAAAAGTAGAATACGTTTTTAAATTCTACTGAACAGTCTAAAAAATGCAAATGTCAATCGCTAAGGTGGGACCCAGGCCAAGAGGGTATTTCAGGCAGCGAAGCAGGAGACAACTAAAAAATGAAGCCTCGCTACCACTCATAGCCCAAATCCATTTTATGGAATAAATTATAGCTTATAATAAGATTTGGAGTTTGAAAGACTTAAATATGTACCACACTGGCTCTTTTTAAAAAAAAACTGTTTCAAAATGTTAATGACTGACGACCACTGTTTTAACCACTGCGTTAACTCACCTGAGGAAGGATTAAAATAAATCCGAAACGTTGTGGATTGAAAGAAAAACTGGTTGTTGATTTTTTGAGATGACCTATTATCCCACCTTCGAGAAGGAAAAATCATAAGTTAAACTGTTGAGATCGAAATGTAAATTATAGCCACATTAAAAATAGAGCTAGAATCTTGTGTTACCAAAGAACAATGCACATACTTGGAGCCTATACCATGAGGCTAGTATAAAGGCCAGCAGAAACAACCCTTTAGACGAAAAGAAAAATATACTACTCGATAGAAAGGAATTAAAAGCCTTAGAAAGTATATTTACGGGACATGTTCCATTACAATACATTAAAAATATAAAATGCAATAAAGATACAATAAAAAATGGGACTATTAACACATGGCCAATGTTTTTTTAGAGGAGACAGGGACTTCCTTCATATCTTATGAACTGCCCTGAAAAGTTGAATTTCCTAATGGAGTTCTCAGCAATTGACTCATACAAAAACAACACCAAGGTTTTTTCTAGAAATGATAAATCCTTTTTTAAAAAGATAGTTCCTACTCACAGTACGTTGTTTTGCAACGATCCGGATTTCGAGCCTTTTAGCTCATCATCAGATTGAAGGACTTCTACAACCACGTCTCTCGACATGAATTGCCAAAGTGAACCCGCTGATACCTCCGCCAACGCGACGTTCCAATTACCAGCTGATTTTTTTAATGGCGCTCAATTTGAACGTGCGAAACGCGGAAATTATAACACAAATAATTATTATACTAGAAAATACTTAATATTATTAATTACTATAAAAATAATAACAATTATAATAAATTAGTTTAATTATTTGGATGTTTGATATTATTTATGTACATATTTAAAATGGGAGATAGATCAAAATCTGTTATATTATTAATGCATTTATCACCATGTTCAATTTTACATTTTTTAATTTCAAATTTGTCTCCCTTTGTTGAAACTATATAACACTCTTGTATTTAGATTTGAATTAAAATTATGTTTTGTTTCTTTTAGATGGTCCTTAAATTCCGAAAATTTGCTCGATTTAGGCAAGTGTTCTTTTACTCTTGTTTTATTTCTCTACCGCTTTGTCCTATTTATTTAATATCACAATCATTACAATTGAGTTGGTAAACCCCGTTTTTTGCCAAGTTGTCTACTTTGTCTTTAGGTTTTGAGAGGATGTTTTTAAATGAACCCGTACTTCTAAAAGCTATATTAAAACCTTGTTGTTTAAAAATTTTACTAACTTTTTCCGATAATTCACCAATGGTAAACAACGGAAACGAACGGAAAAGGTTTTTTTTTTTTGTAGTATCGCTATTTATATCTATATTATAAAATGTGACTTGATTTTAATAATATTAAACCCCCATATGGTTCTTCAACTTATAAGTTTGGGTAAATCCTTATTTTGAAAAAATAATAAACGATAAAAAGGAACTGAAGGGAGAATAAAAAGTCCTTTAGGTAGCAGACAGTGGAAGACAACGAAGTAGAACAGCCACCCTTTTATAAAAGAGGAGCGGGTTATTATATACAAACTCTTTATTTACTCTTTTGATGGGACTTTTTCCCCCTTCACTTCATCGTATATGGTTTCCTGTTTAGCGTAAGCTCCTTACCAGAACCCTATTTACCCCTGGGGACGGGGTTGACAACGAGCAAATAACCCTTTTTCGAGTGTGAGGGAGCCAATCTTGTTTTTAAACGAGCAGTTAATTTACGGTGGTGTGAAGACAGGTTGTCATAACATCCCGGCCTCGGCTACTCCCGTGTAAATAACCCTGTCTTTACGACTTTATGAGAAACATGGTGATTAATATTTGTAAACACATATTTTGAATTTATTAAACGTTAGTTTAAAAAACACTATATAATATTTTAAAATAGTGTGTCAATTTAGAACGTGTTGATAATTGTAACATTCATCCCATATATATTCATTTTATACCTCGAATTGCCTACAGAACTAATATAAAATTGAAAAGATTCAAAATTCTTACCAACTCTTAACAACTTATCAACTTCTACACCCAAAACTATATTTACTCGTACAACAAACCGCTTTTGCAATCGTCATTGTGCGTTCTGTCAATTTTGGCACTTTATTGTCTGTTGAATATTAGGAAATAATACTAAATTTTAAATTATAGGATGTTTTCTTGTTTTAGATCTTGTTACTATGTTCATCCATTTGATTCCCATGGATTCTAAAAGCTTTGTTTTCTCATTGTAAGATCTCATTGTATGATGCCTTGTTCTTGAGCTTCTTTCTACTATGGTACTCAATCAATTTACGTCGCCTTAGTGTACATATGACTAGTTTGTTGCTACAGTAGCAACAGACCCAGCAATGAAGATGACGAGAAGCAGAAACGCAGACAAACCCAGCGAGGTTAGGCAGACCAAAATGATCAGTATCAGACCAGATTACAACTTGATCACCTTTGCGATAACACAAAAAAATCTCATAACTATTAACAGTTAACTGTGTGTCTTTAGCTTTAACATACAATATGCAAAATTCAATTTGCATTAATATAAATTACGGTGTTACACGGCGATTACACTATTCGAAGAAATCGAGATTTTATACAACTGGACCAGAACCTTTCTGTTAAATTTAAACTGCTACAAAAAGAAGCAATTGCCGAATGGATCAAGTTAAATGCTCGTACTTTGTGGAACCGCAAACTTGGACATAAGAAGGCAGAAGTCACAATCAGCCAAAAAAGCCACCCAATATACAAGTGATTGTACGTCAAGATTTGGTACGTTCTTGGTGGTAAATATACAGCGCAATAAGTAAGAAATTCATTTTAATTTTAATATAACTTTATATTTACTTCATAATCGATGTGTAAATTTCAAAATATTTTGATCCGGGTCGTCACAAACATTATTTTTTAATGTTTCAACGTTCATTTGACAGAAGAAATATGAAAATTTCAAATTCCAATTAAGAAAATTAATATTATATTATTAATCTAGAACGACTGCCAATCAGTAGCTTTCTCAATAATGCCCGTAATGTTACAATCAAAAATTGAAATCTAATCACTGCTTGTACATAATACATGAAAATAATCTTGTATAAACAAGAATCTTGTATATAATAGATGAAAATAAATGAAGTCAAGTCAATTAAGAAATCATTTAAATTGCGTTTTTATTTATATTTTATACTTCATTCTATAATTATTTAACATTCCAGGAGTGTCATACTGTTGCGTGTGTAAATCTTTTGTAATGTTAAAGAAACTCAAAGGTATTTTGCATAGACAAAGATTTTTTCAACTTTCATTTTTTTTTTTTTTTTTGATGTAAATCAATAATAATTTATTTTTAAATGAATATTAGCGTATAACAACGTACCTTTTATTGAATATAGATATTTTACATTTTATTGCACGTGATATCATAAGATATCAGAAATAAAGGGTTTTCTGAAGTTCACCTTAAGTAAGTATACATAGTGTTAGTATTCTCCCTCCTAGTAACAGATCAAATTTCTCCTTATTAATAACTCTTGCTGAGTGTTGCAGTTTGTCAACGTTGATGAACAAACATGAACAAATAAAATCTCAAAACACAAAGCGTTTGGTAAGAAAGAGTACGACCAACCGATAAATAATGTTACAACCTTATCAAAAGCACATTTGGCGAGTTTAACCATATAAAAATCTTAATCGGTAAAATTGGACTAATGATGATGTACAAGGTGATGTAAAATTCGGCCGAAGAAAATAACTACTCAATTCATTTTTCAGACTATTGTGTACAATCTCAAGCTATGAGAAATTTAATAAATATTTGTATTTTTATAAAACAAATTTGTAAATTGATATGCAGAGTAATTCGATGTTAGATCCCATAATAAAATTGGGTAATAGGAGATAAAAATGGGTTTTCGTACCAACTCCGTGAAAAAAATGAATTCGGACAAAACCTGATTTGTCCACAAAAAAAAATTTATTATAAAAAAAATAATATTAATAAAACAATCGCCGTTACGTATGCAATTTTAATCAAAATTGAGGTCTTAAAAGGGTTCAGATTTTAAAATGTATTTTAAATGTCCAAAAAAGAGTCATTACTGGACCTTTTCAGTACAATTAAGAACGGTTTCGTTGGCGCAAACTTATACAATTTAAAAACTGATAGATTTTAGAAAAAATTCACTGAAACAAAACTTCCTACATATTAAAAAATTTCACAAAAAGTGCGTCATTTAATAAGCATTCATATGGTTTGTTCAAAAGGATTTGTGTGTTTTTGAGGAGTACGGTGGATCAAAAAGTGGTGCTTCTCGAAGTGCATTCCATTAGTATTCACCACTACCTAGCACATCAAACATTGTAATATCAAAAGTTAAAAATTCTTGCATTTGTTACATTCACATTATACATTGGACTAAACTTTGGTTTTTATATGATGTTTTAATAGCGTCAAGATCGGAAGGAGAACATAATCAGCATCTAAATACAGCACTAGAAATATTACAGAAATTTTGATTACGTATCAATTTGTCTAAATCTTTGCTGTAAACGAATTTTGATTTTTGGGATACCTTATAAGTGCACAAGGAACAAGACCTAACGTAGCTTAAGTTTAAGCCATCATAGATGAGCTACGAGACACAGTTCAGATATTCAGAGCATTTTTCGGAATTCACTTGTTTTCGTGGTCAGCTTGACCAATTAATATCTTTCAATTAATTAAGGTTTTGGAATGATAATTTTTTATAAACAGTCAGGCCATTCTTAATGAATATTTAAATGAGCAAAGAAAAATGATCGCGTCGAAATTGTGGAATGAAAAATTTCACAAAAATGCCTCATTTAATAAGCTTTGGAATCGTACAGTTGTTGGTTGGATCGGTACATCCTTTTTTCCAGGTTGAACGTAGATCAAACCCTCGACGTGTATCATAGTAAAAATCAAGGTTTCGAGCGATGGGAAAGAATTAATGAAAAATAGAATAGAACAGATTAAAATTAAAATTAAAAACAAATTAAAAATATCCAGTGAAACTTGTTGGTTCATTCCTTACAAATTTTAGCACTACTGCATCATGTGCATTCTAATACTTCTCACGTATTGTCTAGTCCTTCTAGTCTTCCTTATCTCTTTCATTGTCACATAGAAAATTAATTCTTGCAGATTTTGGGCTGCTTTATACACTTTTACTATTACATTATACACTTTTGCTCTTGTATGACTGACATTCTAAAATTCAACACTTTTCCTGATGAGGAAACAAAAATTCAAAACCTTTTTGCCGTTTTCATTCCATTTAATATTTATTTTTAATTTTAATCTGTAATATTTAGTTTTTGATGTAATAAAAACTTCTGTGCTCGACAAATTATCTTTTTTTTGCTTAAAATCTTTGATTTTTTCGGGTGAGGATGTTTGATTTACCGTACTCCTCCAAAATGGAATCTTATCAAGCATCCCATTCAAAAGCTTATTAAATGAAGCACTTTTTGTGAAATTGGTCATAGAAAATTTTGTTTCAGCGTAGTGAATATTTGAAATTATTCAAGGATCTTCCAATATCTAAATTTTACAGGTTTGTGCCAACTAAACAGTTATCATTTGACAGAATGGGTTCGGTACTTAGATAATTTATAGTAGATTTTAAAACATACCTCAATTTTTATAAAAAGGCATATAACGGAGAAAACACTTTTTTTGCGTGGCAAAACCTTTTTTTCGTAAAAAATATATCTTCTCGATGGAATGAGTTAAAAACTACGTTTTTCCGGCATTCTACCCACCTACAGGCTATCATCACCTGCATCTCACAACGAACCACCCTGTATTTTTGAAATCTTGGATCGTGAAAATAAGGTTTTTTCTCCTTTTGTTTGCTGGTTTAAATCTCTTTTTCATTAATATATATTACAAATACTAATTTTTCCAGAGTTCCTAAAAAAAAAACATTAAATACACCAGGAAATAAGAAAGATCGAAGACAGCACGAAAGCAAATTATTTATAGGTTTTTACCAACTATCTAAACTCTATCAGTTAGCAGAAAGGGTTCGGTAGCTGACTACTTAGATAATTTAAAGTCGATTTTAAAACCTACCTCAATTGTTATGAAAAATGTATATAACGGAGAAAGTTAGCAGAAACGGTTCGCTAGATGACGACTTAGATAATTTAAAGTACATTTTAAAACCTCCCGCATTTTTTATTAAAAATTCATATAACGGAGAACACGTGTTTGTTTGTGTGTGTGTGTGTGTGTGTGTGTGTGTGTGTGTGTGTGTGTGTGTGTGTGTGTGTGTGTGTGTGTGTGTGTGTGTGTGTGTGAGTGAGTGTGTGTGTGAAGTCCATTTACAGGCTAATACCAGCCAATTTGTTTATTGCGCCTCACATCGAACCGCCCTGTATATTTGAAATTTTGGATCATGAAAATAAGATTTTTCTTCTTTTTTTGTTATTTAGAAATCGTGAGATGCGTCTGGTGTGATGTAGGTTTCAGAAAAACATTTTCTTTATCGTGCCAACGTTTCGATCTTTATTGAGATCATCTTCAGGGCTCAAAGTGTTTGTCTTCTGTGTAATTGGGTCATTCTTGGGTGTCGTGTCGAGAGTGCCACACGACACGCAAGACTGACACAATTACACAGAAGACAAACACTTTGAGCCCTGAAGATGATCTCAATAAAGATCGAAACGTTGGCACGATAAAGAAAATGTTTTTCTGAAACCTACATCACACCAGACCGCATCTCATGATTTCTAAATAAATATCGATTAACGGTCACTAATCACCACACATTTTTCTTCTTTTGTTTACTGGTTTGTATCGGTTTTTCAATAACATATATTACAAACATTCATTTTTTCCTGAGTTCCTGGAAAACACACTAAATACGCCAGAAAATAAAAAAAGCAAAATATTTTGTTGTATGTGTTATATAAAATTGACACAAAAATTCTCTCGCATTTCATTATTCAAATCAATATGTTTGTACATTCTATTGAAACATTAATCTATTTTTCTCAAAAATACATTAAGACAATTAATGTGAACAAGTACCTGCACCTCCATACAAATTTAAGACACAATGTAGACAACCGCACTATGTACAAAACCATGATAAATATACTTATATAAAAAATATATATAGCTGTTTAAATTTGTTTTTAAAAAAAGTATTATATACCATGGTACAATAACAATATCTTTTCGTTGCAAATTAATCATGGGATTTTTCTTTGTAATTAAATAAAATTAATAATGGATACCTTGTCTACTGTGCCTATGTTGTATCTGCGGAAAGTACAGATGCATCTGTGATTTGGACATGTCCAGAGGCACCATTTCCTGGTGGTGCTGGTGTTGCACGTTGGGTGGATCGCCTCTCTTCAGGATGTCCATTATCGAGAAGGGTGTGCACTTGTCCTTCTGTTCCACCTTCTCCACCATCCTGCATTGTCTAACAAAACCCGGAATCTGACTGGAAGCCGGGATTTTCGACGAGGCGGGCCAGGCGAAAAAGCAGGGGGTGGCTGGAGAAGGCCAATGAAGTCTGGCCGGCAGCTAAGCCGCGCCCATCCGCCAATAAGCATCATCCACCCACTGCGCTATGTTTGCTTCCATCCGGCTAAGAGTCACTTTTCTGGAGGAGTTGCTCGTATCACATCGCTTTTTTTATCCAGTTGTCGACGACAAACTTGGCCGGAATGTTTGATGTAATAATAATTATAAAGTTAATTTGGTATAAATGCAAATACAACATGTCTACAACATAGACTAAAAAAGTTAATCCAAATCCGTTTTCTCATTATCCTCAGGTAGATCTCTCAAAAACCACTCATTATAAAAAAAAATTATTTTTTAGCATAAAGTCTACTTTCAAATATTGCACTATTTATGTTTCCTTCCATCCGGCTAAGAGCCACTTTTCTAGAGGAGTTACTAGTATCACATCGCTTTTTTACCCAGTTGTCGTTATTATCACGACAAACTTGGGCTGAATGTTTGATGTAGTAATAATAATAATAATAAAGTTAATTTGGTACAACTGCAAAAACAACTTTCAGGTAGATCTCTCAAAAACCACTCAACATAGAGAAAAATTATTTATTTTTTTGCATAAGCTCTATTCCAAACATTGCAGTAATACATGTATCAACTTAGTAGTCATAATTGCTATATTAATTATACATTTCATTTAAGGTCATTGGTGAGATAAAAAGTATAATTCATTTAACTAATTACAGTGTTGATGTTTTCAATTTCTTTGGAAAAAATGTATAAAAACTTTTTTCACATTATAATCTACAGTTCAATTTGCAGATTCATCAAGTTCATTCGATTTTATGATAAATGGCGAAAAACATTTGGAAATCGGTTCAGAAAAACGGTTAGATAATGCAAAAGCTAGCACGTTAAGTGCATATATTGGGTTGTCCGGAAAATAATGCAGGATTTTAAGTTTTCATTAAAAAAAATCTATATAAAATATTCTGTTTACGTTTACAGGATTACTCNAATAATAAGTTACCAACACGTTGGGAGAAATGTATTGAGAGTATGGGAAATTATTTTGATTAAAGAACATTGCTTTAAAGTAACTAGTTTCTTTTTTTTTTGTTTAATACCAAAATCCTGCATTACTTTCCGGACAACCCAATATGTACTGTAAAAGCGAACTGCGCCATTTTCAGTATTTTATGAGCTACAGATTAATAAGCACTATCTTAATTCGAATTATTATTATCAAAAATTATTCACGATTCGAGTACGAAAAATATATGTATGAAAGGCACAGCCTTTACCCTGTTTTTTCGCTTTACTCGCTTACCTATGTGTCTGCCTGTCTGGTTATCTGTCTGTCGTCTGTCCGTTTTTTTCACTCTTTCCCTCTTTCTCTTACTCTCTCTCTGTGTCTCTCTCAGACTCTCTCTCTTTCTTTGCTCTCGTTCTTCCACCCTTTCTTTCTCTAAACACACTCTCTCTCGCTCTCCTTATTTTTCTCTTTATATTTTTGCTCTCTCCTTCTCCTCTTTTATTTTCTTTCTCTCTGTATCTTTCCTTTTGACAGACTCTCTCTCTCTCTCTCTCTTTCTCTCTCTCTTTCCTTGCTCTCGTTCTCCCATCATTTCACTCTCGAAACATACTCTCTTTATTACATTTTTGCTCTCTTTCACTGTCTCTCCCTCTCTCCTCTCTCTTTTTCTTTCTCCTCTCTCTTTCCTCTTTTATTTTATTTTACTCTCCGTATCTTTTCTTTTTTCAGTCTCTCTTCCTCTTACGCTCTCCCTCTCTCTTACTCTCCCTCCTCTCTTTTTTCTTTCTCCTTTCAGTCTCTCTCTCTCTCTCTTTCTTTGCTCTAGATCTCCCACCCGTTCTCTCTAAACACACTCTCTCACTTTCTTTATTTTTCTCTTTATATTTTTGCTCTCTCTCTCTCTCTCTCTCTCTCTCTCTCTCTCTCTCTCTCTCTCTCTCTCCTCCTTTCTCATACTATGTTTTTGAGTTTCTCGCCTCCCTCACTTTCACTTGTATTGTCTCCCCCAAACATTCATGTTTGTTCTACTAATGTTTACCTCTCTAACTCCCTAACCACCTCTGTCAGTAAAACACACACACAGAGAGAGAGAGAGAGAGAGAGTCTCTCTCTCTCTCTCTCTCTCTCTCTCTCTCTCTCTCTCTCTCTCTCTCCCTTTCTCTCTTTCTATCTCATTCTGTCCTACGTGAATAATATATTGGTTTCCGTTATTGTGATGATGTTTTTCCCAATAGTCTTTACTACACTTTCATGACCAGATTGTCTCTACATACTGAAATTGTATTACGTTTTGTAATGTAGAAATGAGTTTTTATTTTTTATTTTATTATTATTATGTTTTGATTTATTAATTTTTTAAAAACATATTTATGAAATGTAATCCACGTTGTATGTAAGAGAGAATTCATGAGATCTAATTGTGAAGAGGAAATCAAATTGTTATATCATATCTTTCTCTCTCTCTCTCATTCAGTCCTCTTTTTCTATCTATTTCATCGTATTTTTTCTTTTCACTCATGCTAACCCTCTCACATTATCACAATTCCCCCATTTCATGTCATCATCTCTCTCTTCAATCTCTATATTTGTATCAACAAGTTCAATTTCTTTCACACAGACTCTCTCTTCATATTACATAGGTACATCATATATATTATCAATTTTTTTTTCTTATTAACACTTCAACCCTACTCAAATTTTTATATCGTGTGTCATCAAAAATCTGGTAAGTCGTCAACATCGCATCATGGAAATTTCAGTCAAAATGTTCAGCTAATGTTACTAAGATCTGCAAACGGTTAACGTCAAGTGGCTCCGGGCGCGTTCAAGACAGTAACACGACCATATAAATCTCACTTGCATCGAACAATGTCGGCCATCAGCGTCGGTTGTTTTCCGACTGACTTAACGTCAATAGTCTTAACTACTCGATATTGTGAGGAGGCCGTGCCCACCCCAACCGGCCCACTTTCCTTTCCGACGGCTCCTGAGTGTACTCAATGAGCCCCTGATTACTAATCACTACTTTATCCACTAACGGAGGGGGGCAAGTGGGCTTAAAATAACACCCGGAGTGAAGAGAACCCCCTGCTATCTCTCATAATCACTACCAGATTAGATGAATGTTTTAAATCCTTAACAAACCTATAAGTACACGTATAATATTTTAAAACTAAAATATTTAGTTAAATTATAATTTATAGATTTATTGAGTTGTAACGTACGAAGTCTCAATGACATCTTAAAAATAATTTTTATTACGTTCATTTTTCGATTTTTTAGATTACTATTCTCACGTTTGTGAGATCAGCTATATTATTTAAATTCAAATTTTCATATTCATTTTGCTTTGACTGTCAAGAATTTCGAACACCCAATTATGTTTAATAATAATTTTTAAATAGGACTTGTACTTACATAGGTAGAGATGCCCAATAAACCAATAATGGTCAGGGTGCACACGTCATAAAGAGGCCTGTTCCTACATAATCTAAAGTAGGTAGAGATTATTGGCTTAATGACAATTTAATGTTGTGTAATTTGTCCTTTTACAAGAGTGCCTGTTTCTGACAGCCTATTTTGAAAATTTCCAGCGAGACCTGTGCGATGTGACTGGCAAGTCATATTTACCCTTATTTTTGTCTTTATAACAGGGTTACGACATTTGGTATAATCAATATTTTGTCACAGGCATTTCATTTTTTAGGATAAATGGGCATTTTCAAGTGTAAGCGAATTGCAAGCCCTGAAATTGTCGGTGTTGTCGTAAATGAAAATCCTGAGTACACATAATTTGGCACTAATGGATATGAATGAAAACATAGTTTTACAAGCTAATTTTTTATAAACATATTGTGACCGGAAGTATGGTGCGCTAATTAGCCAGTTTTCGACCCTTCTTATTCGGAAGGTTTTCGAGACTTTTTAGTCTATCAAATATAATATATTTTGTTTGATTGTAGATAAGTACGTCTTTTTTCAAGCTTCCCTCACAAGTTAAAAAAACAGACGAGAAAAAAGGACACAAGAAAATATACTAACTATAAAAACAAAACATAACTAAATATAAAAACTATAACCTTATTTTTATTCATTAGATTTCGAGGTCCGATTGAAGAAATAACATCTTTCAATTAATTAATCTTTATGTAAGTTATTGGCTGAGATAAAAAAGTCAAAGGCCCGAGCGGGATTCGAACCCACAACCTTCGGCTAAATACGCCGCTGCTCTACCACTTGAGCTATCGTGACTTCGATCCATTCGGACACCAACTCCCCATCTCAACCTACAACCTTTCGAGTTTTCCTCGGAATCGGACACTAAAATGAAAAATGGCAAAAAGGAGAGACAATTCGAAAGGTTGGGTTGAGGTGGGTAGTTTAGAACCCCTATTCTACACGGCCGAGTTCAACTTAAAAACCTCGCAGCGCATTTTAAAAAGCCCACGCAGCTCAACAAAGAGTAACCTTTAAAAGTTCTTCAGATCGAACAACGTTGGAGGACCACTTAACTCTATATACAGGGTGAATTGCTACTCGTGCTACAAACTTCTCCAGTAGATTCTTCACCCTAAAATGAACAAAAAAGTTCATATTGTCCATGGTCCGATTCNGAATCGGACCATGGACAATATGAACTTTTTTGTTCATTTTAGGGTGAAGAATCTACTGGAGAAGTTTGTAGCACGAGTAGCAATTCACCCTGTATAATAAAAGGTGCGCCAAGCTCATGACACGACCAGCACATTCACTGCAGTGTTGGGAATTAATCCGAGTGAAGAGAGCCGAAAATAGGGTGCTCTAGTTAGTGATATTTTCCAATGACAGGAAGAAGCCAATATCGTATTTCGCGAACTGTGATTTCCAGGCAGAGAACCAAGAAATCTCTGATGGAAGTACACTGACAGGCAAAAAATCCCACCCAACTGTTTTTTTTGTTTTATTTTCTCGATAAAAGAAAATGCTTCCATTAATTTGTCTCATTGTCTTCATCAATAAGTATTTGTTTATGCTATGTTTTAAATTGGAAATATCAATTAGACGTAAACACATTTAATCTTTAATCCAAAACAAGGATAAAGGATTTTTCAATGTTTAATTTTTACGAAATTTAAAATGTTTATTCATTCTAATTTGAATTCTGAAGGAATAAACTGATTAGTTTTCATCTTTGCTTTCTTAATTTCAATTTTTAAACTTAAAAATGCCACTTAGTGCTGAGGATGTTGCGCTTGGTGTGGCACATTGATGATGGACGTTCCATCAGGCATGCGGCTATTGCCATCAGAGTTCCCTATGAAACACTGCTAGACGCCGTTATCCGTTTTCGAGAAACTGGGTCCTACCATAGAAGGCCCGACCAAGGGTAACAGAACCACAGGATGACCGTTTTTTGGCTTGGAGAATTTTGCGAAACCGGCACCTTACTGTTGTTCAAGCGATTCATCAGCTCCAGGATGTTAGAGGTGTTCAAATTTCAGAACGCTCTACTCGAAGAAGATTAAATCAGTATGGGCAGATGGCTTTTTGCCCCGTAAGAGGACGAGAATTAACCAGAACGCACAGAGTTGCACGGCTCCCGTTTGGTCGAGAACACAGCCATTGGACTTTGGACGATTGGTCTGCGTATGTTTTACAGATGAATGTAGATTTGCTCTACGATCTCCAGATGGGAGTGAAAGAGAGTGCAGAAGGCGAAATGAAAGGTACGAAGCCTGTAATTTTTCCCAGAGCGAACCTTTTTAACGTAGCTCAGTGATGATGTTGTCGTTCGTGGAGGGTCTTTGACTGCCACTCGCTTTGAGGATGAAATATGGAAACATCACGCGTTGCGTATCCTCGATGAATTCTATTCTAATGCACAATAATGCCAAACCACGCACAGAAAAATCTTCAACAGCATAACATCAGGGTCTTAGCTCGGCCAGCTCGTTCTCCAGATTTGAACCCCATCGAATATTTATGGGATAACCTCAAAAAACGAATAAGAGTTCACATTCCATCACTTCCTGATACACTCCACGATCTTGAAAGGACTCTTCGTGAACCTCCAGCAAAGAGATATTTCCAGACTGGTAGAACAGATAT
This sequence comes from Cimex lectularius, assembly GCF_000648675.2. NCBI lineage: Eukaryota > Metazoa > Arthropoda > Insecta > Hemiptera > Cimicidae > Cimex > Cimex lectularius. The sequence goes on along the minus strand of NW_019392905.1, from coordinate 546,051 downwards.
GTTTATTAAAAATCTAAAACAAAATTAAATCTAATTTTATCTGTATTTTGTCTAAAGTAGTACAGTCCAAGCTATAGAACTCCATAATAGAGAATTTGCGTTTGAATAAAACTTTTTTTAGTTCCAGCACAGGTTATTTTTATTTCATGGAAAGCTTTTCAACTGCTTTGCAATCATCCTCAGCCAATTAAATTAAAAAATAAATAAATTTAGTTTTTAGGTAAATGTTGAGATCACCATACAAAAAAAAACTTTTTTTAAATTTAATTGGCTGAGGATGACAGGATGACTGCAAGGCAGTTGAAAAGCTTTCCATGAAATGAAAATAAACAGTGCTGGAACTAAAAGAAGATTTATTTAAACACACATTCTCTATTAAATTTTATCTGTCCATTTTTTTTTCATTTTCCTTAGCAATTTACATTTAGACAAAGACTCAATTATTAAACGTTAAAAAACGTGAAACTTTGATTAATATATAAAGATATATACAAATCAAGTCATATTACAAGTGGGCGGAATCTGTCAGTGTATTTGAAGTGAGGTAATTTTTGAGAGTCTAAAGAACCTGTCGTCCTCAGGATAAAGGAACAGTGTAGCTTGAGTATGAACACAAACAGTTGATCGGTGGCAGTTTCTAAAAGATGAGGTAATTTAGTGTACCACCTGGTGCAGAAAAAAGTTTTCTCATGAAAAATCGCTGGACCTTCCACAGCTTCGAATCACTGAAGGATCCACATCTGACACCCATAGCAAAGAATCGCTCGAGTCACAGAGTTAAATTAAACTATACATTGATCGTGTTATTGGTCATAATAGACGACCAGGTTGGATTCAATGCCAATTTACTGCAGATGCCTTTGAGGAGAAATGTCTCGACCAAGAAAGCCTGGGGTAAATAAAATGCCTATTCGTTCACAACCTGCATAGTCTCAGAGGTTGATCATAATAAATTTTTTATAACTGCCTGAACTTCCTCAACGTACAGACGGCACAGAGTTAAGTTCTATTTTAAACACTAGGACGCTGAATTAAACTTTATACTTTTTAAAACTGGTGATTTAGGATTTTTTTTATTATCCCATCGGTTAGATTGCCTGAATATCAGCCTTATTTTAAATTAAAATTATGTTTAAAAAATAACTTGAACATTATAAATTTTTCATGAATCTTTGTTTTGTTCATTTATTTTAAATTAAACATACTATAAAAATCGTGTGTCAGAACTGCAAAACAACCATCTCAGCTGAAGGACGATATAGGTTTAAAATAAAGATTCTCCCTAGTCATTCGTATTTTAACCGACGGCCAGGACCTCAACAGGCTTCGGGTTAAGGTGGTTTAAGGAAAAACACCAGGGAGCGAAGGGACGTCTGGTGGATGTCTTCCGTCGGTAAATAAACACGGTCTACCGATGACACGGCTCCCCAAGAGGGCCGCAGCGCCGGTGAAATATGTATATACTCAGGCTGATCCTGTTGGAAATTTGATTGTAAACATAAGGGATTAAAAATGCGTCGCAGGCTAAACTTTAAAGGACGAATTATTTACCACACTATGTCTAGGTTAAGTTTTAGTTGTAACATAACTAGTGAATTGGAATTTATTTTTCAGAAATTTATCCTTTTTTTCAATAAAAAATCAAATAAAATAATACATAATAAAATAAAATTCTCCAGCTCCTCGTTATCTTTGGTTGTTTTAATATACTGCCTCTACAGATTTTTACTTATACCGGACTCTGAAGAACCTTATTCATGGAAAAAAACTTAATTTCACTTGAGTACAGCAGAAAACACATAATGTTTAACGTTTAACCTGGCAGATTCTGGAAGGAGTGGATTTCAAATTTACACATATACGACAACAGATATTGGAAAAAATTGTCCCTATATTGTTCATTAAATTTGTAGGTAAGTACCTGAAATATAAATTTAATGTACCATCACAAAAATACTACGAATATTTTTCACGATCAGATACTTTGAGGAATATGTAATGAAGACATCCGAGAAGAATCATGAATTTACTCAATTAAAAAATTAACGATACCACAACAAGCAAATAAACGAAACTGGACGAGTTAAACGTGTGATCCAATATCGACCTAACAATCGCCGAGATAGAAGAAGACGACAAAATCGATAGTTGAGGTGAAGACATTCAGGCTGAAGTGGTGAAGAAGCAGGGTCAGCTGATCTGAAGTATAGGGAACAACATCAAATACAACAATTAAAAGTCTCCAGGTTTTCAAAAGACATTTTTAAGAATAGCCTTTACTAATGCCTCTAGACACATTAGAAACCAATAATTGCACTAAGACGTAAACATGCCTACAATTTAGGAAGAATTTTTTTTTTAATATTACAATTAATTAAGCTTTTTAGTTGAGATGAAAAAAAGTCAATGGCACGAGCGGGATTCGAACCCACGATCTTCGGCTTGATACGCCGCTGCTCTACCACTCGGACACTAACTAGTAACTTGAACTTCCCTTCTCAGCCCCACCTTTTGAATTTTCCCTCCTTTTTGTAATTGTTCAAATGTCGTGTAATTTATTTGATTCTCGACGACAAATGAAATGGCCACGGAAAGCTTTAGTGAAGTATACTTCATTTCAAATCATTAAATTCACTAATTTCGTGGTCCGCTTGACCAATTAATATATTACAATTAATTAAGGTTTTTAGTTGAGATAAAAAAGTCAAGTACTTCACTGAAGCTCTCCGTGGCCAATTCATTTGTCGTCGAGAATCCAATCCGATTACACGACATTTGAAAAATGGCAAAAAGGAGGGAAAATTCAAAAGGTGGGGGTTGAGATGGGAAGTTAGTGTCCGAGTGGATCGAGGTCACGATAACTCAAGTGGTAGAGCAGCGGCGTATCGAGCCGAAGATCATGGGTTCGAATCCCTCTCGTGCCATTGACTTTTTATCTCAACTAAAAACCTTAATTAATTGTAATATATTAATTCGTCAAGCGGACCACGAAATTAGTGAATTTTAAAAAATCTTGTAATCCTAATCTAGTATTGAGTCCACTAGTAATTTTTCATTCGTATCTTATAAGTAGAAATTAATAGTTATATTATTTGATATTGATTTATTTTAACTGGCAATTGGTACATATGTATACACTTAATAAAAAGTTCTGAATTCATGTAAATATTACTTATATATATCCATTATATTTCGTAGTCCGATTGACCAAATAACTTCTTTCAATTAATTACTTTTTATGTAAGGTATTGGTTAAGATAAAAAAAGTGTCACGAGCGGGATTGGCATTTGAAAAATGGCAAAAAGGTGTAAAATTCGAAAGGTTGGGTTGAGATGGGAAGTTAGTGTCCTAGTGGATCGAAGTCACGATAGCTCAAGTTGTAGAGCAGCGGCTTAAATCACAAAACCCGCTCGTGACATTGACTTTTTTTATCTTAATCGATACCTTACACAAAAATTAATTACTTACATAATTCTAGATTTATAAGTGCAATGTTGCCAAATAAACTTAGATTATTAGAAATAAACGTGGAATTAGAAAGAGAGAAAAGAACCCCTTCAACAATGGCACCGTCTACTGTTACACAGACGGATCTAGAACGCAAGAAGGTAGGTACGGGGTCCTGGTACCAAATAGCACGTGCCATTGGGAAAATACACCAGTATCTTAACACCATTAGTTCAAAGATGGTTCTGAATTACACAACCAAACAAAACAAATTAGGTATGCAAAACATAGTCAGCCCTTCTTTATTTTTAATCTAACGAGTAAAAAGAATTATTAACACTCTATAAAGCTAAACAAGTGTTGCATTGTTGCGTTAATGTTTTAAGTCAACTATTATTGTTTATACCTAGTTACTATGGAAAATAATTAATTACAAGCGTCCTATGGTTTTTTTTTTATCTTTGACTAAATTGAAATGAAAACTAAACTGGTTTTCTTTGTTCGAACCTTTTTCATTTTCGAAGCAAATTTGGATAACGAATGTCGGTTCGATTGTTGAAAAGATTATGCAATAAACAATAAATATATAAAGAGATTAAAGCTTATCTGTTATGCGGCCTGTTTTAAGTCCGAAAAATTTTTCTAGCTTCCAGTGCGATTTTTTTTGTAATGGTTTAAAGGGGGCGTAATAAAATACAGCATTAATAGACCTGGGCCGATCAACTACGCTAAAATACTTTAATATTTGCGTAACGTGACAACTTGGCAATCATCGAATAAACTTACAATTGGTAAATTTTATAGATTCTGTTTTGTTAATTATTAATGAGAATATATTATTAGAAATATCGATCATTTTTTCACTCACGAATATGGGGTATAGTCTTGAAGAAGAAAGCAAATTTATTTGTTATTGCCAAACTTTCGGCCTAATTTATGGTCATCATCAGGGCAAAACAATCTAGCATGTATAAAGATTGATATATTTAAGTTTCAGAAAAACATTTTTTTTTGTGGTGCCAACGTTCGATCTTTATTGAGATCATCTTCAGGGCTCAAAGTGTTTGTTTTCTGTGTAAGTGTGCCATTCTTGCGTGTCGTGTTGAGAGTGCCACACTGAAGATGATCTCAATAAAGATCGAAACGTTGGCACGATAAAGAAAATGTTTTTCTGAAACCTACATCACACCGACCGCATCTCATCGATTAACGGTCACTAATCACCACACAGTTTTTTACATGCGATCTCAAATTTCCTTCAAGTCCGACTCAGTCCCAAAATTGCCAAGGACTTTTGAGTTATAAAAGCTTAAACCTTAAAAGAAGTCGAAAGCTTGTCGGTGACAACTAAATTTGATTTCTTCTTCGAGACCATACCTTCATCCAGTGTTCATGAAATTTTATAGAGACAAGAAGAGTAGAGTTCATTTTATCTAGCAGGCCGACCAACCTGGCTTTTTTTACTGTTATATATTTGTATTTATGCTGTTTAATTTATTCATTAAATTAATCACAGGCAATACAGTTGTTTGTATTTATACAACCTAAGTTTTAATTATTGGAAATATAATCTTATACCAACACCTTCCAATTTTCGTTTTGTTTAGAAATTTATAATAATATTAGTGTTCACCCTTGGAAATAGAAGGGTGTTTGAATTTTTATGAAGTGATTATCTGTCCTGAAACACTATCAGGCCTGTTGTAACGGGTCGGCTGAAACATAAAAGAACGAGCGGACGAGTACAAAGCAAAGTTGTTCCAATGCTTCCATCCGAGTTTGTTGTTTCTCCACGAAAGTGTGCTCTATCGATAGCATAAACATCCGGATTTATCTATGCTTTCCCACCTCGATCGTCTTACCTGGTGCCCGGCCGGCTTTGACAAACAGAAAAACAACGTTTCATCTCGAAAACGGCCGTTGTTTGTCCACAAGTAGAACGTACACAGGCGACTTTACGCCCCCCTAAGAAGTTTGAGGAGTTCAAAAGGTATCTATTTTGATATCCGGGCCCGTTAAAGGGATTGATAAGGTGGCATTTCGTTTTTCAAAAAGCCCCGGTTGTTGAAAGCTTAACTTTCGTTCCAAGAAGAACACATGTACTTTGATACTGTTTGAGTAAACTTGATAATTTAACACACCAAATGATTTTCTTTTGAAAAAAATCTTTGATTTTTCACCAAGACATTGGTCAATGAATTTACGGATTGCTCAATAGATTCAAACGAGTAATGGAATGACACCTTCTAAATTCTCTTCTAATTTTATAATTTTTTTTAATTTACAGTAGTTATAACTTCATATACTGGATATAACACAAAAATGATATTTTTATAATCAAATAAATATTGTTTAACGTTTCGGTATTCCTCTGCGTTAAAATATTGTTTACAAAAATTACATCAAGAAAAAACAATATATGAAAAAATTATGAAAACTGAATCCGTTTCACTGAACCCCACTATTGCCCCAGGGCGACTCGTTCCAGAAGCTTTTATTCGTACGTAGTAACTTTACATCCGCCAAATCACCAATACTTTAATGCTTGGTAATTAGGAAAGTAACTTTTATTTTAAGGTGGAAACATGGAAATTAAATAAAAATTGACTTACCTGAACGAAGTCTTAGTCCGATATGGCTGGAAAGCGAGTGAAAAACGCACTTATAAAAGCAGTTTCCGGAAGTTATAAGTCTTCCGAAATGATAATAAAGAGCGATTAGCATCGTTTAAAATATGTACTGATTGGGAAGATTCTCAGGTCGATTTAAATTTGATGTTGCCCAACGCAACAATGGGATAGGACAAACTATCACATCAACTATTGACAATATTACCGAGTCCATGGACGAACTTGGAAATATTTAGAATATTCACACAATTGTTGTACCGTGTTATTAAGCCGTAGGAATGTAAATTATAAGATTTTTTCTGCGGGGTGATCAACTTTTACTTATACCTAAGGAAAAAAGTCTATAGAGGAGATTAGAAAATACACAGAGAGAAAGAGTGCGAAAGATAGAGACAGACTGAGTGAATGGAGTGGGAGAGAGCTAAAGTGAGATAGAAGGTGAAAGAGAGAAACAGACGGAGGGAGAGAAAGAGAAAGAGGGAGATACCAAGATAGATAGGTAGATAGATAGATAGAGAGTGAGAGAAAGAGAGAATAAGAAGAGGAGGAAGAGGAAAGTGAGAGAGAGAGAGAGAGAGAGAGAGAATGGGAGAAAGAGAGAGAATGAGATAAGGAGGAAGAGGAAAGTAAGAGACGTAGGTCCGGGACAAAAAGATAGCCCACCCAATATTTTTTCTCTTAATCAATTTTAACCATTGATATAATTTTTTTTATTAATATGTAGTGTATTTTGAACCGATTTTCTCCATTAGGAATTGGAAAAAAATAATTTGTAAGAATTAATAAATAATACTTGATTTGGGGTGAGACAAGAAGATAGCACAGTGAACAATAATAATAAAATTCTTTATTAAAACACAATTAAAATAACAAAAATTAAATTTAATATCCTGTATATGCAGCAATCATACGATTTAAAAGCGAGTCAAAATGACGACGAATCATCTCTTGTGGAAGTTTGACCCACCTCCTGAATTGTTTTTTTCAATTCTTCAACGCCCTGAAATTGTCGGCTACCGCTGTAAACACTCCTAGCAAGATGCCCCCATACATTTTCGATTATATTAAAATCCTGGGACCTAGCCGGCCAATCTACAATTCTGATCCTTTCTTTTCTAAAAAATTATTTTGCAACTTTTGCCGCCTAACAAATTAACGTTTTGTTGGCTGTTCTTCGACCAGAAATAAACACAATATCAGTTTTGTGATCATAGCCAATATCATGACGCTGCCTCCTCCCATTTGCCTCTTGGAAAACTCTTTCTCTTCCTTCCATAGGTCATGGTAATAGTGAGCCCAGCCATCGGGACCGTCGAGATTGAATTTTTTTTCATCGTTGAACAGGACATCCTTCCATTCGTCATTCCATTGCATATGTTCACGGGCAAACTCCTTTCTTCTTTCTTTATGCGCCGTGCTTAGAGGTGGAATGCCTTTCATTTTCATTCTTTTGATGTGAGGAGCTGCACGAATGATCCTTTGGACGTTTTTCACATTCGTCACTACACCAGCTCTCGCAGCAATTTGACTGGCCATTAAAGTTGAGTTGGATGCAACCTTTAAAATTGCCCGTTTTTGCCGTGTTGTTAAGGCCGGTGGTCTTTGAGGAGATTTCTTCGTCCCATAGATTTATGAAAACTTCAAAAAATTTAAAATTACTTTCCTACTCCTACCGGTATTTTTTGAAATAAAAAATCCTCGATTTTTCATTCGCTGAATGATATTTTTTTCAGCTGGTGTTAATGGTTTTGCTCGTCCCATCGCACTAATATACATGAATGCAGAAACTGAACTGAATTAGCCTTGTTTACTCAGAGGGATTTGGTTTTGTNTATATATTGTAAAAACGAAAGTTTATATTCAAATATTTTAAGTATATTTCAAATTATATTCAGAATCATTTTGGGTGCAATCGGTCGTTCGACAGGGATTCCTGCTGAGACCTACCTTGTTCGCTCTCGCCCTTGAATATCTCACGATAGTTTCAATGCGGAATCCGTGTTGGTAGTATAACCCATCAAAATTCTTATGTACTAGTAATTCAGATTTCGTGAGATGCGGTCGGGTGTACGTTGATGACATTTTTATTTTGTGCGGCAGTATCTGGGGACTGCGGAATAATAATAAAGCATAGCAGACTTATTAGCCCTTCACACCCCGACAATGGAGGATCACTCGCCTGAATCAAAAAGCCGACGGGCAAAGTTCGCCATAAAAAACATAGCCGTCACTCATCTCACTAGATATCAGTCCAAAGTTTTTATTCGCAAATTGTTTTCATTGACTGCTTCAACCAATATTAAGGAGAAATATTACTACTTACTATTATTATTATTAAGATTACCAGTTACTAAGATTCGTTTTTCGTTTAATTTAAAGTTGTTTGAACTTAGAAAATTTTTAGGAGCAACATTTCTTGGTTTTCTCATTGGAATGTTTAATGGAATATACTCAGAACGGAATCTAACATTAGAATGGACATTAGCAAACTCTTCATAATTATTGCTATCTTTTGGTACATCAGGAGTTTTATCTCTCCAAAGTCTTCTACTCACTTTTAAGTATGAAAGACACTTTCCCATGAATTATGCTTAATTTTTTTGAAAATTACTTTAACCGTTTCACTCATGGAGCTCCGATGGTTTGTTTTAACACGTTGTTAAATGTTGCGGTCGAACAAGGCCCCTTGGATGAGGTTATCTACAATGCCTTACACTTTCTTATATTTTGGATTCTTATTGGGTTGTCCGGAAAATAATGCAGGATTTTGGTATTAAACAAAAAAAAAAGAAACTAGTTACTTTAAAGCAATGTTCTTTAATCAAAATAANCATACAAATGAGTAATCCTGTAAACGTAAACAGAATATTTTATATAGATTTTTTTTAATGAAAACTTAAAATCCTGCATTATTTTCCGGACAACCCAATACTTTGTCATCGGAAACGGTGATTTTCCATTTTAATTGTCACGACCACATCCCTCTCATTAGGTTTCCGTGGCAGGTCTGGAAGTGCAAGTATGAGCTAGTGGATAATACAATTTTGATTTTAGACTCGCTTTCATTTTGTTTTTTGTTTTTATGTTCCACTTGTCTTTCTTCTTTGCACCTAATGATATATAGTTATGTTTTTAATCGTAATGTGTTATTTTTTGTCTTATTTTTCGACTGAAAAAATTATGTTATTTGCTAGTAGAAGCTGCTTTCGGCCTAGTTTATAGCCTAAGGCGCCGGAAACCACTCGCACTGACAAAATTCGAATTTCCCTTCGGAAGTATCTTTCTCCTTTTGGTCTAGGCGGTTTGGTCAGTGATTTATCGTTTCAAACATTTTCGCGTCTTGGGCTTCCGGCCGTTCGACAGGCTCATAAACCACTTGGAGCCTGTACAAAACAATCAATTAAGGCGAAAGTTACGATCCGAGAGATCCTTCAAACTTCTTTTTTTCCACCTCTGGCTTTCCTTTGATAAACGGCGGAAGGAAGAAAAAATATCGAAGTCAACAAGCGCACGTTTATTTGGCTTAAACAAACTATTGAAAGAAAACCAAGTGAAGTTTTTTTAATCCAGATTAGAACGAATAAAAGTTAAATATTTAGAAATTTGAACGAAACTACGTCATTAATTATGTTTAGTTATTATCAGACTTGGGTGCTCATGACTTGGCTATATTACGAACAGCATAAAAGCAAGAACAAGCTTTTCTTCACGGTTACTTTTTGCCTGGTTATTCTATGAGATTACCTCTTAGGGTCTACTGCATGATGAACCTGTAGTTGTGATTGTTCCCGATCATTTTGGACTGCCTATACTCCCTGCTTTCGTCTGATATGTTTTCTTTACTCGCTAACTTCTGTTGCCATTCTAGCTAAAAATATTCATTGAGGCACTTTGAATCGACAGAGAACCGCGTTAAAAAGAATCTCGATGATCTATCGCCAGTTCATAGAGTTAGAAGATTGGTCATTTGGAGATCCAAAACACTAAAAATTATTTGTTTATTCTCCAACGATCATCTGGGGCCAAAATTCATGGAAGCAAATCACTTTTTAATTACTTTCATCACCTTGAACTTTCAAGGTGTCAAAATCAAAGTGGTCAAAAAACATAAAAATAATAATTTATTAAACGAAGAAACACGTTTCTTTTCTACGCGATTGCCTCAAACCAAACAACTCCCGTCCAATGGGATCTTTGAGCGGGTACCCGGCCAAGGGGTTTTTCTAAAACAACGGCTGACGTTTCTCAAGCACCGATATAATTTCAAGTGACACTTGGAAGCTAAGTAACGTAGGCATCAGAAAAGCCATTTCTTCTTAAGTGGGGCTTGCGACAAGCCGAAGAGTCGTGCCGCCCACAGAATCTACATCGGAGCCTGAGAGTTTTCCCCCTACGATTTTATTTCTAAACCTCTTCCTGCCTTCTGAAGTGACGGGTTTCTCTATTGCGGACAGATCGTTCTGCTAATTCAAATTATTAATAAATTTTTGTTCATTCAACAATATAATAAATTAGGGTTACTGAAAATCGATAACCAAATTTATTAATTTGTAATTTGGTCGATTCCAATCATTTTGATCTGTCTATCGTCCCATTTCGCTTTGTCCAACGCGTTTTGGCTTCTCGTTATCTTCAATACTAACATTTTTTCTTCTCTCAATCAAAATTATTTTATTCGGTTCAAAAATTATTTTTTTACAATATACCAATTTACAATGAATAATTCCTGATAAATATACAACTTGCTTTATAACCTGGCGTTGCCCAGAGAATTATTTTAACAATTATGTAACTAACAACTATGTATGTAGTTTTGTTGTTTTCCCGCTCCTCACTCTCTCTCTCTCTCTCTCTCTCTCTCTCTCTCTCTCTCTATCTATCTATCTATCTATCTATCTATCTATCTATCTATCTATCTATCTATCTATCTCTCTTTCAGTCCCCTTTTCCTTTCTCTCTGCATATTGCACCTTCTCTCTCTCTTCTTTTCTCATACTTTGTTTCTGTGTTTCTCCCCCATTTTCATTTCCGCTCCCTTTGTCTCTCCCCCAAACATTCATCTTTGTTCTCCTTATGTTTATCTTGTCTACTTCCCTTAGTAACTCCTCTCACTCTCTCTCTCTCTCTTTCTCTCTCTCTCTCTCTCTCTCTCTCTCTCTCTCTCTCATTTTCTTTCTTTTTATCTAACAGAGAAGGTTTGAGTCTATTGCACTGAACTAAGGAACTATGCAGGTACAATAAGCCAGAAGATTGCAGTGCCTGGGGAACAAAAACCCCGCTTCCTAGTATCCTTATTACCATACCATACCATCCCTATATATCACTCGTTATGTATGTTTTCATCGGAAAAGATAATTGCAAATTTCACAAATTTTCTTGCGTAATTTATTAGTCTTTGGTAATTACATTTTTATTTATTGAGCGCAAGCCTGGAAACACGACATACAAAAAGGAACAAATGGTCATAGGTACTAATAGATACATAAAAACTTGGAAATTTATAAACATAACACAATAAACACTAGAAATCTCATAATATACAACTTAACATCACAGTTCATAACCATCATTTACATCATTCAAAAAACAACGAATTAAACTGAAAAAAAGACCAACATTCGCAAATAACCAGACCAAAGGCAACGACCGACAAAGATTATGATGACATAAGCACCCCATCCCTCTAGACCTTAAAAAATAGATTTAACTTCACAAAACTCAAACAGATCCATCACTGAAATGCAAAAACACGTCTGACAAACCAAAACAAGGATAGGCAAACCAAAATAATCGGTACCATATACCATACCATACCAATTCACTTGAGCTAGAAAACCATTCAAAACACTAAACGAATTAAACTGATAAAAGACCAACATTCGCAAATACTCAGACCAAAGGCAACGACAACAAAGATTATGGTGATATAAGCACCTCATACTTCTAGACCTTTAGAGTCATACTTCACAAAATTCAAACAGATCCATCACTGAAATGCAAAAACACGTCTGATAAACCAAAACGAGGATAGGCAAACCAAAATAATCGGTATCGACCAAATTACAGACAAGAAGAAAATGATGAGAGTGTTTAAGTCTTTAGGTCTTTTGTATTATTTAAATCGCAAAGGACTGTTTAAAAAATTGAGAACGGACAATTACTTCCTTTTTTTCTTTTTTAAAATTAAGAGTTTCATTATCATTGATCTTAAAACATACTTAACAGTTGCAGGTCACGACCGCCACTTATCCTTATCTGTGCCTCTTCAGATGGTAGAATGCGTTGTGTATAGTGATAAATATTTATTTTAAACATCTTCAATTTTTCTTGTTATATATTTTAATATGTCCTGACAGTCAAATGTATTATTTCAACTACTATGGACGATTTAAAGGAAAAGGAAACAATAAATATCTCGACATGTGTCGATAGTTTGTGCCTGATGTGACCTGAATAATAGAATTTGTTCAAACCGAGGTGGTTTATCCAATTACAACAATTATTTTTATCATAGAAAAAATTGAGTTCAATGCAGTTGTTGCAATGGTTTAAAAAAAAAATTAAAAAATAAAACTGATATTGAAACTATCGATTATGAGAAATTACACATTTTGATAGGTATATATAAAACGAAGTTAAAAGACGTTTCACAATGTAGCTTGCGATAATTGCAGAAACGCAATGCGTTAGCAATCACATCTTACCTCCCCCCGCTTATATCCTTAACATCATTCTACGTTGGCACGTTTCTTGAAATGAAGTGTTTGGCCTTAAGAATAATTAATAAAACTATTTTTACTGTATACATACCTTGTACTAAATACTCGTACACTAAGTAAATACTGAAAAAGGTTGTTATTTGTTGTTGTTTCGTAACTTTTCAATTATGAGCAAAAACAAAAAAAAGCAAAAAAAAGGTTATAGTCTGCGTTTTAGTATTTATTTTTATTTTCCTTCTCATAGTAGAAATTAAATTAACATAACATTAATCTAAGATGAGACAAGTGTAAGATGCGTTTACGGTATGGTTAATTATTTTTGCAAGTTGTGATTCTAAGCCACGTGGTGTTTAGATATCTTTCATCTACGATGTGTTTAGTTTCATGCTAATTTAATTTTCGGTTTTGTTTGTTGTTGCCAATAATATAATAGGTATATATTTGAAGATAGCAATATAAAAGAATTAATTGGATTTTGTAGGAGGAGAAAGACCGAGTTTGCCCTAGTTCACCAACTAGAACTTTCATGACGTCACGTGACTGGTGCACGTGCTGTAAGTATTCAAGCAACCCACGCAGGTTGCCAGTAGGTTCACAATCGCCGGCACCGTTTTCACCAATTCGCAGAAGTGTAGCTGCTAGTTTCGTTGACCGCCCAACGTCCGGAGCAGCCCGCCCTGAGGAACGACACACAACAAATAAGAATCAGGGTGAGTACAAATAGAATCGACACTCTGTTTCTTCCACTGTAGATTTTCCTTATGCGATTAATACCTTAGATTGTAACCAGACAAAATAACAAAATGCTTGAAAGTAGATTTATTATTTTCAATTCTAACGTTATAAAAAGACGTTTGACTGTACGATTGACAGCCATACATATGAGAATACAGTAGGACCATGTTCTAATGAAATTCACCCATTTATTTGCAACATGGCCTTGTGAATTCCTTGAGCTGTCCGAATTTTTCTGTAGGTTTAGAGATCTTTCACTAAACTTCTAATAAAAATAATACACTGAACTAACTTAATTCAACTCTTTCTTTCTACATATAGATTTATTAAAAATTAATTGCTTGTGGGGTGAAATGTAATATTTTAATTACATTTTCTTTCACTTTTTTATATTTTCAAGTATTAACACGTTTCTTACATATATTCNTCTCCCCCCCCCTCTCTCTCTCTCTCTCTCTCTCTCTCCCTCCCTTCCTATCTCTCTCTCTCTCTCTCTCTCTCTCTCTCTCTCTCGCCCTCCCTCTCTTACTCTTCTCTCTCTCTCTCTCTCTCTCGCCCTCCCTCTCTTACTCTTCTCTCGCTCTATCTCTCTCTCGCCATCCCTCTCTCACTCTTTTCTCTCCCTCTCTCTCGTCTCTCACTTTCCCTTCCTCTGTCACTCTTCTCGCTTCTCTCTCTCACCCTACATCTCTTACTCTTTTTTCTCTCTCACCATCCCACTTTCTCTTTTCTCTCCCTCTATCTCTCTCTCGCCTCCTTCTTTCTCTTACATTTTCTTGTACTTTTCTTTCACTTTTTTATATTTCCAAGTACTAGCACGTCTCTTACATTATTCAGACACTCTCTCTCCCGCTCACTTTCTCTCTACTTATCTCTTTTTCTCTACTTCTCTCTTTCGCTCTACCTCTCCCTTTCACTCTACCTCTCTTTCTCCCTATCTATCTCTTTCTACCTCTCTCTCTCCCTCCCACTTTCTCTCTCTCTCTCTCTCTCACTTTCTCTCTCTCTCTCTCTCACTTTCTCTCTCTCTCTCTCTCTCTTTCTCTCTCTCTCTCTCTCTCACTCTCTCTCTCTCTCTCTCATTTTCTTTCTCGCTCTCCGTCTGTCTGATCAAACAACAATAATGATTAAAAAATACGATATGGTTGTTTACTAAGGAAATAAACAGAGTGACTGTCCCAACATAATTTGTATTAAATTCACTAGTTTTCGTGGTCCGCTTGACCAATTAATATCTTTCAATTAATTAAGGTTTTTAGTTGAGATAAAAAAAGTCAGTGTCACGAGCGGGATTCGAACCCACGACCTTCGGATAGGTACGCCGCTACTCTACCACTTGAGCTATCGTGATCTCGATCCACTCGGACACTTAACTTCCCATCTCAATCCCACCTTTTGAATTTTCCCACCTTTTTGTCATTGTTCAAATGTCGTGTAATCTATTTGATTCTCGGCGACAAATGAAATGGCCACGGAGAGCTTTAGTGAAGATATACTTCATTGTAACTTATTAAATTCACTAGTTTTCGTGGTCCGCTTGACCAGTTAATATCTTTCAATCAATTATGGTTTTTAGTAGAGATAAAAAAGTCAGTGTCACGAGCGGGATTCGAACCCATGACCTTCGGCTAGATACGCCGCTACTCTACTACTTGAGCTATCGTGATCTCGATCCACTCGGACACTAACTTCCATCTCAACCCCACCTTTTGCATTTTCCCTCCTTTTTGTCATTTTTCAAATGTGTAATCAGATTGGATTCTCGGTGACAAATGAAATGGCCACGGAGAGTTTTAGTGAAGATATACTTCATTGTAACTTATTAAATTCACTAATTTTCGTGGTCCGCTTGACCAGTTAACATCTTTCAATTAATTAAGGTTTTTAGTTGAGATAAAAATAATTTGTATTTAGTGCCAAGTCATGATAAAAATAGTTATTTTGTAAAATTGTTGTTTTCGTTCTTAATTCTGTACATTATAGATTCGAGTTGTATCTCTGTAGGAGGATCGAAATCTTCGAATGTATTTCGTTGTACTGCCTTTAATGTTTCTAGTAACAAAAATAACGTTTTATTTACTTGTGTCCTTTTTTCTCGTCTGATTTTTCAACTTGTGAGGAAAAATATTTATATTCTGTACGTATTTATCTACAATCAAACCAATTATTTTATAAGCGAAATGCCAAAGGTGAAAGAGAAAACCTTCCGAATAAGAAGACTCGAAAACTGATTGATTGAATTTTACATCATACTTCCCGTCACAATATTAAAAAAAAAATCAGTTTGTAAAACAGTAGAAAATACCATAATTATTTAATCCTTTCAATTCTAACAATGGAAGAGATTCTGAAAGTCTGTAATTTTCCTCATTTATTGCAAAATTTTAAACGAATTTTATTTAAAATTATATTTCGCAAGTTAATTAGTTGAATTTGTAAATGCCGAATTGTTGTAGAAACGTTCTGATCTGCCAACATAACGCTGATTACACTTCCATATTTTTTGTTATCAAGAGGTTTTATGTCGATTGTCAACAAATGTAGATAATTTTCGTGTTTCTGCTTTAAAAATAGGATTCCTTTTATTATCCCAACTGAAATTTAACGTTTATATTATGGGAATCGTCTGTAATCTTATCTATCGACCATCCCATTACTGTGAGTACCTTCAAATTTTGCACGCCTACTTTCCCTTAGTAATTCTCTTTCGCATTTTTAACATGCAGGCTTGGTTTTCAGTTTGCGATATTAAATGGAGCAAGGATTTGCTTTTATTCGGTAGGATTAACCGATTAACTTAGTTGTTAGCGTAGAGTTAGTATTAATATTATATTTTTTTTCTTCGTTATAACTTTTCCAATGGATTTCAGGTGTGTTCTAGTACGAAATGTCGACGAGTCGGAGGCTTCAAAAAGAGTTGAGCGACATTAAACAATCAGGATTGAAATCTTTTAGGGATATCAAAGTAGACGATAGTAACATTCTGCTTTGGACGGGTCTGATCGTTCCTGACAATCCACCGTACAACAAAGGTTCATTCAGGATACAGATCAATTTCCCTGCCGAATATCCTTTCAAGCCGCCTAAGATAATGTTCAAGACTAAAATCTACCATCCGAACGTGGACGAATCCGGCCAAGTGTGCCTGCCGATCACCAACCCGGAAAACTGGAAGCCGGCGACGAGAACGGACCAGGTCATCAAGACTCTGGTCGCCCTGGTCAACGATCCGGAGCCGGACCACCCTATGAGGGCCGACCTGGCCGAAGAGTTTACCAAAGATAAGAAGAAGTTCTTTAAAAACGCTGAAGACTTTACGAAAAAATACGGCGAAAAAAGACCCGTCGATTAAAAATATAAAAAAATCATCATCAAACCATCCTTCCTTTGTTTTTATAACATTTTACATTATTTTAACATTTAAGTTTTAATCAAAGATTTAATCCGTTTTAATTTAAAATAAATTACGCAATCTTTTATTTTAATGCCATTTTAATTTATCATTTTATTTTTAATTATGCCTAATATTACTATTACAATTGAATTTTACAAGAGAGAGTCCGACTGTAATACTAAATGTTGAAATATAAAAAAAAATTTTCTTTCTTTCATTATATTAAGATTAAATGAGTAAATAGTTTTACTAAGTTGTTCAAAAAAGTCTGAAAAGTTTTTTTGTTTTTTTAATTTCGAGTGTTTTAACCTTTGGAGTGCGATTAATAAACATTGTAGATTAATAAACATTATTGTTCATGTTGAAAAAAAAATACGTTAATATATTTGTGAAAAATGTATAATTATATAATTTCATGTACAGTCTATATCGTTAAAAAAATAAATAATAAAATTTACAAAACCTTTCCTTTAAATATACCCTTTACCTTTTTTAAAAATTTCTGTCAATTTCCTTTTGTGATCAAATTATTTTATTTAATAATTATTTATAATTTTTAAAAGAAAAACGTGTATTACTGATTCATATCGAAAATCAAATACCTTTCAATAGTAAAAATAAAAATGATCTTTTTGAACTAACGTCGTTATTAGTGGGTGTGTTCATATAAGGAAATTTTGCGACAATTTGTACTATGAAAAGTGCTTCAGGGATGTCATTAATAAAAAGCGGTAACAAAAAGGGGCTAAGGGGGCAGCCCTGTCTAACCCCAGATTCAACCAGAAATATTGTGACACTATGTTAACTTTAACAGCAGAACTTCCAGATAATAAGACCTCAGTCGAATGAGTCAAAAACGACCTTAAAGTCAATAAAGTGTATTAAAATTTAACATCCTTAAATATTGATGTCCTCCTGATTGATTGATCCTGATTGACATCCTATTGATGATTCCTGATATTTCCAGACTAACAATATTCATTAGCGAGATGAAATTACACGTTCATGTATGTGTAACATCTCTTACAAACAGATGTCCCAAAAAATAAAATAAAATAAAATTCATTAAAATTAAATTAATAATATAAACTAAAATAGATAAAAATAATAATTAATTAATAAGAATTTTAAAAGGTTGGTACCAATGTAAATAAAAGAAAGATAAACATAGAGGAGCTCGAGGGGACAGAGATCGGGAACTCTCCTGAATCCGAGTTGGAACAACCTAATTAGAAAACGCACAAGGTATTTAAGATCATTCTTTTCTATTCCTAATTTCCTTCGAGTGATTGTAGTTAAATTCATTTTGTTTATTTCGATTTATTTTATTTTACAAAATTTCAAGTGTTCTGTTTGTTAAGAAAAAAAAAAAAGAAAAAAAATATTATTTTGTTTCTTGTAGTTAAAACCGAATTATTAAAAAGTGTAATAACACAAATGTATTTTATTTTAATTTCTAAAGAAAATTGTTCGTATTAATTGTATCTTTCCTAATTATGGTAAACGTTTAACTTAAAAAAAAAAAATTTTATTATTTTACATTTTCATCTTTCATCATTTTATATCTTTATTAATTAACATAACTATTTTACTGAATAAGAATAAAATATAAAAATAAAATATAAAATTCATTCCTTTAAAAAATACCTCTGGGGCAAGTAAAACTAACTTGCTGGGCCGAAGCTTGAAGGAAGGAATTTTATATTTTACATTTCCACGGAGAGGACATATGTATTAATCGAAACAAACCCCCTCATGTTTTATGGTTTTTAGGACATTTTCAAGATGCTAATTTTTAAACTGAATACTTCAAATATGAATCATTCTGGTTCGAATTCAGGTGCCTAGCTTACAATGATGTCAGTCGCCGTGTCAACTTTTACGTTGTGCCCCCAAAACATTTTTCCTTAAATAAAACGTAATTTTACTTATTGAAAATGTAAGGAATCTATCTTATATTTTAAATTTTCATTTGTATTTTTTATATATATTTTGTTTAATTAACGCCGAACAAATTGCTAGCAGTTGTTGGTTTGTGACAGGGAGCTTAGGAATGCACGGAA
The DNA here is from genome assembly GCF_000648675.2 of Cimex lectularius. NCBI lineage: Eukaryota > Metazoa > Arthropoda > Insecta > Hemiptera > Cimicidae > Cimex > Cimex lectularius. The sequence continues at coordinate 527,062 of NW_019392905.1, read as the reverse complement.
AGCTGCTGTTCCAGTTACAAGCCTGTTCTTATCATCCAGATCGTCATCGATATACTCATCACTCGCCAAACTGACTTGTGATGAAATCCTCGAGTCTACAATATTCTCAGTTGAATAGCTAAAAATTAAATAAATGTGTTATTTACGTCTTATGTTATTCTGCTATACGTACAATTCGCCAGGGTTAATATTGGAATTGTCTCCGCGAAGTCGGGAGTCTTCGTGGGTTTGGTCCGTTTCGGATGTATCGGTTTCCGTTATCACATACCCTCGTGCATGCTTATCGTATGGGCAGGAATTAAAAATGGGAGGGGTTCCATCGTCCGAATAAGGTTGGTTCTTCAGGTCCATGTCGTCCATTTCCATTTTTAACTCTTCAGCCCTAGCTTCCTCCTCTTCGATCATTCGGATCCTCTTGACTTCACTGCAAATCAAGTTCCGTAAAGGAAAATCAGATTTAGATTTTGTCAACTTACTCTTCGATCAGTTTTTCTATAGCGCGCTTTTGTTCGTTTTCAGTAAAACCCATTCCTTTGCTGCAATCTATCATGTCCGATGCGAGCTTGACGGCCAGGTCCCTCTCGGCTTTTACGTCCCTCATCTTCAGTTGCATAACTTCGATCTCGTTTCTCGCCTTCTCCAGCCGTTCCGTGAGGTTCATCTGGTCTCTGAGAGCCGACTGGGTGATCCTTCCTTCGCGTTTTAAACATTCGACTTCTTTTGCCAAATCGTTCCTTTCCTGCAAATAAAAGACACCACCGTTTTGAATAAGAACCTGTACTGCATATACGTGAAGGTCCATTGATCTTTGCTATATTTAATTTTACATAGAACTTTTAGATTGTTTTTTATTTGATCATGAAAATTCTCACCTCTAAAGCTATCTGCAGTTGTCTTTCGGTTAATCCAGCTTCCTTTTTCAAAGCTTCTATTTCCAAAGCACTGTCTATTTTCATCCTTAAAACCTCGTCCTCCGAACCCATTTTCTGCCTTTCGTACAGGTCCAACGTGTTTTCCAGTGAAATCTTCCCCCTGGAAATGTCAAAAGTCACTCATACAGAACGTGCTTCGTTCACTGGTAAACTTACTTGTTGGCCAAATCCAGTTCGGACTTAAGGCTGGAAATCATCACGTCGGCCTCTTTGAGGCGGTCGTTGAGAGTTTCGTATTCGGCGTTGTCCGGCACGAAACACCTGAATAATTTAAAATTTAAATTTCAAATTTTAATTGAAATTATTATCATTTAACAGATCTATAAAGCTTTACCTCAAGAGAACGATTAATTTAAGGTGGCCTTTTACAATAATGTTAGATCCAGCCCAAAGCTGGATGATGTTAAGCTACCGAATCATAATCTTTCAACTAAAACTATTAAATTTAAAAATTCTATCATCATTCATCAGTGGTAAAGGTTGAACGCAATAATAAGCAATAATCGTTTCTAAATGACTGATGAACCAATTCTTTGAAATAGGTTTCCTTTGCTACAATTTTGAGTATTTAGCATTTTATAGCTCAAGTGAATTGGTATGGTATGGTATATTTGCCTATCCTTGTTTTGATTTGTAAAACATTTGCATTTCAGTGATGGATCTGTTTGAGTTTTGTGAAGTTAAATCTCATTTTTAAGGTCTAGAAGGATGGGGTGCTTATGTCATCATAATCTTTGTCGGTCGTTGCCTTTGGTCTAGCTATTTGCGAATGTTGGTCTTTTTTTTCAATTTAATTCGTAGTTTTTTGAATGATGTAAATGATGGTTATGAACTGTGATGTTAAGTTGTATATTATGAGATTTCTAGTGTTTATTGTGTTATGTTTATATATTTTTATTGTTTTTTATGTATCTATTAATACCTATGACCATTTGTTCCTTTTTGTATGTCGCGTTTTCAGGCTTGCGCTCAATAAATAAAAATGTAATTACCAAAGACTAATAAATTACACAAGAAAATTTGTGAAATTTGCAATTATCTTTTCTGATGAAAACAGACATAACGAGTGGTATATAGGAATGGTATGATATGGAAATAAGGATACTAGGAAGCGCGGTTTTTTTGTTCCCCAGGCACTGCAGTCTTCTGGTTATTGTACCTTCATAGTTCCTTAGTTCAGTGCAATAGACTCAAACCTTCTCCTTAGAAAGGTCATTGACTGTCGCTGCTACAATTTCATTTCCTAGATTTTTTCCTATGTTAGGAATATAGATATAAGTATAGATGATATAAGTGGTTGTTTCCTTCTCCTCATTGCATAAACTGTAGATGGGATCATCGTTGTATATGTCCATGGTGTGTAGATGTTTTCTAAGATGCCAGTGAGTGGTTCAGTCCTATCCCTTTCTCTGAGTTTAGCCCTCCCCATTTGCAGCGTCGATTTTGCCAGTCTAGCTGAGGGTTGTTTCACCATAAGTTTACTATGTCTAGTACCGCTAGAGTTCATCCACTTCTCCTTTATATAGATAGGATATATAGGTAGAGGGATAGATAAAAAGAAAGAAAATGAGAGAGAGAGAGAGAGAGAGAGAGAGAGAGTGAGTGAGAGGAGTTACTAAGGGAGGTAGACAAGATAAATAAGGAGAACAAAGATGAATGTTTGGGGAAGAGACAAATGGAGCGGAAATGAAAATGGGGGAGAAACACAGAAACAAAGTTTGAGAGAAGGTGCAATATGCAGAGAGAAAGGAAAAGGGGACTGAAAGAGAGAGAGAGAGAGAGAGAGAGAGAGAGAGAGAGAGAGAGAGAGAGAGAGAGAGAGGAGCGGGNAGAGAGAGAGAGAGAGAGAGAGAGAGAGAGAGAGAGAGGGAGAGAGAGAGAGAGAGTGAGAGAGAGGAGCGGGAAAACAACAAAACTACATACATAGTTGTTAGTTACATAATTGTTAAAATAATTCTCTGGGCAACGCCGGGTTATAAAGCAAGTTGTATATTTATCAGGAATATACCAATATTCCAGAATATACCAATTCATTGTAAATTGGTATATCGTAAAAAAAGCATTTTTGAGTCGAATAAAATAATTTTGATTGAGAGAAGATAAAACGTTAGTATTGAAGATAACGAGAAGCCAAAACGCGTTGGACAAAGCGAAACGGGACGAAAGACAGAACAAAATGATTGGAATCGACCAAACTGCAAATTAATAAATTCTGTTTCAAAATAAGTTCACTGTGTCTAGCGCCGCTAGAGTTGATTCATTTCTCTTTTTGTTTTGTTTGGATTCTGCGATGGAGGATTCTATATTTGTTTTTGTTATCCAAAGTATAGGTTCGGAGCCTATGTATGGTCTTGCAGATCCTCAGGCCAGTCTGTCTGCTTTTTCGTTACCTAAAATTCTTCTGTGCCCTGGCACCCCAGATATCATCAAGTGTTTCCCCTGGTTTTGGAGAATTTGGATACATTCCCTGACTAATTTTGATGTGTTTTGATGTTTTTACATGCTAATGCTTTAATGGCTGCTTGGCTATCAGATCTTGTGAGGATTTGTTTGCCAGTGTAACCTCTTTTAAGATTTTCCAGGCCACAGCACGTATTTATGTTTGAAAGACCGAAGTGTATTTCCCTATTGAGTTTGATTGCTCATGTTTTGGGCTTGTACAGAAAATGTCCCTCAAGTGAAGTACATTTTATATAATAAGTACGTTTAATCTTGGTTAAATAAACCAATAAAGATTCTAAAGTTTTTCATAGCAACAAAAAGGAGTAAAACTATAGATTCTTCATGGAAAAATTTAACAAGCTGTCTTCTTTATCGTTTTTGTTATGCAGATATGCTGAACGTTGGGTTTTTTGATTAACGAAAACTACTGGACTCTTATAGATACACAGGCATTTTCGAAGCCTTACTAGCTTCACAATATCCGGAGTTCACAAATCAACCCCAATATTAAGCTACCTTCCGTCATTACCATGTGGATTGTTTTAAGAATCCAGGTTCTTCTGTTTTTATAATTCATGGAAAGCCTGTATGGTGTTGACTAGCCAATCATTGGCTATTAAGTCTTACAAGTTTAAAAAACTAATTTTGAATAGCAGTTGGAGATTTGTTACATGAAATTGAGTTAGAATTCGTTGCTTTATAGAATCTACTTCATATAGTACATAATTCATTAAATAAATAAAACAATTTGATTTCCTAAAAGGTAACAATAATAATTTTGTAAGAGTCTAAAAAATCATCTGTTTGTTAAAATAAAACACGTAGATTTCCAACATTGCATGCACCTTTTTTGAGTGAGTTTTCAAATTGTTTATACAGTGGAATTGATTAAGGTTAAAGTGAATGAACAGGACTCACCTTTGGTTGAACCTCGTGCCTGTTAAAGAGAAATATGGATTTGCACCAGCCCAAAACGTAGACATCCTACTGGTTTCAGGACCCGATCCGCGTAGTGTCGCTCTTTCATCGAGCTTGCAAACATGAATTTCCATTTGAAATACAACAAGCCAACAACCAATAAATCCGAGCTTACCTTCTTTCTAACGGTGGTTACAATAAAGCACAATGCAATTAGAGTGGCCAGCAGGAAGTAGACGCCTCGTGAGACGAGTAGGGAAATCCATTCGCCCAGCGTTGTAGCAGTATCGTCTGAGTAACAATCGCTGTTTCACTGATATTCTGACAACAGTTTTCTACAATACCTGTGGGGACGGGCACAGCAGCAAGGACTGGATTGAGCAACAAAAGCAGATAGAGCATTTTGATCCGCGTGAATAACAACGCCGAGATGATTTGTTAGGTATTCTAAACTTCGTACATGACGATAAAAACAATATATTCCTACTAATATCAGCTGTAAAAACAGATGTGCTAATGAGATACTAATAGAAATAATTGATTAACAATCATGCTCATTTTGTCTATTATAATTTAATTTTTAGTTACTCATGTTTCATGTTTTTGTCCGTGTCAAACAAAAATAACATGTTTCAATTGATTAATCGAATAATTCAAATGATCATTTGTAAAGGTAATATTCGTTTTTTGCACCCTAATAAAAAAAAACCTGAATACAAATTTTTGGAGAAATAAAAATCTCAAAATATTCCTCCGCCAACGATTTTTTAATTAAAAAAAGAATATATATATACAAAAATAGTGATATCTTTTAACTGATTCCACCGATTCACTAAATAGGGATAGGGATAAAACAGGCGGCCACAAGTCCTTCTGCACCTCGACTTGAGAGATCTATTGCGTTCCCATGTTTTTACTCACTGGCCAGTTTCAGGTTGTTAATTAACCTCCATAGCCTTACCACCTCCTTAGTGTAGGATCTTGCTTGTTTTTCCTGACCTAGTTGCAAGAACCTGCACCTACATAGACTTTCACAGAAATATAAAATGTATTCTGCGGTCTCCTCCTCATCCTGGCAGTATCTGCACAGTGTTTCTGTACTCCTATCCGGTGCATGTGCTTTCTTAAGTGGCAGTGCCCTTTCAGGAGTCCAACCAGAATCCTGGTTCGGTTGCTGTTGCCTTTGTAAGTATTGCGGATGGACCTTCTATGAATCTCTTCGCATGTCTCATGCCTGTGGTATTCCACCAGGTTTTGGACTCATTAAGGACTCATTTTAAGATGTATCCTCTTTTGTGGCTGGATGCTAAGTCTCGGTAGGTTCAGGACCTAGAGAGTTCATGTTGGCCCCCTCTGGCCAATATGTCAACCTTTTTATTGCATGTATGCCCCGAGTGCCCAGGGTTGCCATGATAGGAGGCCCTACATGCAGTTCCAAAAACTCTGCCTTCACCTCGCATGAAGGCGGCTATCTTCCGGAAATGTATTCCTAGCCTTTTTATTTCCTGGCGCAGTGTTCAATAGCTATGATTTCATACTGTGGCATATTTACCTACGTTTACCGTCAGTTCGGTCTTAAGCCGGGAACACACTTACCCGATGCTACGCCATGCGACGCTACACGATGCAAATCCAAACTCCGATTTTCCGTAAGGTTGTATTACCCCCGTGCACATCTACTCGATGCTACGCCACGCAAACCTACTCGACGCTCTGCGATCCCCACTGTCCAAATTTTCGTCGGGTCCCATCGAGTACGGTCGAAGACAAAAGAACCGGACACTCATATTTTTATTTAGATTACATGTATTATTGTCGTTATATTAATTACAACATACTTATTTTAATATAAACCAAATTAACTGCGATTAAAAATTAATTAGTTTTTATTTAAAAAATTAATTTTAATGGTTTGGTAGAAAATTAATCAAAACACCGGAATACGATTTTTTGATATAATGAATTTAACTAACAATTTATTGTACTCGCTTCGGCGGTACATATATTAAAATTGGAACAATTTATTACACCGTTTTGCTCATAAAATTTAATTAACAATTTATTTCATAGTTTTGCTCGTAAAATTACACCATTTTCGTCGGATAACATCAGAACAGGACATTTATATTTTTTGTAGTTTATTTCAAACTAAGTACATGTAATTTTGTCGTTATATTAATTACATGTTATTTTAATGTAAACCAAATTAAACGAGATCAAAAATGCAAAGGTTTTTATAAACATTGTTTAATTATGATGGTTAGGAGTAACTTTATTTAAAACAATTAAGTTTAACAAACAATTTATTAGATGGTTGTGCTTATAAAATTTAACTAACAATTTATTACAAGGTTTTGCTCAAAATAGTGCATTAAGAACGAAAGATGCGTTGCGATTGTGATAGTGATTATTGTGATCGCTGTGGACTGTACGCGACGTGTGCTTGCGTCGGATAGATGTGCACACCCCACCGATCTCCGTGGCCATTTCATTTGTCGCCAAGAATCAAATAGATTACACGACATTTGAAAAATGGCAAAAAAGAGGGAAAATTCAAAAGGTGGGGTTGAGATGGGAAGTTAGTGTCCGAGTGGATCGAGGTCACGATAGCTCAAGTGGTATAGCAGCGGCGTATCTAGCTCATGACAATGACTTTTTTATCTCAACTAAAAAACCTTAATTAATTGTAATATGGAGAAATGACTCCTCAAGTAACCGGTGTTGCGTTTTCCCCCTAATTTGCATACTAAATGCCTAGCTATATTTTTTTAAACATTTTTTATTGTTAAAAGGGGTGAAAAAGAAAAGCTACCTAAAAGATAATTTCGAAATTCCTCAAAAAAAATAGTGGGCATATACGTGACAAGACGTCGGGTAGCGTCGCTTAGCGTTGCATCGGGTAAGTGTGCTCTCGGCTTAATGTTTAATATTGAAATATCATTTTCGACTTTTAAAATCTGGTATTTCAATGTCGTCAGGTCACTATCAGCGAAGAGGCTGACCTCTCCCAGTGCTGTTACCAACTAATATCTATTGCCTTTCTGACTTGTGTAACCTGACATTGGCAGAAGGCTAAGGCGTCCTCCGTACTCGACTGGTCCCGGGTCTTCAGAGAATCCGGTGTCAGCGGCAGTTATCAGTTGGCTTTCAGAGAAGTGACGACCTTATTCGTTGGAAAGGATACGCGAATTGGGCGTCGATCCGTTTTCAGCAGTTGGTCTTCCTACTTCGACAATGGCATTCGACAGCTTCCAGCATCAGGCCCAGTTTCCGGCCGTGGATCACGTCGACAACGAGCTTGTCGACAAAATAGTCAACAAGCTCAAATCTCAGGGGATCTTCGATCAGTTCAGAAAGGACTGCCTAGCCGACGTCGATACCAAGGTAACTCTCATGAAAAGGAATTCACATTTTTCAAGGCCGACGAGAAAAACTATCATAATTCGCTTTTTTATCAGTTAAATCTTTTAAGAATTGTCGGCGGATGACAGTTGTTATTATTTTTAAAGAGTTTGCTTTGTTTTGACACTTTACACACCCTTAAGTTTTGACACTTTTGAAAATGATTTGTATATTTGTAGTTTTTTGTTGTTGGATATAGAAGAACGAAACCCGTTAGTAGAGCTTATTATTTTTAAAACCAGTTTGTACTGCTTCTAATTTCGGTTACATCTGTGTATCGCTTAATCTTCTGTTTGAGAATCATATTATTTTCTATGTTTACAATTTTTTAGCTAGTTTATACTTTGTTTTACTGCTTATAAGGTTACATCTCTAGAATGCTGATGTTGCAATTTTTGTACTGTTGTTGATGATGTAGTTGTTTAACAACTTTATACTTAATCTTGCTGCTTCTTACTAAGGTTACATCTCTAGAACACTGTATCTTCTGTTTGAGAATGTTATTATTTTGCTGTTATTGCAATTTTTTTTAGATAGTTTATACTTCGTTTTAGTGCTTCTAAGGTTAGATCTCTAGAACACTTTGCAATTTTTGTACTGTTGTTGATGATGTAGTTGTTTAACAACTTTATACTTAATCTTGCTGCTTCTTAAGAAGGTTACGTCTCTAGAACACTGTATCTTCTGTTTGAGAATGTTATTATTTTGCTGTTGTTGCAATTTTTTAGCTAGTTTATACTTCGTTAGTGCTTCTAAGGTTAGATCTCTAGAACACTATTATTTCAATTTTTTAGCTAGGTTGTTTTAGTGTTTATGAGGTTACATTGTTGCAATTTTTTTAGCTAGTTTATACTTTGTTTTAGTGCTTATAAGGTTGATCATTGATGCAATTTTTTACTTATAAGGTGACATCTCCAGAACGCTTTTGTTGCAACTTTTTAGCTAGTTTATACTTTGTTGTAGCTACTTTATACTTTGTTTTATTGCTTCTAAGATTGCATCTGTAGAACACTGTTGGTTGCTATTTTTTTGTTGAACGTAATGTTGTACTTTGCTGTGCTATATATAATTAAAGTCACATCTCTACATCGCTGTCCTTTACTATTGTTGTTGTTGTTGTTGTTGTTGTTGTTGTTGTAATTGTTTAACAAGTTTATACTTAGTCTAGCTGCTTCTTACTAAGGTTACATCTCTAGAACGCTGTATCTTCTGTTTGAGAATGTTATTATTTTGCTGTTGTTGCAATTTTTTAGCTAGTTTTTACTTTCTTTTAGTGCTTCTAAGGTTAGATCTCTAGAACATTGTTATTTCAACTTTTTAGCTAGGTTGTTTTAGTGCTTATAAGGTGACATCTCCAGAACGCTTTTGTTGCAATTTTTTGGCAAGTTTATACTTTGTTTTACCTGCTTTATACTTTGTTTTATTGCTTCTAAGATTGCATCTCTAGAACACTGTTGGTTGCTATTTTTTTGTTGAACTTAATGTTGTACTTTGATGTCCTATATATAATTAAAGTCACATCTCTACATCGCTGTCCTTTACTATTGTTGATGTAATTGTTTAACAAGTTTATACTTAGTCTAGCTGCTTCTTACGTTCTTACTTACTTCTTCTTAGGTTACGTCTCTAGAACTTTGTTGGTTGCTATTTTTTTTAAAACATTGTTTAGCTAGTTTATACTTTGTTTTAATGCTTCTAAGGTTACATCTCTAGATTGCTGTTGGTTGCTATTTTTTTTTAAACATAATTTTGTTCTGTGTAATTGAAGTTACATCTCTACACTGCTGTCGCTTATTGTTGTTATTGATATTACTTTATTAGGTAACATCTGTAAAATGCTGTTTCTTCCGTCACTGTCTCTTCCTCTGAGGGTAGTAGTTGTTGTTGATGTTGTAATTGTTTTACAAGTTTATGTATTACTTTGCTTCTTCCAATTGAAGTTACAAGTCAATGACAAGACAAGACAAAAATGAATTTATTTGTTGTACATTGAATACATTATTCTGGGGGAGGGAATTAAACGATAATAATATAGACCAAAATAATTTAAATGAACAGCCTGCACACAGTAAGTTTAACTTGTGCTCAATAGCAGTGGTTGTGAGCTCTCAAATAGTTTTATACATTACAAAAATAAACAAAAAACATATTTACACAAATTAGTGATAGCAATATACAATTTATTTAACTATTGATTATTTTAAGTAATTTTTTTACAAAAACATCCTAACAACCCTAAATTAATCTATTATTTCAATGTTAACATTTTTTAGTATATCATCATAATTTTTTGACAGATAAAAGTGTAGGTGTATCATCAGCAAGTCTCAATATATTACCAGAAAGTTTTAGTTTAAGTAAGTCATTAATGTAAATCAAAAATAATATTGGGCCTAAAACACTTCCATGTGGAACACCATAATTAGTGGAATTGCTAAAAGTTTGGCCTTTTTTTTCGTTTTTTGAGATCTGTTTAACAATAAGTTTTAATGAATTTTAACCTGAGCCTTTGGTATCAATATTGAAAAAAATTTCTGGCAATACAGCATGATCTATAGAATCAAATGCTTTTGAGATATCCAAGAACAATCCTATGACTTTATTTCTAATGTTAAGAACTCTTTATATAAAATCAGAAGCCTCAAAAAGTTCATCTTCTGCAGACTTACACGATTGAAATACATATTGGTTTGGGGCAAATATTTTGTTATCAGAAAGAAAATCAACAATTCCTATTTTTAAAACATTTTCCAAAAATTTTACTTAGTGATAATGTAAGGGAAATAGGTCTGTAATTGTTAGTATCATTTTTTGGGCCCGATTCATGTAATGGGATTACTATAGTTTTTTTAAATTTAGTGAGAAAATGTCCAAGTTTAAAAGATAATTTATAAATGTGAATTAGAGGAAGAAATATTATGGAAGAAAAATTTTTAAACTAAAAATTTGATAAATTATACTCAGTGAAGGTACATGGGTAGAAGTTCTTCATAGGATGTTGGTTTTAGCCAAGAAAAATTTAATATAAACTGCACAAAAATGAATAGGGATATTTGTTATTTATTTTTATTCTATTCATTTTAATTAAATTAACCAATATATTCTTGTTAGTTGGATAAAACAAAATAGAAAATACAAATAAATGTTAATCCTTATTTTTAATAACGGATGTACATAAGAATAATAAACATGAAGATTTGTAAACAACATTTTGTACATTTTGTAAACAAACACCTTTTCTCGTCTTTTCTCCAGTTTAATTCTCTTAATTAATGCTCTTTAACCATGGAAAGACATCATCTTGAACCAGAAGTTCACAATAATATTACGAACTTCTGGTTCAAGATGATGTCTTCACATGGTTAAAGAGAATACAACTGGATTAAAATGGAGAAAAGACAAGAAAGGCGATTGTTTACTAAATGAGTAATCTTCATGTTTACTATTTTTAAATGTTTACTATTCTTAAGTAAATGTGTAATTAAAAATGAGGATTAACAATTTTTTTGTTTGTATTTTCTATTTTGCTTTATCTAACTAACAAGAATATATCGATTAATTTAATTATAATTAATCAAATCACAATAAAATTACAAATATCCCTATTCATTTTTGTGCAGTTTAGTTGATAGGACCTGATAGGGAATCATTGCTCATTGATCGATAAAAGAATAACACTTATTTCAGTGGCTGCCTAAAAAAATAAGAACATTTGTTATAAGAAAATAAGCAAAAAATAAGCACAACTTTTTTAAATTTTTTAAATATTTTTTAACCAACAATATAACTATAAAACTTGTGCATTAAGATATGTAGTAATGTTAATAGTAAGTCTCGCTTTGTTTGGCTTATTTTTAGCCTGCTTATCAACATTTGCAACAGCGTGTTAATGGCAGTGTATCTGGTTTTCTGAAAAAGAACCAATGGAAGCAGGACTTAAATAAGACCCAGCTTCGTGAATCATTGAGGCACCATGTTCAACAGTAAAACAATATTTGTTATAAACCATTATTGTTAGATTTTGGTGGTTAATCTTAATTTTTTAGAGGATTTCTTCAAGCAGGAGTCGATCGGATTGTCGATCAAGTTGTAAATTCCAAAATCTATTCAGTTTTTATGCCAAAGGTCGAGGATATGGTATACGAGACACTTGGCATTGAAAAACCAAAACGGCCAGAAAGGGTTAAACCAATAGGTATTCAAAATTACTTAGATGTTATCCTCTTTCATTTTTGGTATTTTTACTTGTCTACTTATTAGGCACTTCATTGGCTCCAAAAGTCGAATCGCCAGTTAATACACCACAAAAGGAAAAACCCGCCGAAACCACCCCTACTGAGCAACAGCCAAAGTCCTCTCAATCACCGATGAGTTTGCTTCCGAAAGGTTTGGATCCTATTTCACCTCCTAGTGACATAGAAGATGTAGATCGGGATGATTCAAACACAATTGACGAGACACCTTTTCTTCTCGCTTCATTAAAACAGAAAGAAGCCGCGCCTCCACAGCATTCTGAGGTGAGCAATGGTTCTAAACTATCTGGAATTTCTGAGTTGTCGAGCCATGGAAGCAGAATAGAGATTAGTTCGACGACAAACAGTATCGTTCCTAAAACCCCTACTAAAAGCACCTCTAATCAAAAACTGGACAACTTCTCTAATTTATCAGAGAAGTTAAAGCAGTTCGATCCTCTCAATAAAACCATCAAAAATACACTTTCAGATTCCAAAAAAGCTAATGACAGTAGATGCTCTGAGGAAGAAGTGTCATCAACTTCTGCAACTCTGCCAGTAGAAAGTGAAAGTAATGGTTACAATCGGGATGACTCGAATGCTGAACTTGAACGTCAGCTTATGTCTGAAGACTCCAAAAGCTCTTTAACTGATTTCAAGAAGTTCAAATCTCATAAGGCAGATCTGAAATCTGACAATGCAAATAAAACTGAAGAAGATTCCAGCGTTAATGATTCTAATTTGGAAAGTAAAAAGTCTCGATCAGAGAAGAGCAAAAAATCTGATAGTTCGAAAGACAAAGATCTTAAAAAGAAGAGTGATAGAAAAGAAAGTTCTTCGTCTAAAGAAAAAGACAAGAAAAGAACCGAAAGAAAAGATTCTGAAAAAAAAGATTCATCTAAATCCTCCCGCCACAGCAGTTCTAAAAGTCACGATTCTAAACGAAGTGATGATTCAAAACACAGAAGTGACAAAAAAGACGAAAAAAGTTCTTCGTCTCGTGATAAATCAAAGGACGATAAATACAGGTTAAAAGACGATAAACACAAATCTGAGAAAAAGCCCGAGTCAGAGAAGAAAGATCACAAAAAGGAAGATGACAAAGAGAGTAAGGAGAAAAGAGAAAGCGATAAAACAAAAAGTAGTAAGGATTCTAAAAAAAGTGAACGTCACCACAAAAGTAGCACGAGTGACAAAGACAAAGCTAAGCATAAAACATCTGATAAAAAATCTGACGAGAAACATAAAGAGGAAGACAACAAAAAAGATAAAGACGATGACAGAAAAAAAAGAGAAGAAGAAAAGAAAAAAGATAAATCAAAGAAAGAAGATGCAAAGGATAAAAACAAAGAAAAAGAAAAATTATCTAGAAAAAGAAAAGGAGAAAGGTGTTCCGAGGTAAAATCAAAAGAATCCAGACGGTCATCTGATAGAGATAATAGTGGTTCTGGCCATAGCAGTAAGAAACCTTCTTCTCACTCAAGCCATAAGAGTTCTAGCGAAAAAACATCATCGTCAAAACATAAAGAGCATGGTCAAAATGGAAATGGTCCTCAGGATGCAGATGAAGGACTGAGCGAAGTGGATCTCATCTTGATGAAAATCAATTCCTCAATAGAAGAGGAAGAAATTGCAATGGCTCCTTTGAAAAAGACCAAATTTGCAAAAAATGCCCACGAAGTTAAGAAAATCATTAATGCAAAGAGACACTTAGAAAGGCAGAAAAGAAATTCTTTGCTAGACAGCACACCTAATGAGGAGTCACCCATCGACAACAAAGAAAATCTGCAAGATCATATCGCTCACCAAAATATAAAAGAAAAAGAGGAAACTCAACGAAATGAAATAAAACTTTTTGTTCCTGAAAATGAAATTAAATCGGAGGATACGGTTGATAAGAACATACAAGATCTTTGTGCTTTCAAACCAGAACAGGAACAGGAAGATATACAAACTGTAGAAACGGAGTTCCTGACTGAAGACAATGTACCTGAACAAAATCGAAAAGAAGATTGTACAGAAAATGAATCAGAGCTAACAGATAATCAGACTCAGAATACTGTGTGTAATGAAACAAATGATTATTCAGACATAAAAGCCTGCATTCCAGAAGAATCACAAAAAGAAGAAGAAACAAATGATCTTAATGTTTCTACTTCTGTTACTGAGGCAGCTAAGAGTCCCGAAGTTGAAAAGACAAAATCAGTTTTGATAAGCGATAATGAAATGGATGGTTCTTCATGCAACATAGCAAATAATTCTGAAAGTGAAAATCAGCCTTCATTCCTGGGATTTGATTCTGAATGCATTGCTGTAGCAAAACAACAATTAGTCATTTTAAACAATTTAATAGAGAAAATGCGATCGTTAGAAACTCAGGCTCTGTCAAGTGATGATGAACTTGACAATAATCTCAACAACCTAAGATCTTCCAGGCTGAGGAAAAGAAAAAGCTGCGATGCAACTCATAAAGTACAAAGAAATATCAGGAAAAGCGTAAAAGGGAACAATGGCTGTGTATCTTTAAGAACCTCTGATGATAATGACTGTCCTGAAAATTGCATCTCACCAAGATCAAAGGTATTTATTTATTTTCTATTGTAATGAGTTGAATGTATGATTTTTTTTTTCTTTTATAGAGCCCAGACAATTCTCCAACCAAGCCATTATCTTATTCTTTGACGGAAGCTATGTTGAACAACTTGCTAAAAGAGTCCAACATAAGTACATGTATGTATCCTTAAATTTAATTTTTGTTTAATGGATTATTAAAAAAAAAATATTTTAGTTCAAAATCGGGAAGATGACGAAGAAGATGTCATACCTAGCAAGACGGTTGTTAAATCTACAAGAAATGTTAAAAGCACAAAAATCGACAAGACTGAGAAAAAAGAGAAATGTACCCCTGATGGGAAAACCCTCAGCCCAGGTGAAATATTCGTTTGTGTTTTACATCGAATAAAAGTGTAAAATAACTAATGAGACATCAGCGAATCATCTTTTTAGTGCCTTTTCAAAAACAAATGATAACTATCATCCAAATTTATATAATTGGTGTCATAAACTTACTTTTTATTTATGGAAAGAGAACATTAACTAGAAAAAAATGTAATTAATGCAATTTCTATTCCTTCATCTCTTTTATGCATTCTCCCTATTGGCACTAACGGGATCTTTATTTAAATGTAAGTAAAACTAATGAAATTGGAAATGTTTTAATTTAGACTTTTGGTGTATTGAATTCATTTGTGTGGGCCATTTTTATTGTGATACACAATTCTTAATATTGTGGTACAAATAACACATATATTGATAGTTAAAAGTGGATTTATAATTTTATCTATGATGGTTTCAACAATTTCTTCTCAGAAGGTTATATTGGGCTGGTGCAAAAATAATGCAGGTTTTGAAAAGGCAGTCAAAACTGTTTAATTTTTATAAAATAAAGAAAATTTATTTGAAATATTTTCCATCACAATCTATACATCTTTGCCAACGTGTAATAAGAGCTTTTATTCCACTGACATCAAAAGCTTTATTTTGAGTTATAATAAAGTCTTGGGAGGCATTTTCAGCTTTATAAATTTTATCCTTTAAGAAGTGATCAAAATGCCTCAAAAAGTGGATGTTGGGTGAATGAGGGTTTCATATCCTAAGTCCTTAAGTTTCCAAAGGGTTCGCATTTGCGATAAGTGGCCTGACGTTATCGTGAAGAAGAATTGGCCCTTACGGTTTACCAATGCTGCACATAGACCTAGTTTCCCTTGAATTTTGTCAATTTCTTGGCTATATTTCTCTGCTATGATAGTTTCACATAATTCAGGAAATTATAGAGAACAACCTCAGCAGAACACCACCAGTTACCATAACCATTTTTGAGAACAGATTTTAGTTTTGGGAAGTGTATTGGCGCTTCATCCTTGCCCAATCACTGACCTTTATGCCTCCTGTTATCGTACAGAATCCATTTCTCATCACACTTGATGATTCGATTGAGAAATGGATATTTTGGTGGCGGAACAGAAAAGATGTACAAATTTCAAAGTGTTGATCTCTTTGGGCTTCATGCAGCACCCACTTGTTAAGCTTCTTTACTTTACCAATTTGCTCCAGAAGGCGAACAAAGCAGTGTTCAACAATAAGCTCTTCCGCAACTTCCTATGTTATCTTACATGAATTTTCTTCATTCGTTATGAGTTGGTAGTCATCCACAATAGAAGGCCTACCGCGACCTTCCCTAAGTTTGAGATCGAAATTTCTAAGACGAAATCTCTGAAACCATCGCTGGACCGTGCATTCGTTAATGCTTCCCTCCTCCAAACTGTATTGATGTTACAGGCGGTTTGGGCCACACTTTGCCCCAGTTCATACAAATTTATTGAATATCTAGTTTGGACATATTAAATTTCACAGGTCCTCACTCTTATAAAATTCAATATAAACTAAAATGTTTTGTATAAAAGATAACAGTTAAAAGAATTTATTAAAATCCATAAATTAGATTTGAGGATTTAGCTTGGTTGCAAAGCACTTGCAAAAATAAAACTAATTTTCAAAACCTGCATTAATTTTGCATCAACCCCAATAATTAAATAATATAGGTAAGATGAATTGGTGAATTACTTTTTAAAATAAAAACCTAGCTAGTAAGTTCTAAATGATCAGGGTTAAATCTGTTGTACATTATTTTCAATCAGAAATATTTTTACTTTAATAATTATGAAAATTTTTTAATTAGAACAAAACTAGTTCCAAACTGAGTTAATCCCTTTGAGTTTAGTCATTATTAGAATTTAATATTCATCTCCATTTTTCACTGGTCTTTTCTCAATATAAACTTGTTTCTCATTCCATTACTGAAAATTATACTCATATTTGTTGAGATATGCTAGTTAGTTAAACCTCAACCTGAACCCTGATGAAGCTCACGCATTGTAAAGAAACAGGGTATAAAGTTTGAAATTTTGTTTCTTTAGGTATTTACGTAGGTAATTTGGCCCATTTCAGTCGCCTTGATATTGTTGAAGTTTGGCCAAAAAGGAAAAGTAATTTTTGTCATACAGGAGGGTTTAATGTCCAACTACCCATTAATAATAAGTTAAAAATCTGTTTCAACGGGGGTGTCGGTGGCTGCAGGCTGCAACGGTTTAGGTGTTGACACTGTGCTCATCACTGTAAGGTAAAGGTCCCGGGTTCGAATCCTGCGGCTCTGCATTCAAACCCGACATACTTACAAACAGGCTTTTTTCAAAAGCACCTGCTCCCTGAGGGTTGATATGAGCTATGCTTTTGTGAACACACCAAAAAGTTTATTAATGCTAAGTGATTAGATTAGAAAAAAGGCGGCCTCGTTACGATCTTTGCACTGCGACAGTATTGGTGTATTGTGCAACTCCTATGTTGGCTAAAGCCCTCATTAAGCTTAAGGCTTTTTACCAGATCCTAAAGCTTTTTTAAGGAGTCCCGTGTGTATCCTTCAGGTCCAGGATTTTCCTACTCCCAGGTGTAGGAATTTCAGCTTAGGCCTTCACACCAACAGAGGACACGTTCTGCTTTTTCTTCTTCTTCCTGGCAAAATCTTCACAGGCTTGTTTCTTTCTGCTACTCCGAGTGTACACAGCAGTCCAACTTTCAATCTATTCCTAGTATCGATGAGCTGGGTTATCTACCTGCTGGAAACATGAAGTTTTTCGGAGTAACTACGGAAGAGGTCAACACAGAGAAAAAAACTTCCTTTCAGTTTTTGCCGAGCTTTCGTCAGTTTTTATACTGTCATCTTCAGGGCCTGTTTTATTATCATTTTTATTATCATATAAAAAAACAACAATTAAAAACATGAAAAAACAATTGCACAAAAATTGAAAATTTGATATATCTTACTTTAACCTTAATGGGGAAATAAAAAGGAACGTGGTGTCGTGGGCACCAAAGTACATTATGTTTTTTGGTGCTCAGCACTTGTTTTTTGTGCAATTGTTTTTTCATGTTTTTAATTGTTGTTTTTTTATATGATAATAAAAATGATAATAAAACAGGCCCTGAAGACGACAGTATAAAAACTGTTGAAAGCTCGGCGAAAATTGAAAGGAAGTTTTTTCTCTGTGTTGACCTCTTCCGTAGATCCTCCGAAAAACTTCATATTCTTAGTATGAAATAGTATAGCCAGTAGGTGTCCTCATTGAACTTGGCCAATTTATCAGCTGCTTCGTTTCTCCTCTGCCCTATGTGCCCTGGTACCTAGACTAGGGTAATTTTGTTGTTATCCACAATGTCTGACAGTGCTCTGGTGCAGTCCCAAACAGCTCTGGACATTATTCCTAATGAGGAAGTTGCCCATCGTGCAAATAAATTGCAATTCGATAACGTTTCTCATACCAATTTAGTAGCCTTAGTCCCATCACAATCTCCATCATTTGACTTAAACGATAACCTACAAGAAGGGCCAGGAATTATCAAACTGCGGATAAATAGGTGAAATGGAATACAAGTCAATAAACTCACAATTTTGAAGGTTTTACAATAAATATTTTAACTGTGCATGCCTAATTGTCTGCGGATATCCTGGTTTGGCAGATGGGTTCAGTAGTGTCAGGCAGACTTTTACACTGAAGAATTGTCTGATAGACAAAACTGTCAAAAATGTCAGGCCAGGATGAATGATGAGATAATCAAGGGTCACAAATGTTCAGGTTGAGCACTTTTTCAACTATTTGAATTCGGTGATGTTATTTTTCAAACTATAACAACCAATTTCATATTTTAATCTATCATGCCAAAGAAGTTTATCACATTTATATAGTGTGCTTTTGCCATTGCAATTAATTAATTTTCAAATAAACTGCTAAATCATGAAAAATCTTTTTCTCTGTTTGCAGCACTCCATGACAAACGACGGAAGCCGAAGAGGTCATCAGCAAGGTAAGCTTTAAATCGAAAACCTTTCTAACATAGGCTCTAACATTGATTTTAAGCACAATTTGAGGCATTTTGTCACAAATTTGAAAATTATCCAATATGAATTTTGAATTGATGATGGGGATTCGGGGGGTGTTCAGGTCTTCGGCCCAAAGGTATGATAGTACTGATTTGTACAAACCAAGGGCCGTGGCTGCTCAGAGCTCGAGGAGGTTGAGAGCGCTGAATGGTAAGTTCAAATACTTTCTTACCAATGGTTCAATTGAAATTAAAGCTAAGGGCCAGTCAATAAAATTCCTGAAAAACTGTTATAAACAGTTTTTGGTTGCCATATCCGTTCAAGCTGCTTAGATGGTTATAATTTAAATAAAAATGTTATACTTGGATGTTAGCAAATTTAATATTTAATGCCTGAAGGGTCTATTAAATTTATATTCTGTTAAACCATTTATTAGAAAATATTTATTAATCGAAAGTTAAATTTAGTATATTTTTTGTGTGGAATTTTCTGACCGACCCTTATCAGAACTAAGCATGATATCCATTTTCACTTCTATATTGTGGTTGTATTTTTTTCATTTGCAATATTAAAGGCACTTGGGAGTATTGTTTCATTATAAATTCTGTGACAGTCTAAACTTCATTTCACACAAATAACAAACATTTAAATCTTCATAATTTGTTAAAATATGAAACTTAAAAATAGTTTTGCATATGCACATGCGGCCATCATTCAGTAAAAGTTCGTTTTATAATTTGATCGTTACTGATCATTTTTGATCTGTCAGGGCCTGTACAATACAGAAATGTGTCTGACCAAAAATGATCAGTAACGACCAAATTACAGGTTCATAACTCTGCAAAACTCACAAAAATTAAGTTTTTAAATTAAATTAAACATCAGTTATTTAAATTAACATTGATGAACTTGATTGCATTAATTTTCAATGAAAACGTCCCAATATACTTTTTTTTTTTTTTTCAATTAAAACCAAATTCATCATTGTAACAGGTTGGCAGTTTATGCACATGCAATAACTTGATCACAGCTTTTTAATATTTTTTATTCTTCAATGATTTCATTTTAAGGCAATCCTATTTGATTTATTTCATTCGAGTCAATCATGCATGATATGATTGCGGATGAAAAAGACACCTTTATCTGTACAAATCATGGTTTGTTAAGTCTCATTTAGAAAAACGTGAGAATGACAGTACAAAATAATGGAACAGCAAATTGTAAAAATTTTGTTTAATGAAATTTCATTATAAAAATAATATAGTTTATCTTTCGGCTGTTATCTTTTGTGTTCTTTGCTGTGCCTTCGTTGTTATCTTTCCTCTGGATGCTATTGATTTTCTATGACAATCGCATATTTATTTATTTCAGATTCTATTGACAAATCTGAAGGGTCGTCCTTAGAGAAGAAAAGGCTCCGGTGAGGTTTGGCTTAGAGCACAGTTGTGCTGGGGGGGATGACAAACCAAAGAGATGCGAAAATCCTGTATGCTCAATGTAATCGTTTCCATTGTAAAATGTACGGAATTAGATATAAGCATTTTCTATAACAGTGTCTTTCCTTAACCAGATATATTTATTTTTTATAATTGTATATTATACCACTAGAATAGATTTTTCTACTTAGGTATGTTACCTTTAAAGACAAAATTTGCATATTTAAGGCTTTTGAACAATGAATTTTGTGTCTTTTTTTTATAACAAACTACTTTCTATGTTTCTCAATGTAACAAGAAATGCCTGCTGTTTGTTTACGGACATCTTATGTTCTATGACTAGCATTTGAAAAAACACCAATACAAATATTTCAACAGTATTAAGGCAGTAAATATGAATAAATAAGAATATTGTTTGTGTTAATGATATAATGAGAATATAACTTATTTACTCAGTTGTGTTACCATAAATACATAAATTTTATTCTGCCATTGATAATTGATTTTTTAATCCTTTGATGTATTAAAATATTAAATACAAGAATTATTATGACTTCTTTTTATTTATAGTGGAATGTTTGTAAAAAACAAACCATTCTGGCACATTTTTTCCAAAGTCACGTAGTCTGCCAAAAATTGGGTAATGTTGTTTTAATGTTAGTCCTTTTAGTCTAGTTAGGTTCCATGTGCATGACCGTCACCTGTTCAGAAATAGTCCAAGGTACAGTATCTTCATAAGAAGAAGGATGTGATCAGAAAAAAGGTAAAAAGGAAGTAGTGTGATTCATTGAAAATGTTTTATATTTGCTTTTGGTCTCTCCTACTTTTATCTTCTCTCACTTTTCCAGCAAGGACGGAATCATAATACTGGGAAAGGAAAACAGTATCATTGACAAATGTAGTACAACTACTGAAGAATATGAAGGGATATGGGTGTAAATTTAGTAGAGAGTAGGACCTAGAATATTACTTTGAGGGACACTAGCAGTATCTGGGGGGGGGGGACATCTTTTCTAACTTAATCTTAAGGTTGATGAGTGTAAAACAATAAGAAGCGTAGCATTTTTAACCTAAAGGATTTAATGTTTATTTAGGAACGGATGCAGGAATGATGAGCAATTTGAAGCAAGCAGATTGGGAGTCTAAGAAAAGTGAAAACATTGTGATACAGTAAGAGAATAAAGGAATTATTAGGGATTTAATAAGAACTCTAGTTTTCTTTGATATAAATTTTTTTTTTGGAAATTAAATAAGGACTGGAATTTGTTTGGATTTAAAAGAATGTGGTTATTATATGACTGATTGTTTGCTTCAGAGATGTTGCTTGCAGGACATTGAATATAAAGTTGAGTGTCATCAACATATAGATGAAATTTGGAAAAATGAAGAATGGAAGATCATTTAGGAAATGTAAAAGAGTAAGGGTCCAAGAATACAACCTTGGGGATATATCATAGGATCATGTTTTGTCTTGATCACTTTAGACGTGCTGAACTACGGACTGGGCAGGCGAATAAGGCCGAGTTGAGGGGAACCACCCACCAGGTAATACCACCTGCATTCAACATTGCATTTTATTTATCCTAGAGCAGCCGATCTTTCAGAGGGATGTGCACGCCACTGCTATCATCCACATGCCTCCCAGATAAGGGGTCGTAGTGCTGATCCCCAGGAGTGGATATCAAAACCCACTGAGCCTGCAACCCAGCTATCTGCTATGAAATGATCTGTTATATATTGTCAGGACAACAACTATTGGTTAATTATTGCTCGTTTTAATATTGCCATTTTTTATCCCATTTTATTTTTATTTTTATTCGTTATTTATTTTTTTGTCCTATTCCATTTTTTCATCATCTTGCACTCTATATTCTTCCACAAGAATGCTGCTAATTGGCTTGGAGATTATATCTTCTTTGTTGTATTTTAGGCAATTAGTCAAGAGACGTTATGCTGTAACCAATTCACTGCAGCAATCGCATAATGGAGCTGGTTCTCTGCGTATAAGGTACCCATGGGTAAGTGTACTATGCCCTACTCTCAGTCGTGTCAGAACAGTCTCTTCGAGCCTTGAGTCGCGCGCTGAAGAGCCTCGGGGGCAACATCTGGTTTTATTTTTATTGTCCTTCATTTCTTTCCATTCTTCCTGCCACTTCTGCCAGGATATTTGTTTAAGATGATGGGTTAGAAATTTTTTTTTTTCATAATAGGCATTTATTTTGTTAGACACGTTTCGGTCTAATATAGACCATCTTCAGTGACTTTTTTATATAAAGTGGTTTGTCTGTTATTTACATTGTAATAAATTAAAAAGTGGATGTCTGAATGACTATGTACTTGGCGGGTAGTTCAAGTAACCCATTTTTGACAGACTGCTATGTAAAAATCGTCAAACCACTTGACCACCAACAAGATAAATACCTGTAGTGGAAAAGATAATTTATTTCCAACCCATCGTCTTATTGTAGAGTACAATGCAAGTACACAAAATCATGATGGACATAATCAAAAGATATTTGGTTAAATAAAATCTCAAATGCTTTTGATAATGAAGGAAGAATACTAATAGGGTGGCAGTCACTAGCAAGAATGGGTTTCTTGGGTAAAGCAACTATTGGGGATTAGGGCAGTAATTAATATGGTCATTGCAGACAGTAAAGTTTAATTTGTTGTCGAAAATAACACCAACGACTTTAGTCAACAATTTTAGAAGAAAGATAACTTAAAAAATAAAAATAATTTTCTTTTTGTGATAATTTGTTTGAATTTAGAAGTTGAAAATTTCTTATTTTTTTGGAATATTTTCATTGACAATATGTTCCAATTTTCCCAATTTATAAATTTTCAAAGTAGAAAATTGTACAAATCAGTTGATTTGTCAAATTAATTTCCAGTTGAAATTTCACGTCAGTTCGTCAGAACCCTTTCAGAAAGTCCAAAACGAATGTAAAGTTCCAAATAAATCATATCAGGGATCGACCAGGATCATGAGCGAAACGGCATAGGTGGAAGGGGCAAGCGTCGGCTTTGGAAAAATCGTAAAAAGGCGGCTAACGAGAAGGCTGACACGCTCGTGTAAAATGAATTGAAGGTTCCTTTCGATGGAGCACTGTTAGTTATTCACAGATGTTTCGATTGGTTCGTCCACGGCTTTACACGCCTTCGCCTTCTTTGGGGCCGATCGTAGGTCCGAGGATGTTCAGGCACACGGCAAAAATACCATTTAGCCTGGCCAGGAAGGTGAGTAAGGGGCATTTTTACCTTTTCAAAACCGACCCCGGCGAAATTACGAAAAAAACCTGATTATTTTTATTTTCGATTTTCTAAATTTAGACCGGCGGCAAAGTTGATTCTTTTTGACCTGGCTCGTTTTCCGGACGGAACGACTTTTCGCCGCGGGCGATTTTGCCGCCGGGGCCGATTTTTGGCCGTTTTCAAACGGCTGGAAAATCATAAATTTATTGTTTTGTTTGGTACAGGTTATGATCCCGGTTTCGTCCACGTTATCTCTTATCATTCCCAACCAGTGTTTTTTTCATACTAAAAACTACCCCCTTTTGACTAAAAATCATAATAAAATAGTTTTAAAAAACATTTTGACGTTTGCGACCAATCATTTAACAAGTTTTTAAAATTTCCTTTAAAAACATGTCAATTGATTCACACTGGCCCAATTTATATTTTTTTCCTAGAAACGATAGTGGTCGTATATAATAATAATAATAAATCTCTATTGTTGATATATCATATATAAGCATGTTAATTGCAACTAAGTATATTTTTCTATCGGGCTTTTGTCTTGGTTGTAGACTTGTCTGTCAATGGGGTCGCACACTTTATACAAACTTTCTCTTATTTTTTGTATAAACGCAATAGAAATACGATGAATTATTGATTATTTAGCTCCATTTATTTTTGAAATTTTTATTATCAAAATGTTGCAAAGTTTTTATTTTATATATTCGTTACAGTTCGTGGTCCGATTGACCAATTAACTTTTTTCAATTAATTAATATTTATGAAAGGTATTGGTTGAGATATTATATATACATTATTACATTTTTCTCTATCCGGTTTTTTCTTTAGTTGTACGTGTGACTGTCAAAGGGGTCACCCACTACATACAAACTTTGTCATCTTTTTTTGTACAAACTATCAAAAGCTTGCAATATGATAGAATATTGATAATATTGGTCATTTAGCTCCACTTTTTATATTTTTATTATGAAGATATTGCAGTTTTTATTGTATCGGTTCATTTTCTCTACCTAGCTTTTGCCTTAGTTGTACGTTGGACTGTCAAAGGGGTCGCACACTTTATATAAACTTTCTCATATTTTCTGTATAAACAAGCAATAGAAATTTGATGAATTATTGATTATTTAGCTCCATTTACTTTTTTAGTTTTTTTAAATCAAAATGTTGCAAAGTTTTTATTTTATATATTCGTTACAGTTCGTGGTCTGATTGAACAATTAACTTTTTCAATTAATTAATATTTATGAAAGGTATTGGTTGAGATATTATATATATATTGTTACATTTTTCTCTACCTGGCTTTTGCCTTAGTTGTACGTGCGACTGTCAAAGGGGTCGCACACTTTATACTAACTTTCTTATATTTTTTCTACAAACTGTCATAACTTTGCAATACGATAGAATATTGATAATATTGATCATTTACGTCCACTTACTTTTTATATATATTGCTAGTTTTTTAGCTAGATAGTACATAGTTTTATTGTATCAGTTCATTTTCTCTACCTCGCTTTTGCCTTAGTTGTACGTGCGACTGTAAAAGGGGTCGCACACTTTATACAAACTTTCTCATATTTTTTGTATAACCAAGCAATAGCAATACAATAGAATATTGTGTGCGGATGATCAGGTATTAGGTCACTGAAACATAGAAACTCCCAACTTCATACCAAGCTTTCGTTTAATTTGAAAACAACTCCAGGGCTGAGGTAATTTACAATTTTTTTTTAGGTACATATGTAGATGTTTATAAATCCTTGATAACAAATAAATAACATATAAATTTTTTTTCACCAATGTGGTTAATTTAAGAAAATGATAGATTATTGATTATTTAGCTCCTTTTACATTTTTATTATGAAGATATTGCATATTTTATATTGTATTAGTACATTTTTCTCTATCTGGCTTTTGCCTTAGTTGTACATGTGACTGTAAAACGGGTCGCACACTTTATACAACTTTATGTCATGTTTTGTAAACAGCTAAAAAAATAGATAGAATAATGATTAAGAAATCGTGAGATGCAGACTGGTGTGATGTAGGTTTCAGAAAAACATTTTCTTTATCGTGCCAACGTTTCGATCTTTATTGAGATCATCTTCAGGGCTCAAATTGTTTGTCTTCTGTGTAATTGTGCCATTCTTGTGTGTCGTGTTGAGAGTGCCCTAATCACCACACAAATAGGTAGAATGTTGATTATTTAGCTCCAATTACTTTTTTACTTTGGTATTGTTCATGTGTCTCAACTTTATTATATGTTTGTTTAAACAAACAAAAGCATTGCAATAGAAAATTGTTTATTTATCTGCACTTATGTCTTTATTTTTATTATCGAAATTAGTTTATTTTTCTCTGCCTGGTTTTTGCCCTTATTGCCCTTGTGACAAAGGGGTTGCATATTTTTTGTTTAAACGAACAATTACAATTATCAAAATATGGAATAATGTAAATGTTATTAATCTACAGTTAGTAAAAAAAAGTGTGTTTACAGTTTCAGTACATGAGTTGTTTAAATATATATATTATATCTCAACCAAGACATTGCATGGAAAGAATAATTATTTGAAAGATGTAACTTGATCAATTGACCGCTAAAGCATAAATGAATAAAAATAATTTTTACATAATATTAAACAATATATTTATATCGAATTTACATGCAAAACCTTTTTTTTTAAATTGTCTCTAAAGCATAAATAATAACAATTAGATCCCGGATTTGTATCCAATAAAAATCCTCAAATATGCAATGTTATATGCATTACAATTAATTAAGGTTTTTAGCTGAGATAAAAAAGTCAATGGCACGAGCGGGATTCGAACCCACGATCTTTGGCTTGATACGTCGCTGCTCTACCACTAGGTATCTATGAGGTCACGATAGCTCAATTGGTAGAGCAGCTGCGTATCAAGCTGAAGATAGTGGGTTCGAATCCCACTCATGCCATTGACTTTTTTATCTCAACTAAAAACCTTAATTAATTGTAATATATTAATTGGTCAAGCCGACCACGAAATTAGTGAAGTTATATGCATTAATAACCCTTATATATGCCACATAATTTGCACTAAAATAATAAAATACACAGGTTGAATGGTGTAGACACTAATAATTAATTTATCTTTTTTAACCTAGACATATTATTTTTGGTCTAGTACATATTCATTTTGATAGGAAATATAATTGAAGCATTTCGGTCGAAAAAAAATCATATCATTTAAAGTATTATACAAAATAAATGATCAAGTTTAATTAATATCATGATCTTAATTAAATTGAAGATATACATTGCAATGTTAGTTTCTATAAAACTACAGCTTTTATCACTCAAAAAATATTTGTACATAGAAAAAACACTTTCTGACATCAAAAGAGGTGAAGGCTGCATGCGTATAGGAACTTAAAATGATTGGATCATTGGTTCCCTGTAAATTTAATTGTTTCTATTTAAGATTTCATTAATTTACCCCGCTTAGTCAATCTGAATTTTTGCCAAGAATGTTTTTCGATTTATTTTGTAATATAATTTACATCTCTGGGGATTCTGTTTTTCTTTGAAAGGAAAAATGCAGCCTGCTATTTTAGAAGATGTTGATGTTCCCACTTTTGACATTTTTAGGTTTACTAGATTGAAGATATCAATGAGTACTGACTATGTTTGTATGTCAAAAGAGGCACCTATTTCTTCTACAACCGGTCTATTTAAAAAACAACACTTTTTCAGGAAAGGCAAAAATTGGGCCTAGAGTTTTGGAAATAAGGGCCTGAAAAAATGCCAATTATTTCAAAAGAATTTTATCAGTTTGTGTACACCCTCGTTCCTGGCAAGTTAATTGAAATCTGAATGCAATTTGAGGCTCTTGTCTTCCTCTCTTGTTCTTAGTTGATTATTTATTTATTTTTATTTTTCTCAGTATCAAAAATGTTTCAAATTTGTGATATTTTTGAATATGCACCTTTGTGCAATGTTCTTCAAATATGCAAAATATGCAGAATGCAATTTGAACCACTATACCATGGAGGTATGATTCGGATAAATATCTGATCACCATGGTCATCAGTGTTAGTAAAAAGAATATACAATTGCATACAAATCTCGGCTCCATTAACAAAACTCATAACAAAAAAGTATGCATAAAATGTTAAACTTACAACAAAATTATGTATGTATGTAAAATTAATAATCAGCAGGGCCCCTTTATTTTTGAGCAATTCACGGACTCATTTTCTTCTTTGACAGCTTCAGTCAGGTGATGTTCATTTTTTATGCTGCAAGTTTTCAATTTTCTCTTCATTTCTTCATGAATGTTCAATGTGGTTTAGATCTGGTAATTGTGGGGGTGGTTTTAGGTGGCAGGGAGTATTGTACAATAACTACCCCTTCATTTTCTTTGCTTGACATTTCATGCCATTATTTTATTGAAAAATGAAATTAGCAAGAAGTACAAGTTTCTGGGCACTGAGCTTTAAATTTTCAGTAAGGATGTCTATATGAACATATTGGTTCATTATCTACTCAATAATTTTTAATTACTAACCCCTGATGATGCCCATTATCCTTCTCCTGCTATGTTTCACCATCACACACATGTTTTATATTTTCATAGTGGCATGTTTTTGCCACACTATCATTCTCATCAGAACAGAAAACATTAAATTTTGACTCATCGCTAAAAATTACACTGTCCCAAAAAATATACAATTTTGCAAATTTACCTCTCTTTTTTCTATTAACTTTTCTGATGTAGGGCTTTTTACAGGCAGATCATGATAACACTAACCCTACCTAACCTAATCTCATATGTCCCTAACCTTAATCCTCCTTAACCTCATCTCACCTGTCCTTGCACATGTAGATGTAGATGTAATATTTCAGGGTATGGTATACTGCGCCCTTTAAGAGCTATTGTATCTCCTGTGCTCTGCCTAAAGCACATCGGTGAGTCCTATTTCATCAAGAAACTTGATTAATAGGCCCGGTTTCAGTGGTTGTAGTTCTTCTATGGTCACATTGTACAGTCCTTGTACATAGAATATTTACAAATTTCCTTGAACAGAAATAAAATGCTTTGTACTTGCATATTTACTTTGCTTAATATACAAGAATGTAATGATAAATAATTATGTAACCAACCCTACCTAACCTAATCTTACCCATTCCAAACCATAACACTAACTCTACCTAACCTAATCTCATATGTCTCTAACCTTAATCCTCTTAACCTCATCTCACCTGTCCTTGTAAATAGAATATTTACAAATTTGCCTTGAACAGAAATAAAATGCTTTGTACTTGTATATTTTCTTTGCTTAATATACAAAAATGTAATGATAAATAACTATGTAACCAACCCTACCTAACCTAATCTTACCCATTCCAAACCATAACACTAACCCTACCTAACCTAATCTCATATGTCCCTAACCTTAACCCTACTTAACCTCATCTCACCCGTCCTTGTACTTAGAAATTACAAAAATTCCTATTTAAATTACATACTTTACAAATTTGCCTTGAAGAGAAACAAAATGCTTTGTACTTGCTTATTTTTTCTGCTTAACGGAAAAAAATTGTATCATGGATATATGGCTATGTAACTAACCCTACCTAACCTAATCTTACCCACCCCAAACCATAACACTAACCGTAATTATGCTAATTTCTTTGTCCCTAATATTAATCCTACCTTACCTAATCTCACCCATCCCTAAACCCTTCATAACATAATCTTACCCATCCCTTACCCTACATAAATTAACCTATTTGCCTAATGTAACCTATCTCATGTATATCTTCTGGTAACGGGAAATCGTTGATATGAAAATGATTATGCAAAAATATTTATATATCGAGTCCAAAAACATTCATGTTAAAAATAAAACTTTATAATAATATTTAATGCTTAGATAAAATTTAGTAAATTCATTTTGTTGAATCATATTTTTACAATTATTTTTCAGCTACAACAGGTACAACTACAACAAAATGTTGGTACACTTAGGTTTTACAGAACATCGTCACATATGAGATCAAAAGAACCTGGGATGAAAGAATGTCCAAAGGAGTGAGTTCATTAGATAGCATTATTATATATGATTATAAAGTAACATTGTACAATAAGAAATCTGATATTCATGTAATTTATTTAGTGGGTCTGGGAGAGCATTTTATTACACATTGGGGAGCATTGTTCTTGGTACTGGAGTCGTAATAGCTTATGCTAAATATGACGATGAATTTCGACAATGGCTGAAACAAAACGTTCCCGGTTTTGATGAATTCATAAAATTTATCATGGCCGAGGAAACGACACATGTTGATTACGCAGTTCAACGCTTCATTGCATTGAAAGACGAGTAAGAAAACAAAATTTGTGTATATTGTTTATAAATTTTAATTTTAATCGTTTGTCTTGTTATCAGAGTCATCAGAGATTTGGCTCAGCTAATTGGCTCCAAGACTCAGGAAGAGAAAAAAATCCCTGCTGCAATAGCTGATAAGAAAGATGACGGAGAGAAAAAAAAGAAAAAATATATACGTAAGTCTTCCGAATTACCTGGGATTATTTTAAAAAAATATTTTTAAAACCGTTTCGAGTAATAATAATTATTTACAGCTCCCTCATCAGCTTTTGTTGCCAATACAAGTGAGGAAAAA
The DNA here is from genome assembly GCF_000648675.2 of Cimex lectularius. Taxonomy (NCBI): domain Eukaryota; kingdom Metazoa; phylum Arthropoda; class Insecta; order Hemiptera; family Cimicidae; genus Cimex; species Cimex lectularius. Next base: position 496,846 of record NW_019392905.1, on the reverse strand, counting down.
GAGAAAAAATTTGATGAAAAAAGAACTTCAAAGATTGTGGGAAAAGATGAAGAAATTTCAACCGGTGTGTAGTACCGTTTTATTTATATTTTTAATCCAAATTTTGAATTGCATACATTAGTTTCTTTTTGGCTTTTTATTATAAAAGTATCTTAAATTTTTCAGATCCTGGTAGAAGTAGATCGAAGGAAGCCAGGGGAGATATTGACCCAAAAAGTCTTGTTGAACTTGAAGCCATGACAAACATAGCAGCTTCAGAAGCTGTTGAAGCTTATGGAAATGCTATTTGTTTTTTCCGAGGTATACATTTATTTCAGGATTATTTATAAAATAATAAATTTGTATGATTAATTGTAAACTGATTTCTTCAGATCACATCGAAGAGGTCGTTAAAGTTGTGGAGGAATCGGTAGACAAAAATGATCCTAAAGTTTGGAAAGCGTTAAAGCAAAAGGGCCAGGACAGGGAAAAAGCTGTTAAAGAAGCAGAAGAAGCTGCTAAAAAAGCTATGTGAGTATTCCATATTTTTAAACAAATCAAATCGTAAACTCTTAATATTTTATATTTTAGGAAAAACATTAACACTTTGAAGAAACGCATTGATGACCCGGATTTACCTGGTGGGGCTGAAATGCGGACCAAAGCAAAGAAAAACATGGACAGAGTCTCAGCTCAAATTGAATTGGCGAAGTCAAATTATGAAAAGGAGAAAAATTCTGCCACAGTTTCAGATGCTTACTGGAAGAAAGTTTACCAAGCACGATCGCATTTTGCTGTATGTTTATTTAGTTTATTTTTATTTAGGAAAACGAATTAATGATTATTTCAATTTAAAGGATTTTTTGTACATAATATATTACAAATTAGATTTTTTCACTCATCATTTATATTGTACAATTTCTGTAGATTAAAAAAATTATGCTAACTGTCATAATTAATGCAGTTTTTTAAAAATAATTTTCTTTTTTGATGCTAGGACGAGCTTGAGACTTTATTCCCCAATGTCTGTATAATGGATAGAAACATGAAACTGAGTGGAGGTGAATTTGATCTGTTCATACTGTATGCCTATCAAAACATCCTTTACTACCAGAAGGAATTGAACAAACTCGATGTTAGTATCTATCGAATCACTGTTTGTTGTGTAAATGGTTTTTCTTTTTAATATTTACATCCACCTTTGTAGACTGTTAGCCAATTGAAGCTAAAATCGGCCCTGGAAAAGAGTAAACTTGGCGATCCCGAGGCCATCGACGCGGCAATTGAGGTCGAATTGGAGAAAGAAAAACGGAAAATCTGCCAGGAATACCAAAAGAGAGTGAGTAAAGCAGTAAATATTGACTGCATCCTTATTGTAATTAAAAAAAAAATTATGTTCTCTTTTAAGGCTGCTCAATTTTGATCATTTATTAATCTCGTTTTAATTTCTCTACTGCTTTGTCCTATATATTTAATGTCACAATCATTACAGTTAAGTTACAATTAAGTTAATGGATATCAAGAAATATTTATTGATAGGTTGCTAGTTAAAAGAATAAAAAAAATTACTATAAAAGAAGCAACAATTGGACTCAGCCACCCTACCAAAAATGAATCATTAGGATTCCGTTGTTTGCCATACATTGGTGAATTATCAGAAAAAAAGTATGTAAAATTCTTAAACAAGATGGTTTTAGAACAGCTTTTAGAGGTGTTCACATGGAAACATCCTCTCAAAACCTAAAGACAAGGTTGACAACTTGTCAAAAAGCAGGGTTACCAACTTAATTGTAATGATATAAAAATATATAAAGTGGTAGAGAAATTAAAGCTAGAGTTAAAGAACACTTACTTAAATCCAACAAATTTTCCGAATTTAAGGACCATCTAAAAGAAACAAAACACAATTTAAATTTAAATACAACAGTTTCAACAAAGGTTACATAGGTTCAGCAACTAGATTGGTTTGAGTAATTTGAAATTAAAAAATGTAAAATTGAACATGGAGATAAATGCATTAGTAATATATTTTGATTTACCTCCTATTTTAAATATGTACTTAAATAATATTAAATTCACTAATTTTGTGGTCCGCTTGACCAATTAATATATTACAATTAATTAAGGTTTTTAGTTGTGATAAAAAAGTCAATGGCATGAGCGGGATTCGAACCCACGATCTTCAGCTAGATACGCCGCTGTTCTACCACTTGAGCTATCGTGACCTCGATCCACTCGGACACCAATTCCTATCTCAACCCCACCTTTTGAGTTTTCCCTCTTTTTAATCGATAGCTCAAGTGGTAGAGCAGCGGTGTATCTAGCCGAAGATCGTGGGTTCGAATCCCGCTCGTACCATTGACTTTTTTATCTCAACTAAAAACCTTAATTAATTGTAATGTATTAATTGGTCAAGTGGACCACGAAATTAGTGAATTTAATGATTTAAAAATGAAGTATACTTCACTAAAGCTCTCCGTGGCCATTTCATTTGTCGTCGAGAATCCAATCCGATTACACGACATTTGAAAAATGGCAATAAGGAGGGAAAATTCAAAAAGGTGGGGTTGAGATGTGAAGTTAGTGCCTGAGTGGATTGAGGCCATGATAGCTCAAGTGGGAGAGCAGCGGCGTATCTAGCCGAAGATCGTGGGTTCGAATCCCGCTCGTGCCATGGACTTTTTTATCTCAACTAAAAACCTTAATTAATTTTAATTAATAACATCATTACAGCAAAGTTTTTCATTATTTTGCTATTGAGGAAAAGATTAGACGAAAAACCCCAGCTATCATGGTCAAACTATAGGAGGATGTTCTTTATTCTTCTGCATAACTAATGATCACCCAAACTATAATTACTTATTTGGCAGAATATTGAGCTTGTGCTAGCCTAGCGTTGCTTAAAATATTTAATGATTACATCTTTGATGTATTGTAGCATCGTTGACATGTTTGTAGCGGTGTTTAGTTCCAATGCTTGTATCTGTCATAAGTTTCAGAAACTTGTTCTGTACAACCTGCAATCTTGCAATATTAGTCCTGCGTGTGAGACTCTAGGAGCCTGACCAATAGTTGGTGAAAAACAGGACTGATGAAAAAGGGGAGGAAAAAATACGCGGCTAGCCGCTTTGTACTTTTTCCTCTGTCATTTATATTATGAGAAAAAGTGAGCTTACAGTCCATTATTCCTAAAATATTTGACACACTTGGACGTCAACAGTCACGTATTTAATTTGAATTTTTTGTACAGTGACGGTCTACAGTTGCTAAGAACGATTGCTTTCATTTTATTATAATTTTCCAACTTTTCAGAAACTTCCTATGCAGGGTATTGCATTATTTAACCTGTTCGATGTTATCTATTTTCCAATAGGAAGTGTAGAAAGCGATATCATCAGCATAAAAAGTCATTGGGACATTCGTTGGGTGAGGAGGTTTATTGTGTTAAAGTATATTTAACAGAATGGGTCCAAGGATAGCACCTTGAGGAACAACAAGTTAAAGTTTTATTTATGTATCTTTCTTTACAGCACTTTATTTTGAAAATTATTCATAAATCGTGAGATGCGGTCTGGTGTGATGTAGGTTTCAGAAAAACATTTTCTTTATCGTGCCAACGTTTCGATCTTTATTGAGATCATCTTCAGGGCCTGGGATTTACAAACATTGTTTACATTTAACAAATACATTTAGGATGTGGAAAAGTGAATTTATACAATGCAAAATATATTTTTTATATTCAATCAAAGTATTTCTACTCACTCAAAGTGTTTGTCTTCTGTGAAATTGTGCCATTCTTGCGTGTCGTGTTGAGAGTGCCAAGTGAGATTTTGCTGTTTTATGTTAATATACGTTTGATTTTGAAGGGGTGAGGAAGGAAGCCGATATAGAAAAGACATTTTTGTACAAGGCGTCGGCTTCTTTGAGGTGAAAGAAATACAAAAATGTCTTTTCTATACCGACTTCCTTCCCCACCCCTTCAAAATCCAACGTATATTAACATAAAACAGCAAAATCTCACTGGCACTCTCAACACGACACGCAAGAATGGCACAATTACACAGAAGACAAATACTTTGAGTGAGTAGAAATACTTTGATTGAAAATATAAAATATATTTTTCATTGTATAAATTCACTTTTCCAAATACTAAATGTACTTGTTAAATGTAAACAATGGTTGTAAATCCCAGGCCCTGAAGATGATCTCAATAAAGATCGAAACGTTGGCATGATAAAGAAAATGTTTTTTTGAAACCTACATCACACCAGACCGTATCTCACGATTTATGAATAATTATCGATTAACGGTCACTAATCACCACACATTTATTTTGAAAGTGAACTCTTAAATCTTAGGTTGCAAAAGGCAAAAATTGATACTGGTTACTTTTAATATTTTTAATTAATTACGATTTTTTGCGAAAATAAGGGAAAAGAATGCATTTTTGTATGGTTATGTCCTGTAAACGTCCAATGTATATTTTACATTGATTAAGAAACTAGAGAATGCCAAGTGGATTCTTTATTTAAGAAGATAAGAGGAAATCAAATGTAAATGCATTAACCAGTTAAGGGCAAGATATCACAGAAAGGAAAGATTTGGAAGGATTGGATGGAAATCCTTTAGTATGAACTCTCTGAGAATGAACAGATCAATTCCATCAATAACTTTCTTCCAACTTCACTTTGCCATTATCAAAGAAAAGTAAAAAAGAAACAAAAAGTTTAAAAGCTTGATGGTGTTTACAACAAAAATTTATAGAAGAAAAACCCAAATTACAATATCCATCCATTAACATAATCAGTTATGTGAATGATACTTAATTGTATATACTATATAAACAGTGTGGAAATATTGCAAGTAACAGTTTGTTTTGGATCAAATCCATTGTAAAAAATAGTGTAAAAGTACGCTAGTTTAATGTTTAACACTATTTACAACTTTATGCCAAAACGACACCGCGCATTTCCTTGAATATTTATCGAACAACAAATAAAAACGTCCTGATGGAAGCACAAGGCTTCTCGATTGGTACCCATTGTGAATAATCAAACCTGCACGGTTCGTTGGATTTTATTGAAGAGGATTTAATTATATGGTCCTCTCCTCGTTTATTTCATTCTTGAAGAGTATCGAACGTTGTAGACGGTCGCATATGTTTCGATTTTATCTTTAGTTCTGGTTTATTATTGTGACATTAGTCAGTGGATTGGATTAGTTCTTGGGTACACTGGAACTTGAGGGCGAACTGTTAATACATATACGATAACCGTGTTTTATTTCTTGGTTTTTGCCATTTCTTTGAATTTCAACACATCCTTGATTCTTGTTTTTACGAATTTAAATTTTTCTTGAAAATCTCTGATGTCACCGGATGATTTTGGTGTACGGCTGTGCCATATTATTTCTTAACGAGTAATGTTTTTATAATCAAACATAAAAGATTTGTGTTATCTTTGGCGTTGAATAATCACTATTAACATTAATTGATGGTACCGATGCCAGCATTGTTTTTACGACTGAGAGCTGCTTGTGGTTGTTCGGATTGACCAATTAAACCTTAGACTGTATTTTACGACTACTGAAAGCAATTTAGTTTTATGCGTGGAATTAATTTATTCGGATTTTAGATTAGTACAACCCACCATTCGGCCGAAATTCCGGTTCAAACCAGATGCGATTTGTCAGTACAAAAACTCGTGTGCATGTCACCCTTCGAAACAGTGTTAAATGACGTGTCTCGTATTCTTTCCTACCCAAAGACAAATGAGAACAATTAAAACTCGATGCAGTGTTATTCGTTTTACCAAAGCTTTGATTGTAAATTTGTTGTTTTACTATTAGCAAAACCGTTATATATTAATTGCATTTTTTTAAACGTTTTCCAGTACCGCAAGGAAGAGAGGTTCATTTTTCCGATTGGTCGTAGTTTGAGAAAAAAGCTCTCGGGGTCGTCCGTTGTAATACTGATACAAAATCAAATCGATTCCTGTGCATTGGTCTGAATTGTTTTCAAATTGGCCCATTCCAATGCGACCCTTTACTCGAAGGCGATGGGAATCGGAAAATTCGTTTTGTCCTAATTTTCTACTTACCGCGAGTGTTTTTCATTGGAGATATTCACTAGTAAACACGAAGAACAAGAAAATGCGAGGGTTGATTTAAAATTTTGACATAGCAACTAGCAACCTGAAAATATTTCTTTATTGAAACACCCACCNCACACACACACACACACACACACACACACACACACACACACACACACACACACACACACACACACAAAGTAAATTAATAGCTTAGTGGGATGTTAGAAGTGTTGTGTTGTCCTTGCATTTATGAAAACTTTACCCGAATTGACATGGTTTGGTTATTTCGATCATTGTGGTTTGTTTATCCTCGTTGTTTTGTTCGGTTTGACGTGTTATGGATTAATAACTTCCAATATACCAATAGGGAGAATTAGGAGACACTTTGTCATTAAGTTATATTTATCAATTTGTCATGAAAGAAATACAGGTTCATTAAAATATGATAATTATAGGATTTTTCCGTCAAATTAACCATTTTTAATTCGAATTGATCCCCTTTTAATTTAACTGAACCCTTTTCTCTATTTATTTAGAAATCGTGAGATGGGGTCTGGTGTGATCTAGGTTTCAGAAAAACATTTTCTTTATCGCGCCAACGTTTCGATCTTTATTGAGATCATCTTCAGGGCTCAATAAAGATCGAAACGTTGGCACGATAAAGAAAATGTTTTTCTGAAATCTACATCACACCACATCGCATCTCACGATTTCTGAATAATTATCGATTAACGGTCACTAATCACCACTCCTTTTCTATATGATGCCGTGATTTGTTTACAATTGGAATAAAACGGGGAGTCGAAATGAGAAGTTTGTGGCATGGGCGATCGAAGTCACGGTAGATCAAGTGGTAGAGCAGCGGCGTATCTAGCCGAAAGTTGTTGGTTCGAATCCCGTCTGTGACACAAATTTTTTATTTCGAAAAAAAATTGTGTAATTAATTGTGAACCCTTTTTAATTTTAAATTTTTTACTTGGCCCTTTTTAAATTTCAATTTAGCACTTTTTAATTGCAATTAAACCTTTATTTAAAACATAAAAAAAACCTAGGAGATAGTATGAAATGTAAGCAGCAAAACGCGTTTGACCAAAGGGCACACCAATATGATCGGAATCAGTCAAATTACAAGAATGTTAGAAGTTAGAAGTTGTTGATAAACCTAAAATAATCATCTACCTATTTTAGCTGGGTGTGCTGTGTTTTCCTTGCGTTTAAGAATACTTTATCCAATTTGATACGGCTCAGTAGTTTCTGATCATTTTGGTTTGTTTGCCCTCGCTGTTTTGATCTGACGATACGTTTCGGCTTTTCAATGTGTTAGTGATGAATGGTCAAACTACTAAATCAAAATATGGTCAAACTACTGGTTCATAACCATTCCATATCTCAAGAAAAAAGGTCACAAGTTGATATTGCGCAGTTTTTCTATGTGTAAGTTATTGTAGATCGTTTTGCTATTTTTGACTTTTATTACAAGTCGTCATTTAAATGAGCCATGGCATGCCTATTATAATTGCACGTTTGCCTTTGCATGCACACGTATTTCATATCTTAATTTTATATTCGGTTGTTTCCCTGAATCTATGTTAGTTTAAAAGGTTTTTAATAGAAATGTTTACTTGGCAATTTATGTGACGAAGTTCAAAAGTTTTTCGCGAGTCAAGACCCCAGGCTTAATGAATATGCTTGCTGGCGTTAGCAGTTAAAACCTTTCTGGCCGGCCAACTTTAGTTTCGTGACCCTCGCCCACTCCGGATTTGGGAAAAGTATTTTCAAACATGCGTCCGGTGTTTCCCCTGGTGGGCAGTCCCAGGGACTGTTTTGCGACTTCATCTCAGTTTTGTAACTCTTTTCTCTTTTCTATCTGTTCAGGTGTTGACGATGAAGGCCGAATGCGAGAAAGACATGAGGAACCAGCTTCGCCTCCAAAACAACGCCGCGTCCGACCTTTTAGAAGAAGCCCTTGCGGCCAAAGAGATCGAAATAGAGAAAAAGATGAAGAGGGACATCGAGGATAAACTGGCCGAAGAAAAGGTCAAGTACCAAGAGGAAATGGCCGCGATGATCGGAAGGCTCAAAGGAATGGACGACGCTCTAAGAAGTGAGTTGACATTATTTTATACCTTAACATTTAAACTAGAAATTATTTTTCTTATTTATATTTGAAACTTTGTTTGTGTGCTACTAAAGAGGTGGAAGGTGAGGAATAAATTTATATATTGCATGTTACAAAGCTATCCAGAGAATTCCCGGAGTAATTTTACAAAAGCAATCTACCATAAAAGTTTGCAGATTCCCATTATCTTTAATCTTAATATTTCCTGCCTTCTGACAAAGGCTAATTGAAACAAACAACAGCATTTATTGTGTAAACTGTAACATGAAAATGGGAAATACTTTGACATATTTAAAACTATATTTTCGAGTAAAAAATGCGACATTTTACTCAAATTTACCTTCAACATTTTACAATTTACATAGTGTAAATTTTAGTACGGAAAAGTTTTTTTTAAATTCGTTAAAAAGTTGATAGCCGATTAGTAGTTGTACAGTTTATCATCGATTAATTATTTTCAAATTTAAAAGTACAAACATTTTGTGTAGTTATGTACGTTATATATATATATATNTTAGTATTTTACAAACTGCCGTAATGTTTTTTCGTTAGAAATCTATTTTCACGTGTTTTCGCTAAAAATATTAAATGATTAACCACTCATCTCTACTTGTCACATATTGCAGAGAGTATAGTTGAAATTCCATTATCAGCCCGTTGTTCCCTTGCCTCTCAAATATAAGGACAATCAATCTGTTGCTCTATTTCCTGTTATGGTGCCCAAGTTTATGGTTTTGATTCCTATGAAGTATTTGAGAAACTGAACTACATTTTTATATGACGTACAACACTTTACCTGCATTCTTAGAAACCACCCTTTAAATACTGTCTCAAAATGATATTTGCTTCCCTTCTGTTTACTGGCCCTAGAAATGATATAAAAAAAACCGTTTGGTTAAGCTGGCTCAACCTCTATATTACACTCTCCGTTTGATAGTTCACCTACATTATGGAAGGAAAATTGTTTTTCTGTTAACTAACCAGAGGTCAGTTAGTCTGGAAGAATCTGTCCCGTGTCGCTTCTTCTATCCATTTCTCTTTCTACCCTCATCTGAATCACGGTTTTAAAGTATCTGCGCAAGTGAATTGCTCCTGTCACAATAGTGATGGGCTTTCCAACTCCATTTCATGGATAGAGCGGGTGGTACTGTACAATGCCCCTAGTCTCTCCGTCTCTTCGAGCCAAATTCACTTTATCATCTAAATATTGTAGTTAACTTTTAGTTTACACCTATTTACTCATTTTGCCATGCATTTAATACTTTGTATTTATATTTTTTCTTCAGTACTTATTATTTACGTCTAGTTTGACCAATTAAAATTAAACCATCTTTTATTCTTTAAAATGGAAGTGAGTTGTTATTTTGTGTACGGCTTCATTATTTTGAATGTTTTACCATTATGATTAAGTTTTGATATGGATGGAAACCTTGCAATGCAAGTTTAGCATCAGCCATAATGATTATTTTGAACATCATTCCAGAAGTGCGCATTTGTTTTGCCCTTTCTCACGACCTTCTCAATATCTGCAAATGGACATCATGATCTTTGGATAAAGTACTACGTTCAAATGAGGTATTGATGTTGTTTGGCTTGTCCATAATACAGAATCAGCATTCTTAGCCGGTCTTTATTTTAAAACTGTCAATTTCCCGTTAATGGAAAACTAGATTTGCTTTTGATTTTGCCTCGCCGTAATGGGCACCCGTTGGATTATTTTCGATTAAAGTGTTAATGCGGTTTTTGTTTGCCTTCCGGAGCTTTATTTATTTTCAATCTTCTACTTTAAAACTCGTCAAACCACCTTTCAGATCATAATAAAATTGATTACCATTCAGCAAGAATGGAAAAACAATCAATAAAATATAATTAGTAATACGTAAACAAACAAGTTTACGATATCAGGCGAAAAGATTATTTTCGTAACTTCAACTTTCAAAGTTTGAATACCAACGAGTATAAACTTTTTTCAATATTCTGTAATTTTTTTGAGAATTTATTCCTTGGGTGCGAATTTCTCGAGTGGCTTTCGGTTGATCCTACGACCTCTATATCTTAACTGGAGCTCTTATTCGGCTCAAACTTTGGGATCTTATCAAACGCAAATTCCGACCCCCCGGCTTGAAAACTTTGCGATTGTTTGAAGGCCGAAAGTAGGGAGAGTATCAAGACAGAATCGCTTCTAACAATGGCATACAACTTGAGTTTCGAACGTTGTCAGCGTCTTGATTTAAGGCCTGTTGGTTATGTCGACGAATCAAAGCGTCTTTTTTCGGTTAGAAACAGTGAGCCATATATGAAATTGTCCTGGAAAATATGAGTTTTATCTGGTTGAAATAAATGTATTCATTTTATCTCCAGAAGAAGACATTTGTCTTTTTTGCCTGGGGAGTAAGTCAATTTAATCACAGATTCTTTACATTCGCCCACCCTTTTAACTCTGTTTGAACCCGCTCTTCATTCCGAAACTGGGTCATATTTGAATCACTGTGTGAAATGTGAGCCGGCTCTTTTAGCACGGGGACCCCAGTTGAATTTGTATACGGGATTATCCGTTTCTTCCATTGTCCGAAACTTTTTGTTTTCCATGGTCCTGGGGGCGTATACCTCGACCGTTGGACTGAGTCATTATTTTTTTTATAATGTAGCGGAACTGTATAAACTGACTTTTTCTGGAGTTGACACCTTACCATTTATTTGACCCTTGAAAGTCTGCTAGGGCAAAGAAAAGGCACAATTTCCACGTTTTTACGCTAGCATTTTTTGTAACAAAAGAACAATTTTCAGTATTTTCCGAATATTTAATGCTTCAAAGCAAACCCTAATTCAACAATAATACAAATGGACATAAAATATAATATAAATGATTAGTGATAATGTCTTAAAAAATGTTCCAAAGTTGTATTATTAGTTTGGACGAAACATGGAAGTTCTCTGCTTTTTTTTTTTTTTTTTTTGCCACATCCGTTAATTTTTAAAACCACATTTTCCAATTTTCTCTGTGGTTTTTAGACCTAACACTGTTTTGTAAAATAGTAAAATATAGAATTAAATTCACTAGTTTCGTGGTCCGCTTGACCAACTAATATCTTACAATTAATTAAGGTTTTCAGTTGAGATAAAAAAGTCAATGGCATGAGCGGGATTCGAACCCATGATCTTCGGCTTGATACGCTGCTGCTCTACCACTTGAGCTATCGTGACCTCGATCCACTCGGACACTAACTTCCCATCTCAACCACACTTCGAATCCCGCTCGGGCCATTGACTTTTTTATCTCAACTGAAAACCTTAATTAATTGTAAAATATAGAATTACTTGATTCGATCTGGCGAACCTAACCTAACCCTGTACCGTTTCCTTTGTAAATCAAGTGAGCAAAATAAATTTTCTCCTCAAGTATATTAGGCAGCAAAGGGTAAATTGTTCCCGACGTGGATATTACGGGCAAATGATTATACAAATTAATTATCATCCCATTCGCCCAAGTTTCGCTGATGTGGTCAGGTTGGCTTAACAAGGTCCGCACGAATTTGGAATTATTGAAATCAACCCCATGAATATCGAGGTCGTGATTAAATCACTAATCTGTTCCTATCGATCAATCAATTTAGCCAAATTAGGTCGTTCATCAATCAGTTGGCTAGATGGAAAGCGAAATGGCCATGACAATATTAAAGTAAATATTTGCTGTAGGTTAATCAAATTGAATTTAGCAACATGTATATGATAATTTAACCTCGGTTAATTATTTAATAACAAATACAATTCTGGAGCGATAATCTTACTAATTACATTTGATATTTTTCTGGTTAGAAATATTTTCTATATTTGTGTAATGTGCTACCCAATTCGGTGTATTCCGATTCAATAATTAGGACGTATAATTGCTTACTATACTCCTTATACGCTCTCTTTAAACTCTTGGTTATCAAAAAAATTCATATTTTTTGTAAAGAACAATACTTATAAAATATTTCATGTTCTACTTATTGTATTACAAATTCTACATAAGGAATAGTTTCTATTGTGCGGTGGCTGTTTTACAAACAAAAATGTATGTTTGTTTTGTTTTTCACTCTTTAATTGAAAAAGGGGAATAATATTTTTTCGTCTGTCCTTGATCCACATATTGAGAGCTAGTGTAGGAGAAGAAAAAATAGAAAGCATGAAACTTTTCACATCCGGACACAAGTAATCATTGCTGAATTTTTCCAATTTGGTTTGAATTAAAAAAAAGATAACTGTGATCTTTACCCAACTATCTTTAGGTTACTAAACAGTTGTTCAAAAACTCACAGTTAAAGAGGAGATTTTTTAAAAATAATGTTGGGTTGGTATAAAGTAGTACAATTTCTGGATATTATCAAGATGTTTTTTAGCCAATAACTTATCGTACGTTACGTAGAGTTAGTTTAACTTCGGTTCTTCCCTATATTTTTTTATCGTGGCGTTTTTGAGAAAACTCGAGACAGGTAAACTTTTATTTTTTATCTAGTTTCTCATGAACCAAAAAGTTTTGATCTAACTCTCCAGGATAGCGGGATATGAATACGAGCTTACCTATTTCAAATGGTAAGATACTTATCAACGCATACTTTTTAAAAGGATTCTTAACTCTCAATTCAACGGTGCGAACGGTTTTTAATTTGGAGGAAACGTTATCAAGTAAAAAAACATTTTCGAGGATTGTTATTGGCAAAACTAAATCTTCAGTCCTTTTAAAAAAGATAGTTCCCACTCACAGTAAGCTGCCCTGCAACGATCCGGATTTCGAGCCCTTTAACTCATCATCAGGTTGAAGGACTTCTACAACCACGCGAATCGCACGTCCGAATTGAGCGCCATTAAAAAAACAAAACAAAAAAAACAACTGCTAGTTGGAACGTCGCGCTGCCCGGGGGTATCAGCAGGTTCACTTATGCCACTCATGTCAAGAGACGTGGTTGTAGAAGTCCTTCAACCTGATGATGAGCTAAAGGGCTCGAAATACGGATCGTTGCAGGGCAGCTTACTGTGAGTAGGAACTATCTTTTTGAAAAGGATTGAACACCACACTCACTCCATCATTTATCATTTCTATAAACTAAATCTTCTCCAATCTTTAAGCAGTCACCAATTTGTTTATTTACCTTTTTTATTGATGGTAAATTAATTCTTCATGGTACCGAAAGAAAAATTTCGCAACACTTTCTTCAAATAACGTCGACGAACAGGCTTAACTGAATGTTGCCCATTAAAGTGCGATTCAGCCTAGGGAAAATTTCGGTCCACATTTCCTACAACAGAATCATATCCACATTTTTCTTGTTATGTACGAGATAGTTTTACGATATGCACTGTAAGTAGAACAACGCAAAACTAAACCTTAGTGGCACGATTTTTAAGATGAAGTTAACTGTGGATTAAACGATTTCAATAATGTTTTTTGATTACTTCAAAAGCCTCATGCTTCAACAAAACAATTTTTATTTATGTTTTGTTTGTCAAAATTTAATCCCTTTAAAATTGTATTTGAGGAACGAAACTTGCACCAGGCCGAATCGCGCTTTAATGACCAACTCCAGAGCGTCCTTTTAGTCGATGTTCGTAGAGGAAATTGTTGAAAACTTTTTGAAACTTTGAAACAATTAATTTACTATCAATTTAATGATAAACCGGGAATAGTTTTTGCGAATAACTTGATAACGGTTGCTCCAAATACGTTGAGTTCAGGTTCAAAAAACATATTTAGAAATGTCCATTGGGTATCTCACTGTACTGGAGAATTATTGTATATCAAAACTTTTTGATTCATGAGAAACTAGATTAAGAAAAAAACTTTACTTTTTTGGAGTTTTGCCAAAAACGCCGGAAAAAATAGGGGTGAAGGAAGTTACTCACCCTGTATAATATCAAAGTAGCTTCAAGTGGTGTACTTGCCGATCCAGGAGTCCGGAGAGGAAGGCGTAGCAGTAATGAAAAAAAAAAAAATTGTTTGGATCTTATCATTCTCTCCACGGAATGCCCTAAATCAAGCGAGACTTTTAAGTACCATGAGTCTGACTTGGCATTACAGAGGGTGCTTAATGTCTTAGACATGGCAACCTTGCTTTCGGCTTTAAAATATATTGTTTTGTAAATCAATCAGGGACAACATAGGACATGCAAATAGATAAATGAGTGAACGACAGAAAGATAATCCGCGGGAATTCAAAAGATTTAGTATTTTTAAAACGACCTGATTCCTGAAAGTAAACTACGGCTGTTTTATAAACTTTAAAACCTTACGACCGTTCGGAGTTAAGCATTTATGAAGTATGCTCAGTTTGAATTGTGTATCAGATAGCAGTCGGCTAAAATAGCCAGGTCATGGGCATACAGTCCCAAATTAATCATATTAAAAGAAAGGTTTTATGAAAAATATTTTTATGTTTTAAGTAAATGGATAAATTTCTAGGAGAATGAGTTTGACGTGAACACAAATAAGTTGCCTTTTTTCAGGGTTCAAAATTGCAATTTATGGCTACTTAACTTGTGTAAACAAATTTTCAATTGATAAGCTGGCTATCTGCAGTTTAAATTCACAAAATCCTCTGAAGAAGAGAAAAGGAGAAGAAATTGGAAAGGGAAATGAATTTCTCATTTTCCTCCGTATAAATGGAAAGTCCCAACCTTTTGATCTTAATTTGAACCCCTCACTTTTTCCTCTCGAGAGGAAAGTAGGGTGGTGAAGTTTTTTCCACCCCCGATTTTTGAATGGGTTTTATTCGTTATTCGTCAAAGGCAAGGAGGGAGTTAGCAAGTTTCTTTTAATGATATTACTGCAAAGTTTAACTTTTCTCATCTTTAACGGCACTCGTTAAGTTAGTTATCCCGCTTTGTCGACTGTTTTAGACATTTCCGTTCGTGGCCGACATGCCCAAGAAATGCAAAAGTGGTATTCAGAAATAGCCTCTCGTCCTTAAAAAGAATAAATAATTTTTTGCATATTTCGCATTAAAGTTTGCCAAGTTTACGATCTTTCCCATCGGCGTCACGTTTTTCGCCAGAAGGTCGGACGCTGGAAGTATTGAAGGCGGTGTCGCATAAAGTGAAACTGCAATGGAAGCAGATGTGTCCGAAATGGTGTTCAAATATTAACATCGTGTGATAGCCGATCCCCTTGGCGGGTTCCCTTCGTTCTTCCATCCGGCACGTTATCAGCCCTCGAACCCTTTCCAACTTGAGTCAACATGCATTTACACTAAACTGGCGAAACATCGCGTTACGAAAATGTAAATGAAGGGCATTTATGTTATTCAGCCTCCTCCTCCGTTGAATAATCTATGTAGCATGGTTAACGGAAATATTTAGCACTCTGTAATACAACACTAGGCATAATTTCAAAAATAAACGTCATTTTGATGTTAATAAGCGATACATGAACAACATGATGTAGCATTAAAATAATTACAAATTAAACCTTTTTAACATCAAAAAGAATTTTTCATACGTAATTTTAATATTTCAAAATCAAACTTACATATTTTATTAACTTTTCTAAATAGTTTTTTCTATTTCAAAGTCTATATTTTCATTGTAATGTAAAAAAAAACAGATCTTTCAAATTTTATGTAGGGACATAAATAGTATGGTGTATATTTTTGAGGGTGAAAATTATATGTTTAGATTTTTAGTTCGTTTACCTAAATTCTCCATAGACCGAGCCAGGGTCCAAAGAGCTAGGGTATGGTTTACTAATAGGTATAAGTAGATCTTACAAGGAGACAGGATTGCTTTACTGGCAGCGAAGGTGAAGGTTATTACTTTGTACGGGTGGGTAGGTCAGTCGTATAAAGTAGTGGAGCAAGTGTGTTCCCCTGAGGGACTCCTGCTTGAACAGGTAGGTAAAATGGCCGAATTCCGCCTTAGCAAATTTCCTTGAACTGGTAACGTCCTATAAATTCTGTTGTGAGGACCATGCTATCCAACTCTGTACACACGAGTTGATAAAGTAGAAAATGCAAGGTGCGCGGATTCCTCTATACTTTTGGACAGTCAGCAAATAAGATACTAAATGATTTTAGTTCCAAACTAGTCCTGGAATGCCTGAATCGGCTAATGGTCCTAGGAGAACTCAATACAGTTACCTTGAAATGGATTTAGGGACACGAAGGTGTAGAAAGAAATTGAAGGCTGACAACCTAGCCAAAGAAGGGACAGCTCTGTCACCCAATTTGAGGAAAATTATAGGCCTTTACCTGCCCCACTGTCTTTTAACTAAAACCTAAAAAACAAAGCAGAAACAAAAATATGCTGACTTTGTCAACAGAAACCGGAGACCTCGACACATACCCTTTGTGAATAGAAAGACTAGCTTATATACGGTATAGCCATTTCTTATGTTAGGTATCGAGGAAAGTACTTAGTTTTGGGGGAATAAGTGCACTACACACTCCACGGACGTAATCGTAGGGGTTTCACAATAGACTAACATAGGTCACAGTGGAGTAAAGTTTAGAGGTCCCCCGCTAAAAAGTGAAAAACGAACTATAGCCAGGAATAAACCGAGGAAATAGGTTCAGCTTTAGGTAGGTATCGAGGGCATCTACTACGCGATGCTGTTGGTGAACAGTCGAATAAAAACTCCGGAAGCCGAAGTGGTGTTCGAGAATGGTTTGGTAAGTGTTGCTAAATCATTTTGGAGTTTGAATTTTTCCTGATTTTTCCAAGGATGGAACGTTGTTTTTAGGGAGATGAGTAGTTTTAACTACATGACCCTTTTACAAAAAGTGCTAAAAATCGACATACTTGAAACCTTGAAATGCACAAACACAATAAAAACCGCATGAATACACCAATCAACAACTCCATTTTAAATGGTACAGTTTAAAAAGGAAAAGAATCATCGATCACAAGTTATAATTTTAATTAATTTTCCGGTTGAAAAACCAATAAATTTCACACGTTCAGGTGCAAACATAAAAATCTCAATCACCGTTCTAAAATAAATCGAAATCCCGGAGGAGATAACGGTCTAAAAACTTTGGAATATGGGTCACCTCCTGGATCACGATCGCACGGGGATAATCACCAGGGTTGGCGGTATATCTATTCCGCGTATGGCAAATAAATTTAACCGGATCGGGTAGGTGAAAGCAAGGGGTTTGTTCAGAAGGGGGCTCAACCGTTCACAACTAACAAGGGTGGGCGGAATGTGTGATCCAGTCCCGGGTTTTAATCGACTCAACGATTTTCCCTCTGCCGGATTGAAATGTTGAATAAACATCAATAATTAATGTTAACAGTTATCCAATCTGATCCGTCGCCGTTAAAGGTTAACACGCTTGGGCAACATAATTTTATAACAAACTTATAATTATGCTTTTCCGGTGAGACATATTTACTCACCATTATGCATTCTTTTTACAGGCGATGTTTCCCTATCTTCTAACATGGATTAAACAACACGATAAGATATACAAAACCTCTTTGCGTTTTTTATTTTCTGCTTGCTATGTCGTGTTGAATTGCACGTCCTTGAGTTTTTACTGTTTGTAGTCCGTTTTGATATTTCTAATTGGTATATGTGTTCTGTATGGGTGAGTTTGTCTTAGTCGTACTTCTTTTCATAGAACTTCTTTGAAAATGAAACAGCAGAAAATCAAACATTTACATTTTCTTTACTTGTTTACCAATTAATCTGTTTGATCGGTAAACGCTGCTAAAGGAATGATAGAACTTGAAAGATTTAATAAGTTTTAAATTTCGAAAGATATTTGTTTGTTTCATTTGTCGCCGAGAATCAGATAGATTACATGACATTGCACAAATGGCAAAAAGGAGGGGAAATTCAAAAGGAGGGGTTGAGATGGGAAGTTGGTGTCCGAGTGGATCGAAGTCACGATAGCTTAAGTGGTAGAGCAGCGGTGTATTTAGCGAAAGGTCGTAGGTTCGAATCCCTCTCATGACAATGACTTTTTTAAAAAACCGTTGCGGCCACCGACGCCCCCTGCACTTGGCATTTTTCATGTAATTAATCTTCTTTATGTAATCTTCCGTACATTGTTCTTGCAGTTAGACAAAGTATTAAATTGATTTCTTTTATACATCTGTTTACAACATTAGTTAATTTTAGGGACGAGAATTTAAAAAGAAATTTTTACCCTGCACAACCCTTGTTAATATTTTAGCCAAATCAACTTGTATATGTCTTTGTTTATTTTTCACTGAAAGTATCCATTCCAAGGATTTTTATGCCTTTAGAATAACGGCTTTTTCCCTGGACTAAACGTCGTAAAAATGTGAGAGATTAATTACCTGCCAAGGGTTGAATTTTTTTTCAAAGTGTTAAAAAGAAGGAAATTTCAAAAGTTTACAGGAGTTTCCTGTTGTATTTTTAAACTAAAACCCCCCTCTTATCAACATCAGAGTTTGCATAAAAAAAACAACAACAATATATTAGAATAGCTAGTATAATTATAAGTTTATTTTTGGAAAATTGAGCCACAGGTCAACTGGATAATTATAAAAAGAACAAATGAATATTAAAATCACGTTTTTTCCTTGGGGCCTTAAGTTTTTAGTTGGTTTGCTTTTAATGATCATTATTGTTCTATCAGGCAGCGCGTCTTAACAAAATTAACTCTGTGGCATGAATAACATTTTCAATGACGTATTTTATACTTGTTCCCGTTCTGTTTGGCTGCGTTTACGAATTTACCTTTAGGAATACTGTTCTCCCCTGACGCAGAAATGATTTACCGAAGTCATTACTATAAATAAATAAAGAGGAGTGTATTGTTGGAAAGGCGAGCTTATCTCTGCGTTTCGTGCCGTGCCGAGCCTTCAGGCTCTATTTCGATGACGGTCCCGTCATTACTCGGTGATAGATAACCCTGCCCTCACCATAAATCTTTGCAGATTTACTCTCTTCTGGAGCACTTTTTAGGATCTAGTCAAAGTTGGGGAAATGAGGGCAAATCAATAAAAAAATTGTTTTGCCAAGACAAACTCTTTGCTTTGTTTACTAGGAAAATTGAGGCCATTTGAAGAAGGGTACATCTTTTAACTACGAGGGTGTTAGGTCCTAAGTCGATACCCGAGTAGGGAAATGGCTGTTTCACGGACCCCTTTTATCTATTTTCCCAGCTGAAAAATAAACAATCTCATCTCAGTTCTGTTTAGTTTTCGCGTTATAGTAGTGAATCGGAGATAAGGGAAAACTTATCCGGACGTAAACAGACCGAGTTTCCTGACTTTTTGCGTCTGATTCGTGGTAAATTGTGTGGAAACTGTTTCGTATATAAAATTGCTCTTGTTTTAAGTTCCTTGGACGAATCTCGAAAAGTTTATACACTTAAGAGATATTTTATCTAGAACAGACCAATTTGTTGGGTGGGTTGTGATTAGTTGGGTATCTTTCGAAAGTCTGATCACCATTGATCATCCAAGTCTTTGCCTTGTTTTTTTGCACAACTTTTTGAATGATTCGCTGGTAGTCTGGCCCACACAAAACAGCCGAGAAAGAACTGTCGAATAAAATGGTTATAAGTTCTTCGTCGACAAGAGATGGGTTTTTGTACGAGTGTTAAAATAGCTTAAAATTATTTAGAAAATTTCTTAGCTCCGGTCTTTTCTGAGAAATGGAAGTCCAAATATAAATAAACATAGCCTTACTTATCAAAACTAAATTATTTTTAATAACAATTAAAATAATTCATTAGGACTGGTTGAAGGGTGGGTTTAATTGCTGGAATATACATTGTTTCTATTTCAATGCGACACCCTATTTTCCCGAAAACAAAGGATTGTAGAAAAAAAAAGTTAAACGTTAACCCCATAGTTTTTCCCAAGGATTTAAATAAGTGATCTTAACATTTTGAATGCCAAAAGACAGGTAATGGAGTATTATATTATACTTTATATTTTTAAATGAGACCTGCTAAGTTTGAATACGTATCCAAAAAGTATATTATTTAATAGAAAAAATGACAGTAAGAACAATTAGATATGTATATTGGCTTTTAGTTTTCTCCTTACATTGGCGGTAATCTCCCAAAATATTTATTTTCATTTGAGCAACATGAAAAGTATGAAATCCCCCCTTAGTCCTTCAATTGAAATATCTCCGGAAATACGCTACTAGTTCGATAACGATAGAGACACTCGGCATTCCGTGAATTAGTCTAGATAATTATACTGCTGAAAAGAAGGAAAGTCGTCTTTGTGGCCAACACTTTGTATGAACAGACAGACATCGTTACTGAAGATGTAGAAAAGCCAATCTGTCAGACTTAAACAATTCAATGGACAGACCAAAATTGTAGATTGCAGATTGTAAACGACCAAATTAAAGTGAAAAATCTCACGCTTTATGTATATAGTTTAGTATATTGTTTTTCGTAGTAGATTCTAGGGTTTAGTAGAAGACCAGTATCTATATTTAAATTTGTCGCACAAGTAGTAAAAGAGGTGAAATTACTTAAAATTAATTTTGAACTTTTAACCCTATTAACTTCAAGATAGGGACCTATGTTTTCTTTTATGTTCATTTGTAGTTAGGGTAGGAGGGATAATGTTGGAGGCTTTATAAAGAGGTGTAATTTGACAAAGGCATGTTGGAGACGGGCTGACAGAGTTGTTGGGCGGGAGTTGAAAAGAGGGGGGTTTCTAATGAGCTTAACATGCGCCTCAAAACATTTTCAAGATATCCTCAAATTGAAATTTATGGGTGAAGTGGCAATCCGTCTATTTCCTAGGATGGTTTTTAATTAATCCCACGTCACTCCCTTTAAACCTGAATAGTTAATGGGAGCAGTCAATCTTAATTGGTTTTAAGTTTATTGTTTAATATTGCACGCGTTACACATAAGACACATGCACATTTGATTTTTGTTAAACGCCAGTAACACAACACACTGACACAAAATGGAAACACTGAAGTACATGACGAACGGACTATAAACAACCAAGGAGAAATTCAAAACCGACATAAAACAATAAAACCAGTGCAAAATGTTTGCAACACAAACTAATAACAAAAATACACGACAAATCAGACATTCACTACATTCACAAACTCAAGTATAAAAAAATACTTTAACTATTTAATTTTTTAAACAAATTACGCATAAAAACTGCACTGTCAAACAAACACAATCATAGAATCCCTGAGACAAACATCTACTAACCCTTCAAGCAAAAATCATGTACACAATAACACGTGAGTGCGGTGAAAAATATATAGAACTGACAAGACAGTAAATTTATTATGTCGAATGTCATTTTGTGGATTACGACGAAAATGAAACTACCCCACCTTACAGGAAACCACACGAACTCTCGACAATACAGATCATTTGGAAAGGCGAAAACTGCATAGATTTTGGACCAAACTAGAAATTGATCACTGCAGAGATTTTAAGAAAATCTCATTACCAAATATTTTGCCTGATACTTAATGGTATAATAATTGATTCCTTTACGTAAATTGGATTATAACCACGCATTACATTTTTTACATTACTATTACATCTTAATTTTCTATAATTTATCAAAATCACATGTCGATTTTCAATCTAGAATTCAATTCAGAAAGTGCGTCTTACACGAAGTAGCCAGACCAGCCTTGAGAGTAGGTTGTCACTGTACAATATTACAAAAGCCATTGTTGTTCCATCACGGTATAAGTTGGCCCGTCGAAATTCCTGTAAATATTCTTCGCCGTAGATTAAATTTTTTCTTGGTACATTCTCCTTGCTCACTTTTAAAATATTTTAGACGTGAACAGCTGTTTCCCCATGAGCAATTGAGGCACGGCCCGTTCGTCTGTACGTGACTCAATATTACCAAGTTTTCACGGAGAACGAAAGGGGATGAAGAACTGCCACTGTAAATTAACACCTAAGGCGTGACCGGCCAATTCCACTACCGTTACGCCGCCCTCACTCCAATAACCTTTCATTTCGAATTTCTCGGATTGGCGACCCATATGACCGTCGTCGCCGGCTTTTCGTAAAGTGATATGGCAACAGAACAGTTTTTGTTTACATTGATACTGAATCTTGAAACTTGAATCATAAATTGGGTCATTTCCTTGTGAGATCTGTGGGGTGACCTTGAACTTTTGTAGTTTCTTATTATTTTGATATTCCTATTCTCAATGTCTTTTAAATGTGTTTCGGCTTGTCCCTATCTCCAGTATTGGGTCTAGTCATTCAGGTTTTATTGGGTCTCTTTGATTTTTCTTTTTTCTTCTTTAGAGCAAGGCCGGCAAACTACGGCCTGCCGATTGTTTTTAATCCAGCCTGCGAGTTAGAATTGCATTTATATGAAAAATTACAAGTAAGTCAAATGGAGATGCCGTTGTGTAACGAAATACCCGATAGATATGGGAGTACGAACTTACAGGGACCAGCAAAATTATTCCTAAATTTTGTTTTTACTATTTCCTCGTGTTTTTCCTTACCTTATTATTTCAATTTTTAAAGATATTACAAGAGTTACAAGGAGGGGCGTCGGTGGCCGCAGCGGTTTAGGCACACTGGGCTCATCACTATAAGATAAAGGTCCCGGGTTCGAATGCAGGGCCGCTGGATTCGAACCCGACATACTTACAAACGGGCTTTTTTTTTTCAAAAACACCGGCACCCCGAGGGTTGATATAACCTCTGCTGTTGCGAACCCTCGCAAAAAAAAAAAAAAAAAAAATAGTTACAAGGAATGTTAAGGAACAATGTTATGGTACGTAAATTAAAACATTATTTTTATACATTATTGTATCAACAATCGGTAACACATTGCTTTTTTAAATTCCTAAGTTTCTTTCTTCCCTGCTATTACTTTTATCCTTATATGTATTATTATATATTATTATATAATAATATATAATACACTGATGTACAAACATGTTCTTAGTGATTTTCGAAACGGAAGTGATTTGTTAGTAGTTTTTCCTTGAAACCGGCTTAACCTGAAAAAAACATTAGTTTACAAGTAAATTTGAAAACATTTAATAATTAAGGCAGAATACATGGCGTGCTGAAATCTAGAAGGGGGAACCTTCGATACTTATTGATAGCACAAAGTTGATAATTATAAAAAATTAATCAATTAATTACTTTAAGCAATGAGGTTGAGATGAAAAATTAGTGTTAGATGAATGTTAAGAATAATTAAGATGATAAAAATTAAATCAATCCCATGTTAAGTGCCTCTATAATTGCCGGACAATTGGACCGAGATCTTTTTTACGAGGGTACTTCAACTGCGTGGTTATATGAACCATCGGGGTGTCAGTGTTTTTTAAAAAAAAGGTCCATTCGCAAGTATGTCAGGTTCGAATTCACGGTCGTTAACTGTGTACATTTACCTTACAGTGATGTACTATCGCGAAAGGGTAGCGAGAAAAATACTTTTCATTAGTTAAAAAATTCTAGAAATGAACGGCTGGGCTTATTAAAAACGCAGATGTAAGGACAATTGCTTCTAGGACAAATTACTTTTCTCCAATGAGAGTAAATATTTTTGGTTACATGAGATAAGTAGGGTCAAAATTAGTACATTCGATACTCGATAGTCAATTGGGTTATGAAGTTTACAAATTATTGCGAAAACTTGTGTTACTCATGTTTATTATTTAATGTTTATGTATCAGTTTCGATTCCACTCTGAAATGACTAATTTTTCAGCGTGAGATTTGAGATAAACAATTTTGGAATGTTGGGACCAATGGTGTGCTAGGTACTATTCCGAAGACCGTGGGTTTGAATCATATGCGTGACATTGTCTTTTTTAAATTTCAAATCTCGTGTTCAAAAAGTACCAATTTTTGTCGCATTTTCGAAAAGTTATATAAAAAAATGCTAAAAATGAAATAAAATGGTTTTAATACGTCAAGAACCAAGGAGATAAAAAATTTACGAATCTTTTTGAAACACACTGTGTGTGAAAAGAAACTTTCTACGATAAATTAAGCAAATTTACAACTTGGTTTTTTATATTAACTGTTATTAATATTTTATTATTAACTGTTATACATTTACAAAGGAACTTTTTTTAGTTATTGAAATTATTAACTTAGAAGTACGATCAATTTTTGCCCCAAAAGTAATAATTTTTTCACATTAATTTTTTTAAATATCAGAAATACAAGTAAATACTCCACCTATTAAAAAAAGATATTTTCTTTATGATCATAAGTACCTATTACAAAATATACCTACTCAAGTTTTAACCTGGCCCACCGAACCTAATTTCGTCTTATTCTAAAAATATTTTCTGACTCCTGCTACATTAACCGACAAAGATGACAAATACACATTCCTCTACATTTCGCGTCCTTATAAATGTGACTGCACTAAACAGGAATCACACAGATCCACAACTGAAGATGGGGAGAAGCTGATACGGGTGAATAAACAGGTGGCAAGACAGAACAAAAGAGCCGAGGATTGACAGACCGAAATGATACAAAACGACCAAACTACAATATTATATTGGTTAAGTTGATGAAAAAAGTTCGTTTTTAAAGCTTTTTTTGATAAAATTTATTTTAAATTATTTAGACAGCAAAATCCATTAATTAGCAAGTAAAAATATAATGATATTAATACAATTTAATAGCATTGCAGGGCCGAAAGTAGGCTAAACCAGCAATTCATGCCGGTCTTTCCGTTTGGTTGGCCTTTAGCGCCGTTCATTTTTCTTAATTGTCCGATTTATTATTGAAAGATTTGTATTGATATAATTTTGCTTGTATTAGGCCTACCATTTCCTCCAAATTGTAAAAACATTTTTGAATATAAATATAACTTCCCTACATGAAGACTAATCGAAAGACAGCTACTGGATTGAAACCTACTCACATGTTTCACGTTAATATTAGTTGTATATATTTGTTATTATTTGCCAATCTATATATGACTAATATTATACGTCCAATAAAGTTATCTACATTAATAAAAAATAAATACAAAATAAAAATAATTAAATAAAATAAAGACTTTTAGTATGTGTAAATTTTTTGTTAATATGTATTAACTTGAATATTAGTAGAGGAAAAAAAAACCAAACAAGATTAATGTTTTATCCATGTTTAGGAAAATGAACATTAAAAACATTACAAACTTAAACTGAACGCTGTTATACAAAGAGACTAATTAAAAGCCCTTTACAATTTATACGAGATATAATTACGCTCCTTGAGTTTTGATTCGGGAGGAAACTATTACGATGCAATTTTATAGACACCCTGTCTGTCTCCCTCTTCAGGCAATTAAGATTTAATTCTCTCCCACCGGTGTTTAATCACTGCTCAGGAATCGCTTTCCCTGCCAACTTATTTCATGGTGGGCTGTTGTCTTTAACATGATAAACTCGTTAATTCTGCCTTTCATACCTTCCTAATTGATTCCGAGATACGCGGCCCGCATGTGAAGAACTTTTAGACAGCGATTTATCCACCAAGATTAGTACAGCCGTCGGGCTGAGATATGTACAACGTGTTTTTGGAGACAGAAACGGTATTTTTATCAATTAAAAATGCTAGTATGTGTCATTTTAATTTATATTCATCACTTAATTTACAGTTTTTAAAAATTAAAATACGCATAGTTTCTTATTTTACACATAAAAAATCCTCCAACTATCTGACAATCTTATAATCCTTTTATATTGGAGCTCGTGTTCTGTGAATGTATTCAGGTGCGTTGGTTCGGTTTAAGTCTTTTTAAACATTGTGGAGGTGGCAACAGCTGGTCGGAGTTGATAACGATTGGGTCGGGATGGCATGACATGCTTTTATGGAGACTCAAATTTCACTTTTACCGCTTGCGTTACGGCAGTTTAGATAGCTTCTGTTTGCTTTTTACAAAACTGCACTCGGTGCAATTACCGAAGCTGGAAAATTGCAGTTGTGCATTGTCTAATTGGGCTTTTATGAGACTTTTATTTAAAAGTATTTAATAGTAATTTCACGTTAGTATGACAGGAATTGGATTTGATTTATTAATCCAGTACACAATAGGCTTTTACTTATTTCAAAATTTATATAGCGTATAATGTAATGTTTGAAATGGTTAGGACGACTTTCAAAGGTTAAACCAACATCGCTGAAACATGCCGGTGTTCGTCGAAGCGAGGAAACTTACTTCGTCGAATCAGGCGTTCTTAGAATGTTCAAAACAGTCACAATACGCTGATTTAAGTATTTACTTTTTAGATCTTGAGGCTGGTTTTGTTGGTTTAATGTGTGCTTCGTTTCATGTTGAAAATAGTTGAAACGCACGACGTATCGTAAGGTGGAAGCACGAAGGACGGGAGTTTTCACGGGCTGGTCGATCCGTAGAGAAGTTAACCTTGTACCAATTATTATCGTGTTATTTCTAACTTTCCCTTAGGGAAGCAATATTGAAGTTTCAGTTTCAAAATCAACCAATCCAGATACTGAATTTTCTTTGTTTTATTGAGAAAGTTGTGTTGAAAATTTGTATTTCTTTGGTAGTAAAATCCACTTATTATCAAAGTAAATGAACTTTAGTGTTTATTATGCAATTATGACTGAAACTTTGATTATTCATGCTATTCAGGCACACGACCTACATAAGTGCTATTTTCATTATGCAAGTACTGAATTGGTGTTGATATGACTGATGATTTGATTTGAAAATTCCGAAGAGATAACCACCTCAAGCTGTACAGTTTTTTTTTGTTGCCATTCAGACTATTTAATCACATCTGATAAAAATGTAATGAGCCTAGATGTTTACAAAATAAAAAAAAATCTAACGAACTGCACATACAACCGAGCAGTAGCAACAAATACCTCAACAACTAACTTCAACTTTGAATAAAAATATTTAAATAATTAAAGTATTATAATTATTCAATTGTTGAAATAATTTTGGTCTTAAATAGAAGGATTCAATCATATTTTTTTCTTCCTGCATTTAGCCGTTTTCTTTTATGAACTCTTTGCTATTTAATAATTTATATATGACGCAATGTCATTTATGCGTTTATAGGTTTTAGATAATCAACGAGCTGATGTTAAAAATCACTATCTTGCTTTAATATTTTCGACATACCGTTAAGCAGATTACGTTGATCATACTCTTGTTAAATATGCTATACCACCACAGCCGTACCGCACAGGAGAGGCCCCGTGAGTCAGGCGGATGTGGCCTATCGTTAATCATCTAAGCAAAATTCTTACTATGTTTTTAAACCGTCCAAATTACTCTCTTGCGCTACCTCTTTTGCTTAGATTATCATTTTGACGTCAAATTTTCTTAACGTCTTACGTAAATCAAGCCGTCCAAATTAATCTCATTCACTGTATTTATTATTAATTATAATTATTAAAATAACTTTAGAATTGAACTTGTGGGAGAGAAGTTAGATGAACTAATCAAAAATATTCTGTACATATTTATCTATAGTTATACCATATATGTAATATGTAACAGAGAAAATTTCTGAACATGAGACAGAAAACGTTCCAAATATAAAGTTTAAATAAAAATGGCCGATTAGTGCATAGTTTCCCTCTATATGAACAACACCACTACAATTACAAATAAAAATTCCCTTTAATAGAGTTTGAATTGCATTAGGAAAAAATATTGTATTTTTAAATAAATTCATTATTAATGTTCACAGTACATCAGAATAACTTCTTGGGACCATTTGGTCATAACGTATAAATAGTCAAGTTACTTGTTAGAATTGATTTTATTTTAATATTTGACTGAATCATCTGATACGGTGCCATTTTTGAAAAGATCCCCCACAAAACATAAGTGTGTTTGACGGTGATTGAAATAAATTGAAATTGTTTTATCAAGGGTCAAAGGGTAAATCCCAGGCATAGTAGTTATTTTTTCGCTGGCTTAGCTCAGGAGGTGGTATAGATAACCTCCGGGAGTTTTAACGTCCCATCGAGCAGTTTCCCTACTGCTATTGAGAGATATAGATGGTAAGGCATTCCGTCCAGCCGTGGAATGATGATATTGGCCCATTCTTGGCGGCGGAGGGCGGAATAGGTTCATAAATCTAAACGGAATCAGGATATAAAGCACACAAGAGGTTTATTGTGTAAAGGTGAAAGGTGTCGTAAAGAATAAAAAATAACAAAAAAAAATCGGTTTGCAATTTCTATGAACATGATCATCTGTGAATAGATGAGTAAGAGAAAGGTCTTTATGCAAAGTTTCAGTTCGGTCAATGTCAGTTGCACATTTGCATCTGCTAGGAATCAACGATTTTTCGTAGATTGTTTTCACCTATCTATTCTATTTTCAATACATATTTTTATACGACTAATTGTGTCAATAGTTGACTATAAATTACATGTTAACATGAAAATGTATAATAGATTATAGTTATTTAAAGGTACTTTCCCGAGTTTTTAAAGAACACGCACTTTTTCTTTTGTAACTAATCGAATAATGAAAATTTTCTCTTTTGATAACAAACATCGTTGTGAATTAGCCAAGACCGATACATTAATTGATCAAATTTCAATTTTATAAGCCGGCTCTCTTTGTTAGGGAGATTTTTTTTGGAAAGGTCGAACATTTAATCTTGACTCCCTCGTAACTTGATATAATTAAGGCGCTTGAAAGGAGGGAGGGAGTAGTTTTTTTTGTCTCCGAGTTCCGGGAGAGTTTCCATTCGTTGACGGAACGGGATGAGAGGTTTTAGGGCAGAAATACCCCTTTTCGACCCTTTTCTGTTCCCATCTCATCCACAACGCCTTCCTCTTGCAATCCTCGTGCTCTGCCGTGTGTGAGTATTTTTTATCTCATTCCTATTTTCACCCGTACTCTCATACGCGCGCGCAACAGAAACACACACACACACACACACACACACACACACAAAAGTCGGTTAATAAAATTTTTGTACCTTAAAAGATTCCACATAAGGAACCTAAGAAATTATAATAGGGTTCAAGTAAAGTAATTTTTGTGAGGGTAAAACCACTTTGCACCTTTTTAAAATAATTTTCTCAATTGAAAATCCATGGATCATGCTGGGATTCAAACCTAGAACAACCACTAACTTTTGGAAATACGAATCGGACGCCCTAACCACTCGGCCACTGCGATCCTTTATTACTAGGTTTATATCCACTATTAAACTTTTAAGTAGATATATTTTCATTTCTCGAAAGCCTCGTGATCAGCAAAGGAGAAAACGACGCTTTGGTGATGATGATGATGACGAGGAGGAGGAGGAGGATACTATGATGCGGGGTTTGCTCCCCAGGCACTGCAGCCTTCTGGCTAATTGTACCTTCCTAGTCCCCTGGTTCCGTGAAATCGACTCAAACTAAAGAAGCATTAGGTCATTACTGATGTTGCTGCTTCTATTTCAATCCCTAGGTTTTTCTTAATGCTAGGTTATGTCTGCATTGAGCCGTTGCTTTCCTCCTCATTGCGTAATCTGCAAATGGGATCATATTATATATGCTCATGTTAAAAAACGCTTTACTCATTTGGAAGCACAAATATCTATAAAAACTTAAAGATTTTCTTTTTTGATACTTCGTTTTAAGTCAAGTTAGCACCTAAACAGTAGAATGGGTAGTTAAGAAGAATACTAAGATAATAAAAGATAATGTAAGGAACATGTATCACTTGAAGTTCAATCTAAAATATTTTTCCATATATCGCGATCGTATCAAAATAATAATAATTCATTATTTGTTATTTGTGGAGGTGCATTTATAAATTTATGCATAGAGTAAAAGTATTAAAATAAATATAATAACAAAAAGTTAACATTTCCAATACAGCCTGTCTTTCATAAGGTATACTTGGACTACAAGACAGGAGTTGCCATTTATACATTATAATAATATGTATTACATTATTTAGAAACTTTTACAAAACTAAAGTTTGTTTAATACACAAACAAAAGAAATGTACGCGCCAAAATATAATTGATTTTGAGAAATCAAAATAATGAATAATTATGTTTAAAATACCCCTGATAGGGAACATTAAAACTATATTGTTAATATTTATATTTTATTTTATTTTATTTTTGTTATCATTTAATTGATTTAATTTGTGTTTTTTAATTCGTTGGAATTAGCCACCCTGCTTCTTCTTGTTAATAAGTTAATACTACCAAAATTAAATCTAAAACAGGTTTCCAAAATATCGCGAACGTACCAAAAAAATTCGATGGAAATTCTGGAGAACCCATAAACTGTACCATGAGTAAAACTGTATTTTACTGTCACCTTTGAGAACCCTTTTTTTAAAGTTTTACTATATACATTACATATTTTTACTTAAGGCACCCCAATTTATTGTTTACATAATTACATTTTTAGTATTATAACACTGTAATAAACATCGCAGCTTGGTTGTCTTATATATGCACACAAAACATACATACACATACGCGTATGTAAATATATGCAGAGCTCTTACTTTGTGATCCTTCAAGTGCTATCCCCCTCCTTAAACCTTTGAAGAAGGGTCGATCCCCTAAAGGTTAGCTTGCATTATAGCTAATCTAATGCCCGTATTTGTTTCTTGTTCCGAAAGAGTGTGATTAAAAAAACCTGAACACAAAATAACAAAAACACATACGAAATGTCTATTTTAGTTGTTTGATTTTCAGCTTAGTATAGGATTTGATTTTCAGCTTTTCTCCTCATAAAGCCCATAATGGTAAATATCAAAAGAATTTCTCATTTTGAAAAAAAGTTAAGGATGATTTCACTTATTTTTATACCTTTTTATATGTAACCTGGTTTTCTTTGAATACTCGGTCATAAGTCGAGAAAAGATATATTGAATTATTTCTTAACTGGTACCATAGGGTCTTGAAAAGGCGGAATAATTGTTTTGACAGGTTTAATTTATTCACTCCCTTGGAAATCTGAAAAAGAGAAATATAAAGGGCCCGGTGAATCATAACTGGAGTGAGAGAGACGCCTTGTGGGGCTACCCGCGTTTACAAAGCGCCTTTAAGTCTTATTTAAAGTCTTATTAAAAATTCCCTGTTACATCCCAGTGATGAACAAAACGTCTCTTAATGGGCTCCAATTTTAGGCGAAATAATTTCAAGTTTTTTCCCCTAGTAGAAAATTGGTTTAAAGATCTTTTTTAAACGAATGCTGGTAAAAACCGAAAAAGGTCTCGCACTTTCACGGATTAATACCACCAACGGTGGTGGATCGTTAATCATAAACTAAAGACTAATTCGATCTGAGAAAATAACAACGGGCTGTTTATAACAGCCGGTCCCTAATCTGACTCGACAAAGCCAGTGGGACAATTAAGGAAAACAACTAGGGCTTATTGAATATTTGATTCTAAACCGCGCAGAGAGGAATGACGGGTGGAACGTTGACATAATTATGTGTACAATGTTTCATATTTACATCCTGCCATACATCTGGCACCGGTTAAAGCCGTTTATTCGACTTTGGATTTTTAGCTGAACAAAAAAGGTAAAAAAATGACACCAACTCGTAATAAATTATACACAACTATGTGCAATTTTTATAAGTTAAGAATAAGACCGATAAACATACTATTGTATTAAATTTTACAAATTCTTTAAAATATACTACAAATATTTTGTTGTTATATCCGACGATGAATTTAACTGTGGGTTATTTTTTTTCCTCAATTTTAATTCCGAACTTTTTTTTTGGGGGGGGGGATCACGTTATAGGTTTTCGGGCTTCCAACCAGTTTTGTTTTACTGTATTCAAACTCTATAATGGAAAACAGTTTTCTTCTGGGGGAAATTGATTTATTTTCACTTCAGAATGACCCATTTGGTTTAGCCGAAAACCTTACGTTTTTAAAATTCGACTTGAATAGTGTATCAATTATAGTGATAGTCAGTCATTACAGTCAAGGTTTTGTTTTTGTGTTTCGTTACGTTTTACCTACATCTTAAAGTTTAAAAAAAAAAAAAACGGGGTTTCGGGCTTCCGGCCTTTTTTTTATATAATGTATAATTATGCTCAAAGTCTCAGAGTTTTAGCCAGTTTTTATTTTAGATTATTCCGATCCGTTTAACCAACGGTTGCGACGGAAAATTACGGTATATTTTAACGAAAATGTTTGCAAATAAATATTGGTCAGTGGGCCGATATACAGAATTAAGTAAATAAACAGTTTAAAAGGCGAGAAAAATATGCAAAATGATTTGAAAAAAATATTAATAAATGGAACAGTTGGAAACACCACGATTTTTTTAAATTACGGATACAAAGGTATGTAATCGGTAGTATGTATGTTCCAGTCAATTTATTTTTAATCGGAAAAAATGTGCTTTGTGAAAAAACTGAATTGTTATGTAGGAAATACTTTTTAAACGAGTCTCTCCGTTTTAAAAACATGTGGTTATTTGGTTACCAAACACAATTTTCTAATCGACCCCCCCAGCACCAATCGGCCTATGCACGCCTGATTGTGCTATAAATGTAAACAGAATGTCCCAAGAAATAACTTAGTGATGCAATTTTAGAAATTCTATGAAAAACCAAAATAAAGAAGGCAGTCGGAAATTTGACAGTTTTGACTCAGACGTTGCTAAATTCTTGTCTTCTACGAAGTTAAGACTCGATCATGTGGTTAATGATGCAGAATTACTCGAGAGTACCTTCGTTTGATGAACTCGTTGGTAATGCCTCTCTGAGTTGAGATATTCAAGATATTACTGAAACCCAAACCACTGACTATGTCACAAGAAATTTATGTCCAAATTAAAAACATGAACAGCGTGGTGACTGAAATAGTCACTGTTTTAAATGACACTGGAATATAGCCAAGCTGTGGTAAGACCAATACTTATGACTTTTACAAAAAAAAAAAAAAGAAAAAAAAAACCAATTAAATCAGTGTGGTTACCTGTAGGTATTATAAATAGATTATCTTAGTATTATAAGCCCAATAAAAAACCAAAATAAACAAGGCAGCTGTGACTTTTCTTTTTACAAAATAAATCAGAATAAAATCAGAGTGGTTACCTTACCACAGGAATCACAGAGCCCCCCCACCACTGACGATGACGAGAAGCTGGTACGGGGGAAAAACAGTTGGCCGGACAGAACAAAACAGCCGAGGATTGACAAACCGAAATGATAGAAAACGACCAAACTGCAATATTGTATTGGTTAAGTTAAAGCGTATTCTGTTTTTTTACAAAAACTTATTTTAAATAATTTAGACAGCAAAATTGATTAATTATCAAGTAAAATATAATTTTTAATGGTATTGCCGGGCCGAAAGTAGGCTAAACCAGCAATGCATGTCGGTCTTTCCGTTTGGTTGGCCTTTAGCGCCGTTCATTTTTCCTAATTATCCGATTTATTATTGGAAAATTTGTATTAATATATTTTTGCCGTTATTATGGCTCAGAATTTCCCCCTTATTTTAACATTTTTGTATATAAATATAACAAATTTTCCTTCATAAAGACTTTAACGGAAGATATCCACTGGATTGAAACCTCCTCACACATTTCATATTAATATTACTTGTATATATTTGTTATTATTTGCCAATCTTTATATGACTAATATTGTACATCCAATAAAGTTATCTATATTAATAAAAAATAAATACAAAAATTGACTCACTGGAATATAGCCCAGCTATGATAAGCCAACACTTCCGTATGACTTTTCTTTTTACAAAAGAAACAGAAATCATAAGAAAATCAGCGTGGTTACCTTATCCTTCTTACATCCTTAATTTTATTTATTTATATTTTTTCCGTGGACAGATAGGCCATAACCAACTCTTGATAGTGATTCCGTATTTTATGTTAGAACTCTTGACAGTATTTTAAATGTATATGTTTTAACCACACACCGCATACATACTAGACTTATACAATTAAAAATCAAAAGGGGGACTCGATATTCCGCCAGTGGCCAATTCTTCATACACACATAACTAGCCTCAATGCATGTTTTCGTTCTGCTCATCCATCCAACATTCTCGCTGATAAATACATTTAACCACAAAAGTAAGAAGAAGGAGCAGATTTTATTAGGGCACACATTCATGGATTCACAGATTGCTCATATAGAAGTAATTTCTCCTGTTAGTCACTGCTGAGTGCTTCTGCTTTAGTCACATTTCGTTGATCCGAGGGTAGGTCACCCCGTTCCTATTACAATTTTTAATCCTTCGCACTTCCGTTACCGGTTCATCGTACTGTGGGCAGTATAACATCACTGATTACGGTCACTGCACAATTTAAATGAGTGGTTTTTTAAAATTTTTTCCCTCTTCTCAAAACCCTCGCTGTAACTATTTACCACAATTTAAACAATCTAAAGACTTTCTGGCCGTAGTTAAAGTGGTCCTACCATTGCCACTCAAAATTGTAATTATGTACTAAATGTAATTTATTGTTTGGTAAGAATATATGTTCTCTTATCGCACTGTGGGCGTTGTTTTGGTAGGCTTCCAACTTGAAGATGGTCATGTGTGAATCAGGTCTGGCCTATCCTCCGTCCCAATGTAATTCTTAATTTTCTCCACGGTTTGTGTCGTTTATATTTTCTAGTTTTTCGGTCATTTCAACAAAGCGGCTTAGTCATTGATGATAAAATTTTTCCTTTTTCGATTAACGTACACTGGACTGACTGGTGGTCCTGGGGCTCTTTTTGCTGCCTTGTAAGCATTATTACCTGGGATACCAAAATGAGCCTCCGACCCAGTCTGCCTTTTTCGATGTATCTTTCAGCATGGAGAATTCATTTGCCAGTGCTGAATTGGCATATGACACTTATTCCAAAAACCAGGTAGAGAATCATATATTTAAAATATTCTTTATTTGGTGATAAACTGCTGAATTTAGTGTTACATTGTGGCTGTATTTCTGTAAATTCGCATTTTCACACACCCTAACCATCCCTAAATAATTTAATTTTTTTTAATAAGCGTAAATTCGGCCTTTGAAGAATTATAGAACACAGTGTTTTGTAGCTTTTAAGTTTTTTTTCGAAGCATCCTATCGGCACGTCATGATTTGCGCGGAACCACGTCCGTAGTCTGATCAATGATCTGATACACAAACTACAATGTATCAAATCAACTCGATTCAGTTATCTAGCTATCGTAAAATAAAGATTTTACAACTGCGCTGCTATAATTTTTCAATAGTTTGATGTACAAGTGCAGGTGACCGCAATATATTCAAACTGTACATAACGATTTGTAATAAATGTTTCTATGCCACTATTTATACGAATAATATTAATGCGAGTTAATTATGCAAATATATTTTAAAAACAAAATTCTATTATAAGTGACCTTTTTATGGTGGTTTTCGACAATGGTTAATGTTAAAAAAGTGAAACTGGAGTTTAGAATCTAAAATAAATTAAAATTCTTATCTTTTTAAAAATTTAAAAATATATATTACATAAAGTTTAAGTCCTTTTGAAAGTAATTAAGTTGAAATCATTCTCTACGATATAGCCGACCGGATCGTTTACAAATTTCGTTACAAATTATTAATTTAAAAATCCAGCGACTGGAATAAGAAGCGTCACATTAGGCCAGACGTTATTGTGCTTCATTTGATTAACGAGCCTTTATTGTTGCCCTAACACTTTCCCTTTTCTTCCTCCGGCCCCCGCCCCGACATATTGCCCGGACCCCCTTTGTCGGTTAATTACTCTGTGGGAGGAAAAACTTACAGACCTAACCTCAGAGCGTCTTTGTGGTCCAAATTCAAAGCAACAAGGAAAAAGTTGATTTATGATTCCCTTGAATGAGGTGTTTCCATGTCATGGAAACCTCTGGTGCATTTCACTTTTTAACAGTTTAGCCATCAAGGGACAAAAATTGAAGAAAAAACTTTCTTTACACACTTTGTCCAGGTGAAAGAGGCGACATCTTACAGCTGAACTTCAAAATCTTACATTTATTTTCGTTTAATTTCAAATTATTACGCTTACACCAAAGCCAAAAGCGACTCAAGTCATTTTTGCAAGAGAATACAATTTTTAATTAACGTTTTGGTTGAGATAAAATGGCAAAAAGGTGGGGTTAAGATGGGAAATTGGCGTCCGAGTGGATCGAAGTCACGATAGCTCAAGTGGTAGACCAGCGGCGTATTTAGTGAAAAACAAAATTCATGTTTTTATTTGTCATTATGGTTTTTTTGTGAAAATAGAAAAATGATTTTTTTCCTCAAATTTTTTTTTCAAACCACAAAAGTGGTTATAAATTTAAACTACTCCACAGGACTTAGTACACATTATAGGGTTTTAATATTATAATTTATTAAATTCACTAGTTTCGTGGTCCACTCGACCAATTAATATCTTACAATTAATTAAGGTTTTCAGTTGAGATAAAGAAGTTAAAAAAATGGAAAAATGGCAAAAAGAAGGGCAAATTCAAAAGGTGTGGTTGAGATGGGAGGTTGGTGTCCGAGTGGATCGAGGTCACGATTGCTCAAGTGGTAGAGCAGTGGCGTATCAAGCCGAAGATCGTGGGTTCGAATCCCGCTCGTGACACTGACTTTTTAATCTCAACCAAAACCTTAATTAAAAGATTAATTAATTGAAAAGTAAGAATAACATTACACGATTGCTAAACCAATACTATTTAATTAATCACATAATTGTGTATAATCAAAGAATTCCAAAGAAACATTAAAATAAACTGTACCTAAAACAATACAATTGAGTAACAGTTAAAATTTCAGAGTTCCAGTTTCTCTCTTCTTACTCTCACTAAATAATCCATCACACGTTCCAAAACAAATGAATGCGCGTTTCAACATTTAGGAGGCCTTGTGAGCCTTATAAATTACACTTCCATTGGTTGAAGGCTAATACTAATTGTACTAAGACTGATTGTACTAAGGAATAAATTTTCTTCATTACGCTTCTTATTAGTTTTGATTTCATACATTAATTTCGAAATTATTTTACTTATAATAAATAGTCCACTTCTAATCTCATCTAATTAATTTCTATTTAATTTATTACTATTTGATATATACGCAAGATCCCCTTCTTGAAATTTATATTCTTTTCTGTGTTGGTCAATTCTTTTCTTGTATTCTTTTCAGTGTTTTTGAACGCTTCTTCTCTATCTGCCAGTAGGTCGTAGTTTTTTGCAATGAAGTTGATACAATTTAAGATGTTTTTCCATTTAGTAGGAATTTTGCTGTGCTATGAACCGTGTAATTAAATTTCTTGTCACACAAATCGGCTATTCTCGTTCATGGTGTATATTTATTATTTTGGTTATTATTTATTTTATCACGAATTCTGTTCTTTGAAGTTGATTTAATTTTTCATTCAAGCCGTTTGATTGAGGGTTGTTTACTGACGTGAAAACCAACTGGATGCTCATCTTCTTTAAATATTGTGTAAATGTTGTTGGTTTTAGAGTTTCAGTTTCTGTCTTTTTACTTTCACTAAACATGTTCAACAATTTAGGAGGCCATGTGAGCCTTACAACTTATTTACTGAGTTTTAAGCCAGAATTAATTATTTTATTAATTCATTCGTAAGAATTGTATATGTGAATGTAGTGTTGAATTATTGCCAAATATGTTGATGATAAAGTTTTGTATTTATTTTTAAACAGAAAGAGCATGTCAAGAGAAGAGGGCCAAGCAGGCTCAAGCTCTTTGGACAGCAGCAGAGTCACTTCTGGCAGCGATCGCTCCTCCTGTGCTCTGTGCACTTCCATCAAAAGACGGCCAAGAAAATGTTGACAACGAGAGGACTGGGCCGTTTAAGTCTCTTTCCAGCGAAATCAAAGCCATTAGGAACGTTACACGTAAGTAGTTTTGATTTAAAAAAAGTTTGTTTATATTTGTAATGCTTGGATTTCGCCTTTCTTGTTTGCCTGTTTTGAATACTCGCCTAAAGCTTTAAAAGTCCTTAAAGACTAGTACAACTTGTCATTCGTGCACTTTGCACAATTTATGTGACAACGAGTTTTGGGGTCAAGGAGGATCCAGGCGTTAATCATCGTTCGCCGTCAAAATTACCTACCGAGTTTAAATTGTCCGGATAAATCTCTTTGGCCAACAGAGTGGCTTTTATTACTAAACAGTCGTCCTATCTCCGGTGTATTATTTCATCTGAGGCGGATTCGTACTAAAAGATAAACAATCTTGTTTACACGGCCCCGGGAGGCGAAGGCTGGAGGCTTAAGCCTGTACGCAAACCGAACTCCTTAATCTCATAATCCTTCCATTGACCTATTTGTCTGAAACGTACTTGCAGGTTTCTCCTGGAAACTAAAGGAAGAAGGGTCATAAAGGTTCGCGGTTTAGTAGTGTTCAATAGCAACAAACTTCAACTTGTGTAAACACTTTCAGAAAGCGTTTTTGGGTTTACTTTTCCATTATAGTTCTGTTTTAAACTCAAAACGACATTGCAACGAACCTACATAAAATTAGATTCTGGCATCAAAAAGATTGTTCATAATCTTAAAATAAAACTAACTGATCTAAACTCATTTCATAGAACATAATAATAGTATAAACTTCCTTGAACTAACTGTTCCAAAAACTGACGCAAAGTACATTTGACATGTCAGGAAAACCGTCAAACAAATGATCATAACAGCAGACTCATGTTGTCCATAGCGATCCATAAGATGGACATAATTAAAATATTATACATAATAACAGATGTAAGTACAAACAGGCACTACATACAATAAAAAACACAACACACAATAGCGGCATGGGCACAGTCATCAAGAAAATAAACCACACATATATATAATACTACGAAAAGTACAATTTTATAGGGAAATATATAGCATATATTGAAATAATTATACAGTATATTATACAGTATATATATATATATATATAAAACTGTATAATATACTGTATAATTATTTCAATATTTATATATATATATATATGTATATATATATATAGTAAAAACTAACCAATTTGACAAAGAATATATATAAATTGTACTAAACACAACAAACTCAATTGAAAAATCCCTGGTAATTCGTATTGACAAAACTAGGAACAACTAGAAAACTATTTCAAAATACGGACTATTTTTTTAGTTGTCACAACTGCGCTTCAAGCAACAAGTTGTCTTTATTGAATTTTATATTACAAGAGAGGAGAACATAACCCATTAGTTATAAACCTATCACAACACTATTCACATTTCACATTTGGGAGGAAATCGCAAGACCATCGGCGCTTTAGGCGTCTTGGAGTATTGTCAGGAAGGATTCTGGATGCTTTCATCTTTTTCAGTCCGACTAGAGGTATGAAATGAAGGTCCAGGGTTTCCGTTAAGCTGTCAGGTTCTTACGTTTGCGAGGAAAAACAAGATTTGAAGGTCCGTGTAGATAATATTGCTGCCCACGAAGCAAGGAACTTGGAGCAATGGTTCAATGGATTTAGGGATGAAGTAACTGGATTCTTTGGCGGTCATAATGCTTGGTTGAATAAACCCGACAGTTCAATTCCGTTCGTGTAGTAGCAGTGATGCGTCAATTTATATCGCTTGTTCTGTTTTTTTATTCTGAGTGACTTGCAACTAAGTATTTTGTCGATGTAAAGTCTCGAACAGCTGATGACATTGGTTGCTGGAGGAAGAATGTGGTCTTGAAAGCAATTACTGGGTCTAGTTGTTGTGAAAGGATGGTTGTGTCGTCTGCACACCGGAGGAGTATCGGGATTGATAGAAAGGTATGTATAATATGTGTACTGTATAGAGTATGGCACCAATGATGCTGCCTTGCGGAACGCCGGCGTAGTAGCTGGGGGTAGAAGGATGTTACGATTTGACGTTGAAACTGCTATTAGATAGATTTTAGGATGAGATAATAAGTAAATGGAAGGATGCCCTTGCGTTTCCAGAGCAACCCCAGGGAGGATGCAATGAACCATGTTGCATTGTTGAATGGTAGCCATGTAGCCTGAACTCAAATCGATGGGATGGTAAGCACTAGAGCCTTCAAAGATTCAAGAAGTTTCGGAAGTTTTTCAATCATTTTGCCAACGATTGACAATAAACTGATGGGGCGATATGTCGTAGGGTAATGATGAAGCTTTTGATTTTGGGTTTCGGTTTTTTATTGATAGTTCTTATTAGATTGCGAAGTAGCTAGTTTTAAGGGCTGAGATGTAACTGGAGGTAAGGAAAAAAAACTTTCACTACGGATATGTCAAGTTCTGTCTGCGAACTTGAAATGTTTACATCACGTACAAAAATGACGAAAAATGGAAATATTTGAACCTATAGGAATATAACAAAACATACCTCTTTGACACACACTAGTAATAGGAAACTTTTTAAGACATGCCTGTATTTTTCAGTATTTTCTGTATTGTACACTATCTTCTCTTTCAGCCTTTTCTTTGAAGGTACTCTTAAAAAACAATTATTTAAAAAAAATAACTAAATTTCTTCGGAACATGATTTCTAAAATTTCACAAATTTCAGTCCAGGATATTCCACGATTTCTTACTCAAATTAAATAGGATCACCCTTTTTTGCCAAAACATGTCCGCTTTTATTTTACAGGTTGGGGTAAACCCCGTTCGAATCTTTTATATCGATGGGAGTGTATCGTGAACATGGTTCCAAGCAAAAAAGGTGTAACAATCTCCATTTTCTCCCTGCCTTTTTACGTTTTATGACATTCCGAGGTTTCCTCGCGTTCTAAAAAGTCGCTTTCGATCTTCGCCTTAACCCTTTCCCAGATTGGAAAACAGTGCTTTTCTAAACCTGCATTGTCTTTTATTTGTTTGACAGTTATTCGACATTTTTGTTTAATTGTGAAACTAACAGAAGAAGGAATCTTTCGTAAAATGCTTAAGGAAAAAATAGTTTATTAATTATTCCTTGAGATACGATTTCAAACAATCAATTTGTATTGCCAAACTCGAACATTGCGTACGGAATGTGAGTTCTAATCTAGCATCCGTTAACGTGATTTAATTGCGAACTGTTAACGACGATTCTACAAGAAACTATTCGGTTGGGTAGCATTTTATCTTTTCGGCGTCGTGGATAGTAAGTAAACTGTGTACTAACTACTGTTCAGAGCAGAAGACATTTGGAAAATTATTTTTAATTTAAAAAAAAACTTCTAATTTGTGATCTACGGTTTGATTTGAGCGGAAAATTAATAAACAATTCGTGTTTCTACTGGTTACTTTAGTACAGTTTGATGATTCTAAATGTTTCATAATATAATTAATCGATTTTATTGCAACAGGAGTTTTAAAAACTAGTTTACCAATTTTTTTAATTTTTCTGGCTCACTTTTTCCATAAATATGTTTTTCTGTGTCTGCCTGTCTGTCACTCTCAATCTCTCTTTCTCTTTTTTTCTATCTCTTTCTTTCTTTCTCTTTTCCTCGCTGTTTCTCTATATCTCTCCTTTTAGCTTTCTTTCTTTTTAACTACTTTTTCACAAAGGTAGCTTTTTCTTATCGCTTTGATTGTTTTTGCTTTTGTACCACTTCCGTTTATACTGGAGCTTTATTGTCAACAAAATCGTAAAAACTCAGGATGATCAGAGTGATTTTCACAACTCAGTCATTTTGGTGAAACAGTCAAAAACATAAATGTCAACCCGAGCATTGTTGTGTGATCTTCCATCGTCCATACTAGTAAACTTGCCTCCGCACTAGAATTTCGGAATAAACTAGGTTCATTTTCTCATGAAACCGAATCATTAATCTGACCATTGTGGTTAAATTTGTTTTCGTATGAGTCGGGGTTTTGTTTACGGATTCCGTCTGGATCTTGGCCGAACAGGGGAACAATATTGCCCTGGAAGCTTTTCACTCGGAAGAGAGATCAAGCACTGACCTTTCACACTTTCGTATCTTTCTTACTTTTCAGCTGTTAATCATTCTCATTCTTTAGAACTCAGTGTCATATTCTTTCACTCTGACTCACACATTCCGTCTCTTACCTATTTTTGCTTTTCCTGTGTGCTTAAAATAATCGGCCAAACCGTACGGCGCTCCTGCCATACCACAGAAATATTTACAATAAGTTTTACCTTGTAAAAGTTTACTTTGTTGCGTTTTATTGTGTTTTTAGTAGTACACCCTTACATCTTACAACTGTGTCATTTAAAAATTGTAGAGGGATTTATGAATTGTTTGATTTCAGGCAATGAAGACGAATTAGTGAACGCTGTTTTGGACTCGATACCACTCGTAGCAGTTGAAAGAGGTGTTTTTCACGAAACCGCCCTCAGACAGAGGTTCCACAACGTGGTTAGAGTAGCGAAAAGGGTTGCTTTGCTCCCGGAAGGTGGTGCATCCTTGCCGACCATGTTCTTGGCGTATCTGGCTTCGCTTTTCGTCATATCGCCCGCCAATCCCATTCCGTGCTACGAACTGATGAACGAGCCGTTCGACAGCTCTGAGTTGAATAATTACGAAATCCTCCAGAGGGCGCAGTAAGTCTCATGGCATTCCCATCTCATCTCAAACATCTGATCTTTCCCTTGTTTTTCAGATATTGGATGGACAACGGTGATTATTTCCAAGTCCTTAGGTACATGAATTTGCTTCAAGGTGCAGCCCAGGTCATATCCAGGGAATTCATCAAAGAGCTGACCCTTTATCTCGAAACGAAACAGGCAGGCGAAGTGCTCGCGACGTACGCCGCCGCCGCCGGCCTCCCCCAATAACCGAAGCATCTCACCCATCCCAGTCAAACAGATCTAAGATAAGGACAAAGGATCCCGAATGGCAAGGTGCGATACACAATCCTCAAAATCTATTGTTGTTAATGTCTCATAAAACGTTCGTCTTGTTGCCGTTTTAAATGTTGCGAACGATGTTGGACAGCCCGAGGCCACATCCGTATAACAGTGAAATTTATTTTCTCGGCGTGTCAACTTAAAAGCCACAAAAATAAAGTGTTTACTACATGATAATCTTGTTGTTTTCATTCCTTTAAAATATTTTAAGTAGTTATACAATACGGCTTCTTGAAAACGCACTGCTTTGTCCGACATTGCGGGAATCAAAAAAGAACAAATAAACTTTTTTTTAAATTTTAATTTATATGAACTTTTACAATATTTCAATTTATACAAACCATTCAAATCTATATTCCTTATTTTGACTTTTTTTAGTAATTAATTAGTTAATTATATTGTGATCGCCTTTATCCGTATACAATTTGACCTCTAGGGAGGTTTGATGGGGGCAATTCTGTTAAATAGAATTCTGAAAGTTTACTGCCTGTTATTATATAGTACTTATTGATGAATTCTCTAGACTGTAAATACAGAATAAAAACAATATTTATTAATTTGTTTACAATTATTTTTCACCCATGTTCACTACTTCTCTGCTTTCATCTCATGTAAGTACATCAAAACGTGTACTTCAATAAGTTGAATTTTAATGTGAAAGGTAACTTTTTTGACAAATTTCCAAATAGCAAAGGTAAGTATGTTTTGTGATGAATTAATTCTTAATTTGTTTATTTATAATAAATATTTTACTACTTTATGAAATTAAAACTACAACATGTAATTAGAGAATTATGTATTTACATTGTTGGTGTGCATTGAGGAGAAAAAATTAATGTTATTCTTCTATTTCCCTTCACTTCACTTTTTTTAAATTTTATATTTATTTCAGTCTGTACCTTATTTACATTTTGTAATGAGATGGATCTTCTACAATATTTACAAATCGCGAGGATATATCCCATTCCGTCGTCTAGTGGGATTACAGGGGTGGTTTGTATTGGAAACGTATTTGGCAACTCGATTGGGGTGAGGGGAAAATATTTTGGAAATTATTTATTTGTATTTGGTATTTGGAAGGCAGAAATCAAGGAGCTTAAAAATTTT
This sequence comes from Cimex lectularius, assembly GCF_000648675.2. NCBI lineage: Eukaryota > Metazoa > Arthropoda > Insecta > Hemiptera > Cimicidae > Cimex > Cimex lectularius. The sequence continues at coordinate 452,847 of NW_019392905.1, read as the reverse complement.
AAGGACATATAAGTGCAGTGTCAGTGTGTAACATCAATAGGTCCGTAGTTGCCTCTATATAGATGTAACTAGGAATTGAGAAGGGGGCTTCTTGACGAAAAATCAATGGAATTTCTTAACTACCAAGTAACCAGAAAAGTTCTCGATTTTGCATTTGTTGTTGTTTTAAAACAGTTAAGTAGAAATGTGTGGTGAGTCGCGACCATTAGTCCATAATTATTCAGAAATGGCGAGATGCGGTCTGATGTGATGTAGGTTTCAGAAAAACATTTTATTTATCGTATCTTCAGATCATCTGTACGCAGAAAACAAACACTTTGAGTGAGTAGAAATACTTTGATTGAATATAATAAATATATTTTTTTTGCATTGTATAAATTCACTTTTTCCACATCTTACATGTATTTGTTAAATGTAAACAATGCTTGTAAATCCCAGGCCCTGAAGATGATCTCAATAAAGATCGAAACGTTGGCACGAAAAAGAAATGTTTTTCTGAAACCTGCATCCCACCAGACCGCATCTCACGATTTCTGAATAATTAAAGTTAAGTAATCTGAATTTTTATTTACATAGAATTAGGTGTTTACATCATATAATACTAAGAGGATAATACGTCAGTTAATAAAGAAAATGTGACTTGAACAGTTAGTTCTCTTCTATATTATAAAATATTCACTAATTTCGTGGTCCGCTTGACCAATTAATACATCACAATTAATTAAGGTTTTTAGTTGAGATAAAAAAGTCAATGGCATGAGCGGGATTCGAACCCACGATCTTCGGCTAGATACGCCGCTGCTCTACCACTTGAGCTATCGTGACCTCGATCCACTCGGACATCAACTTCCTCCGCTCGTGCCATTGACTATTTTATCTCAAATAAAAACCTTAATTACTTATAAAATATTTTATTTCACATCTTTCAATTGGCACCCGAAACTTGTCATAGAATCACAAACCCAGAATCAGCAGTAAATGTAATGAAATTAGTTTTCAGGTGATCGCACGGGGAAATATGCGACCTATGATGATACCATCTCAAAACTACAACCTTAAATTTGGCGAAAGGTCAATAATAAAACGGAAAAAATCTGGTCGGTATCCATTTATAGATTTCTTTTGAGATTTTGAGACCAGATTCCGCGGTTCATCCCGTTAAATAATAAAATATGCCCAACTTTGCTGAATTCATAGTTTGTTTATTACATGTTTAGCTTTTGTCCGTACATACATACGATAAAAACCTTGCCAAAACCTTTTGCTCTAATTAAATTACATTAACGAATTTATCTGCCGCGACTGAGACTCGGCAGTTCAAAATTATCTCAATTATTTCCCCACAATTCGTAACGTTGTATAATAACGAAAATAGTACATTTACAAATACAACGTTCATTTATTTTCATTAAATAATCTTGTTTTTATTAATAAATATTGATAAAGTTAGAGAGATACGAGGATAAAATGTAATAAAATAAGATAAAGAAAGATACGAGGCAGAAAATGGTTGGAGCGATTTGTTGTTTGATATATATAAATTAATTGATTACCAGAGTCTTGGGAAATTACCATTTATAGAGGTTGAAATAAAAGTATTTACTGAAGAGTCACCATTAGTAGTCCCAGCGGCAAAATGAGATTAGTTAATTGCCATTCAGGGCTTGACACCGCTTTTTATTTATTTTTCTCTGACGTGCTGTAGACTCAATTTCTCTTGGTTAACCAGCAAGCATTTTTCCTTTACATTTTCATTTAACTTCGCTTTACTTTATAGCTTTTTCCCACCAACCTTGCGGCAGCTTTCTTTTGAATTCTTCAGAATAATCTAGCAAAGACGATTAGACCTTTTATTTCAATAGATTTAATAATACCGATTTAGGACTCTTTTATGACAACCCTCGACCTCTGTTGTCAAATTGGTCTAATTTTAGTTGGAAGGTTCAAGGGGAAATTTCTCCTCTACAAGTTATACATGCGAAGTTCCCTTAGTTTCTGATTTATTAATACCAACCAGCAAATTTAATCCGGCGAAAACTTCCAAAAGCCTCTCCTATTTTAATTAGGTAAATACTAGTTTCTACTCGTGCTTCAAGCTCAAGGCGTTTTACGACCAATTCCATTATTATTTTTCTACCTTTTGTGGTGATTTAAATTTTTATAACGATTATGAAATATTTTTTTCCAAAAAATGGCACAAACCAGGTTGGTGAGTCACGGATTTGGACGAAACTTTTTTTGGTCATTCTTTATTTCAAATTATCGGACAGGTATCCGCTAATTCTTGTGAATAGGCCCTGGTTTCGCCAAAACATTTTGTTTTAACGTTGAAATTTTCGGTTTTTTTAATATTTTTATTTTGCCGTTCTACTTGTTCAAATCAACTTTGTGAATATATCATTTTACAGCGTTTTTTATGTAAATTGCATTAAAAAACAGCAAAAGGTATAAAAGTTTATCAATAACCAAAAAATGAATAAAAACCGAATATTGGTCAAGTAAACTAGGCCATAATTTTTTTCGTGAAACTAATATGAAATTTTGTTTTAGCATCTCTAGAGATCCGTAAATATAAATTGTTTGAATTTAAATTTATTTAATATTGATATAATTTTTTTACCCCTAAAATTTTTCCATTTTTTTGAGAAGTCGTTATCGAAATTTTTGATTGAAACGACTGTAATTAAATAATGCCTAAAGGATTTTAACGTCAAACAGACCATTTGAAAGAAGGGGAACATAGCTTTTTATGTATTAAAATATATAAAATATTTCTGTAAGAAAATACACAAAATAGATCTATTTATCAGAAATTTACCAAGTTTTTTAAATGGAAATTATAGTGTTATGTTTTAATCAATGTTTGATATAGTATAAAATGCACTTTAGAATTTTTTTAAACGAATTTTCAAAAATGAAAATCGGCCCACTAGGTTTTGAGAAAAATGACTTTAGAGCTTGCACTAGAAATACCCAGTCAGGTCGTCATTCAAGGTCCAGTAAAATCCAAGTTTTGGTCATTTTCTGACTTACTTTGCTTACAGAATGTTAGTTAAAATAAGGAAAAAAGTAGTATTTTGTCCATTTATCTTTTTTATGCCAAAAATATATTTTTTTTAATCTGTAAAATAATGTTATTATATTATTAAGATCAATTTTATTTGTCTGATTGTTTACATGTTTTATAAATTCCAAAGACTCATAATTATGTATTTTAATGTTTTAATTAGTTTAGTTTTAATCACTTCTCATCCACAGTCTTAGGAGCCATCACTGTATAATAAATATTTATGGCCCATTGAAGTCCATATGTAATTTAATTTTTTTTAAAGCGAGTTGTCTCGATTACTTATAAAATATAATTTTTGACTTCACAAAAATCCCATGTTATATTAGGGTAAGATGAATAACTGAAGGATGAAGCGATGAGGTAGGATTCGTCTAAATCAAGGGGAGTAACCGTTGCCCCCCGCCATGTAAAGTACCTGGAATTATGGAGTAGATTCCCAAGTAGGGCTTCACAGACAGAGCAATGAATTGAATAATCTAAGTTGACTTCCACGTTCCTAGCACCTGATAGAATCTCATTATTTATTTATCCAATGGAACTCTAGGATAGTAAAAACGATATGTAAAATCCGAGTGCAAAAAAAAAATGTCCAAAAATGGTCTCTATTATATAAACTAGTGTAAGGAGTATATATGGTTAAGAAAAACGTATTATTTACATTAAAATCCTCATGAATCTAATTTTGTTCACTACGAGCTGAATTAACAAGAGAATTATCAATTAAAATAACTTAACAATAATTTATAAATTGACAACATCGGTTCATTAAATGTATCCCTCACGTATGTTATGATAATTTTAATATAGTTTTACTGAAAAACGAATAAATGCTATCATTGATGATAAATTACAGTGCCAACGACACAATAGAACCGTTTTAAATGTCACAGACAGTCAAATCCGTAATTTGCTCAAATGTCTAGTCAATTATTCAAATTTCAAATTACTGATGGTATGGCTAGACCATTTATTAAGTGCTTAGAAATTTCATCAAAAGTTTTATCAAGTTTCAATATGACATTAGGTAGTTTGTCAGTGTTAGAAGTATCGACCACTTTTCCACTCACGAACACTGGATTAAGGCGTGGTCTTGAAGAAAAAAGCAAATTCAGTTGTTATTGCCAAGCTTTCGACCTATTTTGAGGGTATCATCAGGTAAAAAAATTTTTAAATGTGTTTACATATTGGCATATTTAAGTATTTTACAGGCAGTTTTTTACAATTTTGCCTGCAACATAAATATTTTTTGCCGCGAAAACACAAGAAATTTATCCTGAAGACCATTCTAGTTTTAAATAGATATACCGTTTTCCACCTGCTGACTTTTTTGTTGTACTTAATTTAATTTATTCGCTGTATCGCATGGCACCCATGTTACGAACCATCAAATCTTCTTTTTCAAATGTATGTAGTATGTTATTCGTACATTTTTTACTCGTTCATGTACAAAAGTAAAGTAACGAAAACAGTATTTAACCGAACAACTCGACTTATGAAATTGTACGTATTTCACGAAATTCCTCTACGAAAACGAATAAAAACCAAAACCCAATGGGAAGAAACATATAGTCAATAGTCGGATGAGAATGATCAGTCTCGAAGTAAAAAAAAAAAAATCAAAACGACATTAAAAATAGGAAGGTTTAATGGTAGTAAATAAGTTATAACGTAACACATATCTCTGTTGATCCCTTCATCATCTCGTTCATTTTCAATTTCAACAAAGGAATAAAACTAATCAAAAGTAAAAAATATTTATCTTTAAAAAAATTAATTTCCTAGCTTTTTTCTTTCTCTCACGGATTTATTTTTTTTTTGTGCGCGTGTTTTTTGTATTTGTTAGAGGTTAAGTGTATTTATGAGTGTGTGCACTACCCTTTTTGAAGAACACTGTTGGTTGAATGAATTGAGATGATTTTTTTAAAGTTTGTAGTACATTACGACTACCTCCAAATAGGTAACGTGTAACAATGAGAAAGGAATATTAAGGTAAAATCTAAAACGCTTTTTGGACTAACAGATTTTTTGTACAATTCTGCTGGAACTAAAAGCGTTTTGGATTTTTCTAAACAATAATTTATGCTAGGTTCCATCGAAAAGAAATATGTTCGACGTATGAATAAACAAAAACAACGTAGAAACTACTTTTAAGTGGTTGATACTATAAATTTTTCCTGGGTCAATTGTCTTACGGTATAATTAGAAAATACGGCAAAAAATCATACATCGAGATCAGGAACAACAACCAAAAAATAATCAACAAAGCATAAAAAATTATCACCACGATTGCAAAAAGCAGAAAGTTTAAAGTATGTAAATAAACTGTTACAAACTGCATAATTTAAAGGATACTAAACAGAATGGAAAAGAAGCATGGAAGGCCGCAGTGCGACCAGGATGAAGAATGAATGAACTTAGTGAACATTCAACCGAGTAACACTTAAAAGAAAAGAGTCTTAGAGGAATTATTACAAAAAATAATCATGGGATTTAACTTGTAAATGCGTTTTTTAATTTTATAAATTTATACGAATTAGAATTTCGATTCCAATCAATTACAACTTGCCCTGCAAGAAACCCCTTTTTAGAGTAACTAAAAATGTACAAATAAAGGTTTATTATTAGTAATTCATAGTTTAATTAAAAATAATTAAATTTATGTTTAGCATGGCAATCAAGAGACAGTGCGCTAGCCTTTCATCGAAATAAGGCGGACCAGTATGTTCGTGGTTGATGAACTCTTTAAACTTCTTGCACAAATTATAAAACATACTATGAAACATTCCAATTTCAATTTCTATGTACTAACATAAAAACATATAAGAAACGAAGGGTTAACTATCCACAAAGAGATTTGGACATTTCTAACGTTAAAAAGGTGATCGAGGACACTTACAATCGACGCCACCGGTCCATCACGGTGCACACCAACCAACTGATGCAAGAAATTGCCCAAAGCCAACCAACTACAAGATCACTAAGACGATTGAAACGGAACAGACACTGCGACCTTGTGCCATCCTAAACTCGAATCTATTTCTGTAATATTAAATAATTAATTATTGCAAGCTATTGTTACCAAATTTATTAATAATGTGAGGAACCCCCTGGGCGTCTTCACTAAACGATCACAACTGTACTGTGCTTTGCTCAATAAAATTTAAAAAGATGAAAAAACCTGATTAATGAAGTGTAAACAGTACTCAAATTGGCAGACTTAAAAGAAGATAGGATACCACTTCTGAAAGGGTTTCTAATTTAAAAGAAAAGTTTCAAGAGTTTATTATTATCACTATAAAATTGACGCTTCTCGTTCCACCAATGCGATTAAAAATTACATTTAAAATAGACAATATTTATTTTTGATTGGTATACTCAGCCGTAAAAAATGTAAAATCAATTTGTTTCTCATAAACCACGATAATTCCTGTTGAATTCAAACCGAGGGCTTTCAATTTTTAGAGAATTCATTTCCGTCGCCGATAAAACCTGTCAATATTATTTAATGGCTTTGGATTCTTTGACAAACCATTACCAGAAACGCTGTTAAGCAAGAAAGCCCGCGCACAATTATTCGAAGCTCACCTAGTATCCTCTTAAAAAACCAATACATACGAAATCGGATATAACAGGCGAGAGAAAGAGTAGTAAATGTATAAAACAATGTTTGATTTGAATAAATAAATATATCGGTGAATACAACTTTATTAGAAGTGAACAACGTGTTAATTTATTTAGTCTATTTACTAATAAAACAAACAGTATAATGAATTTAAGCTTTGGAATATCTTTTAACTGATAAACTAGATTTTATATGTTTTGGTCACTGTCAAAATATAAATTAGGACAGTTATTTAGGAAAGAAGCTCCACCATTTACGCTAATAAATTACATTCGCACCCTGACTTCATTCACAGTCTCCATATCCATAGTACTCGATATTACTTTGGAAATTGCGAAAAACGCACTCCCTCATTCGCGCTAATAAATACACTCACACGCCAAACTTCATCCAAACCTGCGCTTCAGTACTCGATATTTCTTGGGGATCTTTCCTTTCACACTAATTAATTACATTCACTCAGTACATGAGTACAACTTAATAATTTATTTTAATTTATCTTTTTTTAACTAAATAAATACAATCATGATATGGTACGGTAAAAAGGATACCAGGAAGCGGGGTTTGCGCTCCCAAGGCACTGCAGCCTGTGGCTTATTGTACCTTCCTAGTTCCTTAGTTCTGGAGTTCAGTGCAATAGACTCAATCCTTCTCCTTAGAAGTATCAGGTCATTGAATGTCGCTGCTGCAATTTGATTCCTTAAGTTTTTTCCATACGTTAGGTTAAATCTCCATTGAGCTGTTGCTTCACATTCGAAGATGATATGGGTGGCTGATTCCTCCTCCTCATTACATAATCTGCAAATGGGATCATCGTTGTATATACCCATGTTGTGTAGACGTTTTCTCAGATGCCAGTGACCGGTTAGTGGTCCTACCACTCCTCTGAGTTTGCCCCTCTCCAATTGCCGCATTGCTTTTGCCAGTTTTGGTGAGGGTTCTTTCATCATAAGTTTACTATGTTTAGCACTGCTAGAGTGGGTCCATTTCTCCTATTGTTTCGTTTGAATCCATTCTGCGATGGAGGATTCTATATTTGTTTTTGTTATCCCAAGTATAGGTTCGGGGCATATGTATGGTGTTGCAGATCCTCCTCTAGCCATACTGCTTTCTCGTTACCCAAAATTCCCCTGTGCCCTGGCATCCAAGATAACATCAGGTTGTTGTGTTCCCCAGTTTTGGAGATTTTGGATGCATTCACTGACTAATTTTGACGTGATTCTTGTACATGCTAATGCTTTAATGGCTGCTTGGCTATCAGATGTTATGAGAATTTTTGTTGGCAGTGTAACTTCTTTTAAGATTTTCCAGGGTACAAGCATTGATGGCATGTATTTCTGCTTGAAAGACCGAAGTATACTTCCCTAATAAGTTTGATTGCTCATGTAAATACGGTCATGTAACACATCTCATTTATTTGTATCCGAGAACTCGATATTCCTAGAGGATTGAGTCCCGACCCTTTAATTCTCGCTAATATTTATAATTCGGTTCAATAAATAACGTGCATGAATGCATAAACATTGATTTCTTACACTTAAATCTGTACACACTCTTCTTATGTGCTCTCCAGAGACACAAATGGGCGAATTTCCGTACACAACTAACTCTGGCGAGGTCTCCGTTTGAAGGAGTCCTGGTGGGACTTCTGCACAATCTGTGAACTTTTTCACTTCTGTACCTAAACTCGCGAGTCTGGAAAAAATGAGCTGAAGCATTTGTGTTTATACTCTTTGTTAAACTGAGCTTTCAATTTATCTTTTTGTAAATATATTTCGTGTCTTAAACATGGATAAAATGTTAATTAGATTTTGTTTTTAAAATTTTCCACTGAGTAATATACCTCAGTTTAATCATATAAAATTCTTTTTATTTGTAATATTTATATTTAAAAATGGTGGAATATAGGCGTAATAACAACAAGAATATATCAATTATTAAAACTTTGTCTTGCTAATTTTAAAATGATACGGTTTCCCTAACGACAGAATCCTCCAAACTTTATCGAAGGTTGCAAGAGTGTTACACTCGTTAGCAATGATAGGTATGGGTTGGTCATAGAAGTTTTAAACCTATTATTAAATACTTAATTATGTCAATTTGAGGAAGCTTACTGTTGGTTTGTAATTAATATAGGCCTCCCTGTGATGATGACCTTAAAATATGTCAAAATTTTAGCAGTAACAATTGATTTTGTTTTTCATCAGACCATACCGAGATCCAGATTATTTGAAAGAGAAAGTGACTGTGTATAAATAAATTAGATAGATAGGTGGATAGATAGATAGACATATAGATAGATAGCAAGACAGACGGAGAGTAAGAGAGAAGGAAAGAGAGAGAGAGAGAGGGGGGGGGAGAGAGTGACAGACTGACTGACAGACAGACAGACAGAGAGAGATAGATAGATAGATAGATAGAGAGAGAGAGAAAGAAAGAAAGAGAGTGAGAGAGAGAGGAGAGAGAGAGCGAGAGCGAGAGAGAGAGAGAGAGAGAGAGAGAGAGAGAGAGAGAGAGAGAGAGAGAGAGAGTCTATATGTAACTGAAAGAGGTTGTAGTATTTTTTGTGGTATATTACCGTTTTCCTTCATCATACTTTTTTATGTGAAGCATATTTTCGTCTGTGCTTGCGTGTGTCGTTTGTTTTTGGTTTGTTTGTTGGGGCATGAGTGAGGTAATGGAGGAGAGAGAGGGTGTGAGTGAAACATGTTTATATAGTAATTTTTTGAAGAACAAGGAACTACCTGTTGCAGGTCTAAAGCAATTTCCTACTAACAAACAGTGTCTGTATTTGTAAACATCGCTGGATAATGTCTATTGAGAACAATGCTGATCATATTTTATTCCTTGTTCCCAACTAAGGGAAACGAAATTGTTCCCATGTTCATTTTGTTTAATTAAAATGTGTATACATAATATCAGGGCTAGCAGGTAAAAATGGCTTGCTTTCTTTAGCATAATATTGATTACGAGCGCGTTACCCTACGTCGGGGGTCGTGTAAAGCCCAAATCCCTGGATATCCTTCCACCATGCGACAACCGCCGGTGAAAATATAAATATGAAGATTGCAAGACGACCGAGATAGAAAGATAGATGGGGAACGCCTGGGAATTTGGCGCGGAGGGGATAACTCGAATTAGGATGAGGGCGCAGTGCCATGTTGGATGGTGAACGTAGGACCGGGGGGAATGGGGGAGATCATGTTTAAAACATTCTCATGGGAAAAACATGAACCAGGATTTCTACCGACCTGACTGACACAATTAACTCTAATACCATAAACTAACATTTGCTACTTAAGATAGCCTGCTTTCCTTTACGAATTTATTTTCCCATCATGTTGGACAAACAGAGATCCGATTAGTATGACCCAATCAAAACTCTTTGTGTATTTCTCTTAATGGTTAAAAACGTAATTGCTTTTTATTTTTCTTTAATTTAATCATCTCTGAGATGATTGATTCTAAAAATGATCGATGCTAACTGCTAGGGGAAGTATGATGTTTCCCTTCTTTTAAACGGATCGACAAAGAGAGTAAATGAATTTCTCGTTTTAAGAAATAAAACTCGCCAAAGAATCAATGCCACGTCGAAAATAATAGAATTTTAAGAAATTGGATTATTTCAAAAGAATAACACGAATAGAACATTTACCGAAAATCTATTTAAGGGACAATTTATATAATTAAAAATTCAGCCTACGTATGTTTGTGCTCGCAAAACTGGAAAAGAAGCCGATCGAACGACTTGAAATTTTGCCACAACGTTTTAATATGCGCTTATTTTCGAAAATCGAATTCATTTCTTTTGTTTCTCTCCAGTTGATTGTGTCTGTGTTCAACAGCTGACATATTTTCTAGACAATTACTCGAGGAAAGTAACGGCACTGTACCTACAAATCCACAAACAGGAAAAATTACCTTCTTATCTACGTTCTGCAACATTGTGAATTCAAAAGAAAAAATAGAAGAAAAGATTTTCGAAAGCTTCCAAACAAATTATCGAAATCAAGCATGGTTGAGCTGAAGAGCCATTCTACCGGCCAAAAATGACGACGTACACAGTATGAAAAATACATACACTATACATACCATATATATATACATACTAAAAGGAATCGTGGGTGAAATAGTGACATACAAATCCATGAACTCCGTGATGAACCAAAGTAGAGTAGTGGATTTTCCGACGGAATTTTTTCCTTGTCTCTTTCCCGGATACCGTCACTTGTTCTGATTTTAAAAATTGGAGTGCCAATTATTCCGGAACATTATTCTTTATAAAATTCAGTTATTTTGACCCGTGAGCACCAATTACATTGTTCTGTAGGTTTTATACCAGTGAACATACTAAGTAATAATTTCTGATATAATGAATTATTTGACAACATAATACAGAAACGGAATAATTAATTGATTTGACTAACAAAGCCACTTCCATCATGGGATTTTCCTTTACATAAAAAAATTGAAAATGACAATGGATTAGTTTATGCAAGTTTTGGATTGATTGTTAAAACGGACCAGGTGCAAATTCGTCGTTTTAAGAAATGGCTGTTAATAAAGTTTGATTTAGTAATCGAGCCAATTTCAATCAAAACAGCTGTCATAAAATTCTGTAATAACTCAGAATATTTACGATTATTTTGTTCGCGTACAATTAATCCTTACAGGTTATTACTTGAAAAGAGGGAGCTTACCAGGGAAATGGGGAAAGTTGAAACGAGGATGTCTAAATTTCTCTTTTGTTATTACCAAAATTATTATTTTTGAAATTACTTATGTATTCATCCTATACCATAAAGATACTGCTTTTTAAATAAACTTTGACGTCACCTCTTCCGGGTTTTTATGCAAACTGGGGTGTTTTAAAAGTAGATAGTGACGATAGATATCTCGTTTTGTGTTCTTTTGTGTATATTGAGTGCTAATATATTTATTAGCGTGATTACTATAGAGCTAATGGTGGAACAGTGAATACCTCAATGACTATCAATTTCATGAATTTTCAATAAGTCTAAAACGTGATGGATGAATATCGAGAGGTCTGACCCCGGCCTGCTAAAACCCGAAGTGCGTGACATCATAAGCTCATTTCTGTACATATGTGTGCGGAATTTAGTTTATATCAATGAAACCAATTAATGAATGAATCAAATTAATCAGATTAAACTTTTCCCTCATTACTGGAACGTTCTGGGTTTTAATCTCAGCGACCATGAATTCCGATCCAAAGTACTTCCAAATAGGTTTTTTCAGCAGGTTCCCATTACTTCATTATTCTACCTCTGCATTTGCAAATCCCCGTAAAATAAATAACATGAAAAATAAAAACTTTCATTGGTTCTTCTTTAGCAAACATTTTCAAGTTTATTATTGGAAATTATTGCTATTCCGAAATACTTTTCAAAAAATCATATCAAACTGGTGATTCGTATATTGAATGATCAATGCCATCGAATTGGAGTTAAATATTTTCTTACCCCCAGAGGAAAACAATCAACCCAACGTCTCATAAATTTTTCCCCGGGTAAACCAGTTTTATCCCTTTCATTTTTTATTATCCCATGTCACCCTGATGAATCGCGTTCTAACTGAAGGTAAATGTTCTGTAGGTAACAATAAGAAATGCTATTTGATGTTTGGTTTAATATGGAAAAAGGGGGAAAAAGGTGTACGATGGAAGTGTATGATGTAGGATGAGAGTCTTTTTCCTATCCATTAATTTTCACGTTCCCTTCAAACGATAAATTTTGTGAGGACTTTTTACTGTAAATAAAAGTTCTCCGGCAGGAAAATTTAATTACCCTAACAGCAGTGCCTTTGGCAATCACTGTTACAGCCCTCTTACAATTCCCCATATTTTTATATCTTTAGAGGCATATATATTTTATTGCACGACAAAAATAAACGTCGGAAGCAGAGATGTCGTTATCAAACTTTTATTGATAATAAGAATAATATTTCTTTAGAAAATACCTCTAAAATATAAAAATAAACTATTTTACGACCTGTTAAAATAAGCGGGTATTTTTCGAAGTTTTCTTTTCTTCGATCGTTCTTTTTGAATCAGGTTAATAGGTTTCTACCGTATGTTTTATGCGAATAAATAAAACCGCATTTGTTAAAAGTACGTAAAAAAAGTGTAAACTTAGAAAGGTTGTCAATTTTACAACTGAACGACAAAATTAAAGCCTATATTGATTTTTCTGTGAAGTTCCATGACTTTTTTGAAGTTTTTGCTTTAATTTAAAAAAAATATATATCGTCAGTGTCAGATTACAATAAACTGGTTTACCTTCTGCTGTAATTTGGTGTAAGAATAATCTGTGATAATGTCAGAATTATGTAAAATAATCATATTTGATAGAAAAAAGTCAAAGATAATGTACCCATCAAACGAGAATGTGGAATAAATGATTTAGGCCCTTTGATAAAAAATTACACAATTACACAACAATTACGTTAAAAAAATTAGGCATGGCAATGAAAAAATGTTTCTAGCATTTTGAGATCTACAATAAATAGGCATATAATTTGCATGTTTGACCATCTACAGTTTTGGGGTAAGCGTTACCCAGATAACAATAATCGCTCACCTCTTCAATTCTCCTATTCAGCAACACGCATCTCTCGTTTTTCCCTAACCTTCCACCCGCACGAAAAAAACACAGCCGTTTGTCGTGCAATTCTTTGCTATGCAGGTCAAGTCTGGGGCTATCGCGAATATGAAGAGATAGAAAAAGTTCACCGTTTTTTTGTTCGTAAATTGTTTGCCCCTGCCATCATCAATTCCTAATTATATGTTGTATATTGAGACTGGCATAGAACTGTTGTTTGTTTATTCTATAAGGTTACATTTTAAGTTTATTTTGCAATCGCTTCAAGCTCCTGATTCTCGCCTGGTAAGAATCACATCACTTGAAGTTATTAAGGGTAACATATCCTGGTTCAAATCTTGGAATTCTCTTGCGGAGAGGTATAACGTGCTCGGTTCTCTTTGGATAATTCTGCAGCGTGGTCTGAAATGTTTTCCAATCTTCTTCATATTATGGGGGCTCATCGGGAGAGTTGTATTTCTCGTGCCGTGGATTCAAATAGGGTCCAACTTTACAAGGAGTTGAATCATTCCCTAACCCCTTGCAGTGTTTTTTCTGCTCCAGCAAATGATGCTCCATTCTCTTTTTTTCGCTGATGGTTTAAAATTCGAGGGGAGTTGTTGTTCCTGAGTTTCAGGCCTTGGATTGGGGGTACTCCTGCCACTGCAGTGTGCTCTCTATGCAACTGAGGTGATCGTGAGGATGCATTACATTTTCTCGCTAGATGATCTCTTAACGAATTGAGGTGTCTGTATGTGGGAAAGGGTTTTCTGACGAGGGAAGAGCTTATGGCCCTTCTGAACGGCTTGGATTGCAGGGGTCTTGTTAATTTTGCTCGGAAAGCCTGGTTTTACAGATATGAACATATTGGAATGTAGGGAATTAATATTCTGTTCGTCTTATTTTGTTTCCTTTTTTGCTCTCGCATTGTATAATTTGTACTTTGTGGGCTTCTAAATGCGAATTCTGTTTGCCGGTGGGGGACCCTTTGTGAGTTGGAATCCTTGCTTTGTTTCTTTGAAGTGTAATTTTTTTTTTGAGTTTATCGATACACTCTTGTAATTTGAAAATCCTGTAAATAATTGTAACCTCTGAAGTTGATATTGTAAATTCTCCTTTTTTTATAATTACATAATTATGTATATTCTTGGAATATTAATGCACTCCGAACTCAGGCTGACGGTCTTAATACCATGCCATAACAATACTGTGTTTTTTATTTTTAACTCTAAATTTCTTTCATTTTGTAAATTATGACAAGTCAATTTCATAAAGGCCGCCAAAGCGACATAAACAATCAATAAGGCAGAGTTCCAACGATTGAGGAGGCAGACGAGAGGACGGCGGCAGGGCTAAGGGAGAGCCACGCTGAATTTGGAGTTCCTCGGTCGCTTACAACTTTAGAAAGAAGATAAAGTAAAAATAAAAGTGTGTGACGTTATCAAGACAAAAAAACTGCTAGTGAAGAATTCTAGTGGAGTGGTGTTCATTCATCAAGGTTCGTTACATTATACTATACAACTTGTCCATTGAAAAGGAAACCAAAAAATAACTTTACACTTACTTTCTATCATAAGAAAATATTGCCTTTTCCTTACTAAATTAGTTGTAACCATTTATAAGATATATTCGATTCATTAATTTGTTATTAATATAAGAACCTTTTATTTTTAACGGGTACAGACTTATTATTTTATTTAATTATAAATACACGCTCCTACAACGTTATAAAATAAAGTATATCTATCTACCTAGGCATATAATTATCTAGTTTGTCCTTCATGCTATGGTACATATTACATAAAAGTAAAATTGAAAATATAAAAAAAAAGTTTTTAAAGTTTGCATCTTACAAGATAGATTTTACAGGAAACCACATAATTATGATGAAAAAATTCAATCTGATAAGTTTAGAGCAAAAACGAATTTATAGATTTTTCTGATTTTTCTTTCCTTCATAAACTATTAAATAATAAGTTGTAATCAGCACGTTGTTCAAAAGAAGATAAAGTATTTTATTTTCAGGCGGCCCTAATTATACATATAGCACATCGTATTTTGGATGAGGCAAATATTGTAAAACTGGATTGGTTCACTGAGAGCGTATCTATTGGCGATACTGCATAATATCATATATTATATTGTACTATTCATATGTATATTAATAAGTTGAGTTGTCCACAAATAAATAAACGAATCCTACCCGGAGAAATTGAATTTCAAGTGAATGCTTGAAGTATAATGATAGATCGAGTTAAACTACTAGGTCACTTATTTTTGAACGTTGAACTATACTGTTTAAGATTTTGGTAAAACTTTATTTGTTAAAATAACAGACGTGATGAATAGCGGCGTTTAGAATATAAACTACTAGTTTTGTTTATTTGTTAGCATTAATAAAGGACATTAAACATGTTAACATTTAAATCAGCTAGAAACCGCCACAGTTTAAATTTTGTATAAAGAAATGAATTGGATATGTTTTGTTAGATTTGAAATACTAGGGAATATTTTTTTTTATCGCATGTGCGTCAGATGGGAAAATCGGCTTCTGGGACTTGAAGGGTGATCACACTAGTCTCAGGAAATAGAGCTCTTTTCTGCCAAGTGTCCATTCATCATTTTCTACGGGAAAATATAGCTGGATCCGTTTTTCCTTCGAATCTTTTTTTTGACTGGAAAAATAAACCTAAAATAATCCTTCTTGAATATGCCGGGCATTGTGCTCAGATTGGGGTAATCCCATTTGTTTCTCTTTGACCCTCGCCGAGGCTCAATGAGGGTTCCTAAAACAAATATTCTCCGCCGACCCTTGTAAACCCATAAGCACTCCAATAAACCCTCGGTCGCTAACTAGTTCCAACTTGGCATGGCAAATCGTCCCGTAATGTCGCAGTTGAGCATTATCTTGACCTCGGAGAATAGTTAATCTATGTGCTCTGTTCAATCGCTCTAAACGAATTTGCAATTACTGCATTTACGGCAATTGACAATGCAATCCAAAAAATGTACTTCGTTTACCTGAATGTATGCATAGTACGTACATAAAATAAACATAATATACAATATAAAAGATGTGATGTATAGAAACAAAATATATATAATAAATAATTTCCATAAATTAATTATTCATTGGTCTTGGTTAAGATAAAAAAGTCAGTACCACGAGCGGGATTCGACCCCAAGAACTTTGGCAAAATACGGCCGCTACTCTACCACATCATGACTTCGATCCTCTCGGACACCACCTCTCCATCTCAACCTACAACTTGAAAATGGCAAAAAGAGGGAAAAATTCGAACGGATGTAGGTAGATGGAGATTTTCAAACAAACCTACCGCTGGCAGTACTTTTTAAAGTACTGAAATTAGGCTTTTATATTTTTGGAATTAGCAAGTGTAAGTAATCATCAATTTGGTCATTTTCATATTCTTTTTTCTATAAAATATTTTTTAGGGGTATTTAAAAACATAAAACTAATTTTTTTATTTATTATTTATTCGTGCTCTTTTTTTAGGCACAGCGCTCACTCATATACACCCACTTGGCTTTAATCGTCAATTTTCTTGCTTTTTTGGCGATCTCATCCCTCAACGTTAGCCTATCTTATGTGACCAGAGTCCAATTTTTAGAGCTTTGTAACTAAATTTACTAGTAATTACCGAGGAAATTAAGCCGTTGAATGCAAACTTGATAAAAAATGAACTCTTAAAGCTTCTAGTGAGGGTCTACCGCAATATTCGTATAAATCATTTACGAAAGCACACAATCCTATTGCAACGTGAAACAGATTTCTTTTCGGTGCGAAAAAAGATTTTTTTTTGCTTTTCTCAAAAAATTAACTACTTCTGTCAATTAACGACAGAAACATAGACTGGAATCTATTTAAACAACTACTTGAGGTGCGACGGTGGCCGCAACGGTTTAGGCGTTGACTCGGCGCTTATCACTGTAAAGTGAAGGTCCCGGGTTCGAATCCAGCGGCCCTGCACAAAAAAAAAACTTGAGGAAACCATTGATTTAAAACATCACTGGAAGCACAAGAGGAACTAGATGTAGCCATTAATAAATTTATGACAACCACCCAAGAAACTTTATGGACATCGACACTACCAACAACACCAAATTAACATTTAAATGGACTCATTCCCTCATTCTTCGCACACCTTAGACTGTGTTTAACGACACTGGCCAAGGGACCTATTTAACTAGGTTAGTTCAACAATGGCCGACTTAACATATATGTGATTTGAATATAAATAATTTGGTTTCGTAAAAA
Source organism: Cimex lectularius (assembly GCF_000648675.2). Lineage (NCBI taxonomy): Eukaryota > Metazoa > Arthropoda > Insecta > Hemiptera > Cimicidae > Cimex > Cimex lectularius. Next base: position 435,277 of record NW_019392905.1, on the reverse strand, counting down.
ATATGTTCTCATATTACATGTACTGTTCGAAGCTATCTCTGTATCTCCGTGAAACACCTTTTATCTAGCCGGTATCCCAGTTTTCAAGTTCCTGGGTAGCTTGTGACAAGGCTTGCCCAGGTCCGGAATTATTGTTGAAGTCCAATCGATGCTAACTTAATCTGTATTTTAATCTCTGTTTCGTTTGACATATATTTTTTCACAATTCATACCCTTTAGTTGGTTCACCAAATTGGAGCTTCATTTCTTCTTTCGCTTTACAGTTTGGGTGTAAGTGGACTAACTTATTATTAAACTTATATGCTTATATGTATCAAGTACAAATGTTTTAAACATAGTTTTTAACTTACAACTAGTTAAGGTTTTTAGTTGAGATAAAAAAGTCAGTGGCACGAGCGGGATTCGAACCCACGATCTTACGCTAAATACGCCGCTGCTCCACCACCTGAGCTATCGTGACCTCGATCCACTCGGACACTAACTTCCTATCTCAACCCCACCTTTTGAATTTTCCCTCCTTTTTCCCATTTTTCAAATGTCGTGTAATCTATTTGACTATCACTAAAACTCTCCGTGGCTATTTCATTTGTCGCCGAGAATCCGATTACACGACATTTGAAAAATGGCAAAAAGGAGGGAAAATTCAAAAGGTGGGGTTGAGGTGGGAAGTCTCCGAGTGGAGTTGGTGAGTGGTGAGCAGCGACGTATCTAGCCGAAGATCGTGGGTTCGAATCCCGCTCGTGCCACTGATTTTTTATCTCAACTAAAAACCTTAATTAATTGTAAGATATTAGTTGGTCAAGCGGACCACGAAACTCGTGAATTTAATAGTTTTTAACTTTGGTGAGATTTCAGGTACAAACGTTGGAGCTTTTATACCTAAGAACTTAACAGAGTTACTATTAATATCACAGGGGACTATTTCTGCCAGTAAAAACGTACTAAAATACTTTTCTCTAACTTGTAGTCAACTTTAGTACTGATCCCCGACTTTAAAGGATATTTTCAGTCTAAAATCCTTCTTGAATGGCATTTACACTGGAAGGATATCCAGTTATGCAAATTCTACCAATCTATTAACCCCTGTCTAAAGAAAAACCCGTGGTTACGGAGGCGTTAAATTTCCAAAAGAGATTGCTCTAGTAACATTCGGATCTGAAATAATCACGGCATGTAGTTCATACCTAAAAAATGATAATAATATAAAAAAAATCGCCCAAAGACCGACTGATCTCTGCGAAATGTGTAATGTCGTTTCTGACCTGGAACAAGTTATAATGATCTGTTCCAGTTTCGCAAAAGAACGAGGGAATTTATTTAATAGATTATATCAAATACAGTCAATTGAAAAGCCATTTGATTATAAATGTTATTATATTCACAAATTATTGAAGTTTATAGAGAAACTTGGAGTCAGAACGAGTACGGAAGACACAAAAGAGCCGTTGACTAATAGCGAAAACTAATGTAAAAAAAAATTGTAGTAATAACAATTCATAAAAATGTACCTTTTAATTTATTTATGTATGTAAATGTACAGGCTCTGCCCTTATAAAGGCCGAAAGCTAGGCAGGTAATCATAGTTTGCTTTTATTTCTTCATACCATGACCAGCAACTGATAATTAAAACTCATACTTCACAAGGTCGAGCAAGTAGTCACATTTGTACCTGTAGTTTCAACGAGAGTTTCTGTTATATGACATTGTTTGATTATGGCTGAATGTAACGTATCTTTGTTGATTGAAAGTGCATTTTTAGTATTGAGGCTTATCGTATCTTATTATTGTTTTATGTTATTTTACCCAACTGTTAGATTGTTAGAAAGGAAAGAGTAATGTCAATAGTGAAATTGTGTTATTTAACGTTAAGAAGATTTGCATTCAAATTTATTGATGTGTAAAGTTCTTTCAAATTTAAGTTATTTCAAATTATGGAAACGGTATGTGAATATTATTAAACTGCCTTGGTTCTTTTGGAGGTAGAAAAGTACTTAATTTTAAATGGATAATGTGTACTTGTAATTTAATCATATATGCCGGCTTGAAGCTATGTGTTAAAAATTGTATAAGACTCTATGCATACAAATCTTATATTGGAGCTTCTTGGATATGCGTCTTCTCGCTATCACATTATGGGGTTTTAGGGGAGTTTTCGGCAAAAAAGGCTCAAACTTCTTCATACCACCACAGCTCTATGTTTATTATAGAGGGGTGAATATAGCCACTTACCTGCTTTCCGTAACAAGATTAGATTCTTCTGTTTAACTTACGTCCTCTGTTTGACCGTTGTTGCGATAATGCGACTTTGTTTTCGCAACGCCAAGAGACTTTAACCTAACGCTCACATATTAAAAAAAGTTTCCTTAGAAGTACCAATAACTATAAACTTTCCCCCTGAAAAATATAGGAATTAGCTTCGTAGAAAATTGAAAAATTAGTAATCTCTGCCGTGGGAACCTTAGTTGGCCAACTCTGGGAAAACACTTTGGCTTATTAGCTTCTTTCTTATCCTTACATTTTGACTCAGATCGATTTTCTTCTTGGTTATCGATAAATGTCTTTAGCTGGTAACGACGAAACTGGGTGGCGAGTTCCAGAATTCATATGCTTTGTGGAAATTCTACGAACGACAAAGCGTATACAAATTCTAAACCCCGCCCTCCCACCATTTCCTAAAGCTTGGCAATTGAATATCCTGTAAAAATCTACAAATTCTTTATAAAGGTATTATTTTTATTTGCATCAAAGACAAATTATAACACATAAAGTACAATTGTATAACGTGAGTTTTTTTTTTGGTCAAGCAACAAGCACGACTAGAACGAACAATCAGTAATACATAATACAGGACAAATAAGTTTAATAAAAAAAATAAAAGATATATCTTCTTACAGCAAAGGAAATAATAGATAGCTTGAAGCACTAAATGCAGTTTGACGAAAAAAGTCATTAGTAATGTTTTTAGATAATCTTCAAAAATTAACTAAATTTGAGTGCCAATATTCGAATAACGTAACTGCTTTTTCTGAAGATCAACAATTTTCACTTTTTAGAATGTTGATATTTATTGCAAAAAAATAAGCGTTAATATACCCATACATTATTTTAAATGTTATCTTTGCAGGTTTTCTTATTTTATTACCTTTAAAGAGGTACGACCGTTTTTCGGGCAAAAATGCATTTTTTGTAATATTTTTTACTATTAAGCTGCTATCTTTTTACAGAATGAACCTGCTCCCATGAGATACTGAACATTAAAAGTTCTTTAAATAAATTTTTGAAAGTTTTCAAATCGTCTGGTATCGCTTCCTTTGATGTACTACAATTACTAACCATCCCGTACCTGCAAGCCAAAAAAAAAAAAAAATCGTCTGACAAACGATCGTTAATAGTAAAATATGCTCCAATTACAGAGCAAGCGAGAAATACCGAGCCCATATCATTTAAAAAGATTGAGCTAGCATAGGAAATGTTTGTTTTACAAATGTGTGTTTTACTTGAATTCTTCTCGTTGTAAAGGGTTTAGAAAATCATAAAATCATTTAATTCGTTAATAAGTTTTATTGGAATTGGTCGGTTTTTATTAAACATAAAACATCAAATATGAAAAACAACTTAACACCGCCATTGGAAGTGTTTTGAAATCAGCATTCAGTCTAAAAAGTCGATCAATACGGAGCAGATTTTTTTTTGTCAGCCAAACCTGATTCTGTCTAAATCTTTCAGGAAACCAGGTCAGTGTTTGGCCATTTTAGGTTTGTTTTACGACTTACCCCGTAGGGAGAAAAGTTCAAATTCCAAATTTTTTCTTTTGTTGACAGCAACTCCTGAATTTATTATTCAGTCTTCCCTTCCAAGTTTTAAACACTGGTCGCAAACAATCAAGAGCGGTTTATTCATCTAAACAATTAATTACGGCAAAAACAACAATCTATTTTAAATGTGAACCATTTAAATACAATAATGTACACAATAAACATGATTACAGTTATAATTTTGTACGCTAAATAATTAAAGTTTTGGTCAATGTATAATTTTCTTACTCGTGAAATTTTAATAATAGTTACAATTAATTAAGGTTTTTAGTCGAGATAAAAAAGTCAATGGGATGAGCGGGATTTGAACCCACGATCTTCGGCTAAATACGCCGCTGCTCTACCACTTGAGCTATCGTGACCCCACTCCACTCGGACACTAACTTCCCATCTCAACCCCACCCTTTGAATTTTCCCTCCTTTTCCCCATTTTTCAACTAAAAACCTTAATTAATTGTAATATATTAATTGATCAAGCCGTCCAGGAAATTAGTGAATTTAATAATGGTGTTATTCTCATTTTCTCTTGATCGTTACATGGATGTTCTGTTAGTGAGATTTCGTAAATTTCTCTAAAGTCGATTGCATTTGATAATTGCTGTCTTATTTTTATAAGTATGCTCAACGATGAAACGTTAAAAAAAGTGGTTTCTATTCACGTAAGTATGTTTTCTGTACTTAAAATAAAATTTGTAACGCTTAGTTTTGGTCACTAAAACTGACCATTTATGAAGAAATACCCGAAATTTGATATCCGAAGTGAATTTGCATGGTCAACAGTACGAGCCGTCTACTTATCCTCGTTGCTGATAGGTGGCAAGAGAATTTAATTATATGTTTCTTTTAATCAAGGTAAGCTAACGCAATACATCAATTGAATTTATGACCGAAGGGCCTTTAATTGTGATTAATTAAAACAAGTGCAAGTTGTTGCTGGGACGTAATAAAATGAAAGGCCTTAGTTAAATAAAATTAATTAGTAAAGATTAAAATAAATAAATAATCATAGACTTAGCTGGATACAGTGGGACATTTATCAATGTTTTGACTTGATTAAAAAAAAGCTCTCGCTCTTTTCACCGTTGTGTTGAGACTCTTCTTGAGAGAAAAACGTTAAAACAAAAAAATGCAAAAATGGTTGCACTGCAAGCAAATTCATTATATTAAGCCATTACCGTCAAGTAGATAATGAGTTAAAAATTTCTAGGATCACACAATCAAAACAAATAAATGTAGGTTCAGCGAGTCCTATTGTTTACAACGTTAGTAACTTTAATACTTCGGTGTATCATTTATACAGGCTCCTTATAATTATATTACATCAAATGTATTCCTTAAACTTGTTTTTTTTCTATATAATATAATATCATACCATTGTTTATAAAATAAGTACTGAAGTCTTGAAGAACATTTCAAAATCCGCAGCATAGACGACCTTATTATCTTGCTTATTTGAAGGAAAAGAAATGGCATTGGCAAGATAATATGTGATGAAGTTTGAGGTACTTAATCATCACTGATACATGCTAGGTTTATCAGTATGCGAAACCTGTGGAATAATTTCGATTCATACCTTATCAGATAAAATCCGAACCCTGAAATTTAGTCAGAAGAAAGGAATTCAGGGAATTATGTTTAGAATTCGGATTTATTTAAATATCTAGGTATAGGAGAAAAATATAAAGAAGGTTAGGAAAAATTGAAGAGGAGGGAAATGAAAACTAGGCATAAGTCGGTTTATAAAAAAAAATTGCATAAAACAATGATTGGCAAAATAAATATGTCCAAAAATGATAATTTATATTAATTGCCATTAGCTGAGAGAAAACTATGCTTAACCAACAATTCGTTTCCATTATTTGGTTAGTAGACTTTTGCGCCGTACAGTTCAATGAGCATACAGATAATTTATTATAATTGAAAAATAATGTTTTAAAATATGAAAATACAATTCTGTGAAAACTATAAAAATACATGTCTGTGAGCAAAAAACAGAGAGAGAAAGAGAAAGAGGAGGAAAGAGGAGAGAAAAAGAGAGAGGATATTGGAGAAAGAGAATGGGTGTGTTAGAAAGAGATTGGGGGAAGATATCATCGCAATGATACCCACATACCTATGTATTATATATAATGAGATTTAATTGTTTTTATCAAAAGTAGTCGTACAAATGTACTTTTATTGACTGACTAATAATTCTCTGTTTTAAGTATAACTAATAAATTATTAAAACTATATATTTAACTTTTATGTGTACCAAATTTATTTATTCTTCAAAAATGTTAGGACATTATAAGTATGATAATACAAGGCATTTTAATACTTTGTTACTATATGCTTCTACTATATGCCAAAAGAGTAGCAATTGATAAATATTGACATAGCTTATTGACCACAACCCATTCTAAAAAACCTGGAATAAAGCGTCCGCCGCCCAGAGAAATATAACTTGATAAAATTAAATTTAATTCAATAAATTTGAAATTCTAAAATCGCGTTTGAAGTAAGGACATTATGTCTGTTTAGCTGGTTTGTTATATTTGTCTGTTTAAAATTAACATACCAATCATCTTTGAAATATATTTGTAAGATTTTTCCACGTGAGATGACTAACGTGTAATTTCATATTATCGATCATTTTATTCTGTCTAACCTTGCTAGTTTGTCATACGAGTTGCGGCATTGCGACTTCTTCAGTTTTGGATTTCATGTTGTTTTAAAATCTATAAACTATAAACGACTATAAAATTATTGGAAACTAATAAAAAACGATAGAAACTTAAATGATAAAAAATGAAATTTTGTTAATCAGATAGCTAATCTGTCTACAGGAAATCTGACTAACAAGGGAATGAAATACGAAAAGAAAATATTCTTTTTAACTTAATCATGCAACAATTTGAAAGTTAGAAATATGTTTGTAAAAAAGTACGTTTGTAAAATTTATATTTGTTAACTTTAATTAAAAAATTAAAATAGTTTGACTAAAATATGTGTAATTAAAATTTTAATATTAAATGTACAAGGAACAATGAACGGCGCGAAAGGTCAACCAAATTGAAAGACAGATGCGTATTGCTGGTTTAGCCTACTTTCCGCCCTGGCAACACCATCTGTGGAGGCCGGCTGTTGTATAGTGAAAAATAGTATTTTCAATATAAACAATATAATATACTTAAAAAATGATTCTTCTTGTATTGAATAGACTGAGGTACTATTTACAACGTACGAGAAATTCGCATTTCCTTTCACAAACAATAATCAATCAACAAGCATCGTAATGAGAATAAAGGTTAAAGTCAAAATTAACAACCAAAGAACAAAAAATATATAAAATTTCATAAAAGTGTCAAAAAAGAAAAAATCAATGTATCCTTCTATAAGTGTATCCTTTTCACGATTGACCATTTTATCCTGCCTGGAATGAATTTGTGAAATTCCCCCCTCTCTTCCACTGTATTGGTTTTTTCGTAAGAATGATCATCGCACATTAATTAATTTTATTATTTCTTGTTAATTAATTTGTCAGTCTGTAGTTTATGTTCCTTCTTTGCTGGTTTGTTCTGTTAGATTAATTTTCTATGTTTCTCGTCATCTTCGTTGATGTGCTTGTGTCATTTTTGTTTAGTCCCATTATAAAGTCATGGAAGGTAAAGTAGTTTCTAGATGTTTTCTTTATCTAACATGGCCTGAATGAAGGAAGAGAAAATTCAATGAGATCCGATAAACCCGACCGATATTGTATTGGCCCTACACTGAATATGACGAGAAGGCGTTTGGCAGATCAACCCAGCAAAGATAGGAAGGCCAAAATGATCGTTAACGAAAAATTGAAACATGTTCATTTCTCGTTCGAATTATCAAGTCATAGCGATTGTATTTTTTTCTAAAAATAATAATTTGATAAATAAGACAGATAAAAATACTGTATTTAAATCAAAATTATGTAAGGTTACATTTGTGTTCATTTTTAATTTATAAAAAAACAGATGTACACTACTAAAATAATTTTTTGTTAAAATAAAGATAACAGAGCATTGATATGATTTATTCCCAAAGGGAATTCAGCAACAAAGTCAACCTGGTATATGTAATGTATAGGATAACCAAGCCATGAAAAATGGCTGCGAGATTGCGACGCACGCCAAGAAATACATCTGTCTTTTATTAATCAAGATATTCGAATCCTGGTAGATGTGCGAATTCATTTGGGGGAAGCCGGAGTTGTAACTTCTCGGATCGTTGGGTAAGCCGGGAAAAGTTCCATACTGAGAAAGCAGTTGAAGCCGCAGCGTCCTTACCATAAAAAACGACAGGGCAGAGCTGAAATAAACCAGTACGGCTACGAATTCACCGAAGGACAAAGTTAATTGGGCGAGGGTTGAAACTGTGGCCCCAACGAATTTGTAACCATCGTAAGCGACGAACTCAACTGTCGAAAAGCATATTTGCACGGACGTGAGGTATATCATTAATAACTGCAAGCCTACTTCTAATACCAAGCAGAGGACCGACTGCGTAGCCGCGACGACGAGAGTTTCCACGCAGAATCTTCCGTTGATACCAAGGGCGATACCGATTGTGAGGAGGTATGTTGCGAAAGCCATCACCGGGATGTACAAATCTGGAGAGTTAATGTCATTTTTAGGTTTAGCGGGAACGTAGTCGATGTATCGCCTCGTCCAATCGTAATGGTGAAACGGGAAGAAAAGCAACTTGAGTTTACCGCATACGTAGTTCGTATCTACGGCAAAATAGTGTCTTAGAGCGTTTACCGGTTTGTAACAAGCGAATTTCTCCTCGGCGATATTCCTTCCCGAACCGACGAGTTTGTTCCCGTAAAATAGAAACGCACCTGTGACTTGGCTCGTGACGAAATTCCTCAACGCCTCGTCGGTGTTGTCCCGTCCTGCAAAACTGCACGCAGATGCTCCGATGTCATCGTTCATCTCGTGTATCCTTCTGTAATAGGCATGCTGAGGATGCATCTCAGAGATTCAAAAATGCAAGATTATTGGAAAATTATGAAATCAAACAGCAGATTTATAAAATAAACATGTGTTGTTTTAAACAAATAATACAAATGAGAATAAACCTTTGATGTCAGATTTTTTTCTTAATGGTAAAGATTTCTCTTTTATTTCCTGACACAGATGTCGCCTTTTGTTTTCAACCTCTTTCATTTGTTCATCGCTCTCGTCAGATGTCAACTTTTGACAGTTATCGAACTAAAAAGATTCTTTTTTTCATTCTATTGTTGATCAAAAAAGGACTTACCTGAAATAATCTTCACTTTTATTTTTTTATCGTCTTTCTACCTTATTGATGTGACATGGAAAAAACCGAATTAATCTGATGAATTTATTAATTTTAGTAAGTTTATTAAGCAAAACAATATTGTCACATTATTCCATTTAGTTAAAGGTAAAATTAAATTGTTTACAGTGGGTTCACCTCTTAACATCATCTTTCCAATTAAATTGATTGTTGAAATTTGATTATCGTTATATCTTGATACTTATATATAACATTATTGTTCTTGTTCTTGACAAATTATTTTATTTGAAATTTTTAACTAAATGATATTTACTTATTACATTAATATTACTTCTGCATTTGTCTAACAATAAGTCGAACTTTTTTTTTAAACTTCATTTATATTTATCTACAACTCTATAAGTATTGTATACAAGCATACAACCAGCAGATTGAATTTCATTATTTTGCGATTGTGACATTACGAGCGTAACTAGGAAAACTACCCATTGGCACGTGCTCTGGATTAATAATATAATATTAATCATCAAATAGGTCTCTTATTAATATTCTTTTCAGTCACCTACGTGGTATTATAATTAAATGGGAATGGAGTAATCATATTTGGGTGGTTAGTGTGATCTTGTAATTTACTGTAAAACGTCTGTAATATGTTTTGATGGATGAAAAAACTGTTGACATTTGAAGATCTTTGTGAAGTGTGTTATTTTTTACATGAAAAGAACAGAAACAATATTTGACCAATCCGTAAATTTGGCCGTATATGTTGAAATGTTTTTAATACAATTAAGTTTTTAGTTGAAATAAAAAGGTCAATGGCACGAGCGGGATTTGAACCCACTTAAATTCGACCCACTTGTGCCATTGACTTCTTTATCTCAACTAAAAACTTTAATTAATTGGTCAAGCAGACCACGAAATTAGTGAATTTAAGTTTTATTTAATAGTAATCTTGATCGTCGGGTCATTAGATAGTAAAGCATTTTAAATCATGCGTTAAGTATTGTTTTTTAATCGTGTGTGCGGATACAAAGTTAGTCTTTTATTACATGAAAGTCCTAAATAGTTAACTTTGCCTGATTGAGGAATCGGTTCATTGTATAAATGCTAAGAAGTCTCACGGCGGAGTGTGAAGGTGATGTTTGTGACTTCGAGGTCTTTATTTTCTTCTCTGCAGTCTCATTTGTGGGTATGTCAGAAGTAAAATTATAAACAACTTCACTAATTTCGTGGTCCGCTTGACCAATTAATACATTACAATTAATTAAGGTTTTTAGTTGAGATGAAAAAAGTTAATGGCACGAGTGGGATTCGAACCCACGACCTTCGGCTAGATACGCCGCTGCTCTACCACCTGAGCTATCGTGACCTCGATCCACTCGGACATCAACTCCCCATCTCAACCCCACCTTATGAGTTTTCCCTCCTTTCGCCATTTTTCATTCGACATTAATTGGTCAAGCGGACCACGAAATTAATGAATTTAATGAATTAACTGAAGTACACTTCACTAAAGCTCTCCGTCGCCATTTCTATTGTCGTCGAGAATCCAAACCGATTACACGACATTTGAAAAATGGCGAAAGGACAAGCTGGGTTCATATCGGCTTATGGGTCGGCTGCGGACGGCGGGTGCTGCATCAGAGGTACGCGTGGGTTAGGGTACCAGATCCTGTCTGCATAGACAGGGGAGGGTGCATAACCATCTGAACTGTGGGTAGTAGAAAATGTTCCAAGTCCATACCTACTACATGGGAATGGACAGGTTGGCTTAGTAGTGAGGCTTCTGGCGAGCACTTAGTATGAACCTGTTGCTCGGGGTACCGTTATCGGTTTCCTTCCGAGGGCAAAGTGCTAGGAGGTGGTTAGACATTCCACTTTAAACAAACCCGCGACCGGAGCTAAACAGGTAGTTCTTACCCTGGAGGAGCCCCTACTCTGGGAGATGCAAGGCAGGATGACCCCTGATGCATTTCAGTCAGATTGGGGAACCCTCTCCCGGCGGCACACGCTCTGGTTCTTAACGCAGGACAATCCACTCGGCATGGACAAGCGGGCAGTGAGGTCCGTCTCGGCCCCTCGGGGCAGGGGCGGCTTCTACATCAAAACGTGCGGCTATAACCATACTCAGTCGTTAGCGAAGGTGTCATCTCTCATCTTGATAATCAAAACGTCTGGTAAGGCCTAAGGGGTAGGTGCGGACGTTAAAGATCTTCATGTTCTTTTAAAGACAAGTACCTATGGCCCCTAATGACCCCTGTGGCCCACCTGGAAGGACTTTATCTTACAAGTCTTTGATCTCTGGCTTATGGCGAAAAATCTCTCCTGAAGACCTGAAGGTATGATTATATGATCCAATAATAAGGTACTGATGTAAAAATATGTGTAATTTGACTTGATCTTAATTGAACATAAAATTGAATTTTAAATTAAATTGGTCTAAGGCCAAAATGTTCAAAAAACTATAGTTAAACGATTACTTATATTTTAATCCTGCACAATACGAAATAGTATAAAATTGTTATTGAACACAATAATAATAATAATAAATAATAATCAATCACATTAAGACATTTCAAACTTCTAATATCTAAACGTTTATTTAAGTAAATTTCTGAGATGTATTAGCTTTTGAAAGTAAAAAATTGTAGAATGTCCCAATCTTCTTTTTTGGAAATAAGCCATAACAGACTTGAGTTGTTTGAATAGCGTCAAGTTATTTTTTATCACAAAGCCGTCACTTTGCTGAATTACCTTTCATAAGATGAAAGATTGTCCTCCATTCAAAAACAAAGCACCAGAGAGATCCTGCTAATTCCATCAATTTATTAAAACAAAGTTTTTTTTCTCTCTCTCGTAAGTAAGAGTTTCATCGGCACATTAATTCCACGTCGAGTTTCACTAGCTGAGACCACAATTTGATAAATTAATTATAAGGTCCGCATTGTTTGAAAAGACTTTCCACTTTCGGATAATTTATTTGATTTCTACCGTCAACATTTTTCCCGAGCATGACAAAAGTGAGGATTATCTAGACCGTTAAGGGTACGCTTATAGTTACCTTTTAAATTACCTTTTAACCAGGCTATTTTCTTTTGTCGCATTATATATGCAAACGAAGAATTGTTTTCCAAGTAAATGATGGAATTCGAATCGCCATTGAGTTACAGAATATAAATTGCTCATAAAAACATGATTGCAATTGGAAATCAATGCAAAAAATTGCATTCTAAACCATTATAAATAAAACAATATTGTTGTAATAAGTAAAGAAATGATTTAATTTTACATTGCTATCGTTTTATAAAATTTATATTAATATTTTCTTTGGTGATTGATCAGCCTTCTCAGTTTAAATATTTTTCTTTCCAAAAGGTAGATTGAGGATGAGGCCAAGAAGGCAGAAACAACATTTATTTCCTTGTCGAGCTTTCGGCAGAATATGCTGATGGTCTTGTCTTGTGATTTTTGTGAGTATTAAGACTGAATGTATTTATTAGCGTTAATGTGTAGTGTGAGAAGTCCGATGGAGGAATACTGCATATGCCATCGATCGTCAATTTATTTAGTTATATAATATAAGGGGAAGAGGATGGAGGAATATCCAAGTACTCCACCACTCTGAGCTTATAGCAAATTGACAATAGCATTTTTAAAACTTGATGAATGTTTGATTTCAACAGCGATAGAATGACGATTACGGAGGACATTCGAAACAATAAAACGATCATCTCTCTGAAATGTGACACGATGGCGACCTGATCCATGACTTCTTGTGTGACTTCCAGGATCTCAGTAGCAGCCGTTCGGACTGGTTTCTGGGAAGGTTACTCACCCTGGCAACATACTCTTTCTTGACTTCTTCCATTTTCAAACAATGCTATGATTCCAGACGAATCTGTATCACTTAAACCAATTTGAAACTTAAAAAACAACACAGCTACAACAGAAAAAAATCAAACCACCGTAAGTTTAACTTCCAAATATAAGGCTAACATTGCGTAACCAAACTTTCAAATATTTCTAAGAAACTGGTTAATTTTTTTGTTACTATTAATGTAAAAGTTTAAAAGCGGGATGCTTTCAATAAATGTTTGAACTTTCTTCACAGCAGAATAAGCCAGATAATACCGACGCACATTCTACAAAGAGGAACAATCTAATTGTCTCTATGAACTGTAGAATGGATTAGTTAGTCTCATTCAAGAAAATATTTCTCAGTGTAAAGCTTCTTTTTTTTTTTTTTTTTTTTTTTAAGAGGGTTCGCAACAGCAGAGGTCATATAAACTCTCAGGGTTTCGGTGTTTTGAAAAAAAAGCTCATTTGTAAGTATATCGGGTTCGAATGCAGGGCCGCTGGATTCGAACCCGGGATCTTTACCTTCCAGTGATGAGCGCCGTGTCAAAGCCTAAACCTTTGCGGCCACCGACCCCCCACGCCATAAAGGCACTTATCCTCAATAATAATAAAGTGGAAAAACCAAATATATATTAAACAAAATTTATTGAAATAATTTTTAATATTTTATTTTTTGTGCAGTCAGTCTTAATTCAATTAAAATCATATTAAAAAATCTAGATATGTGCAAAAATGGCCGGATAATTTTCTACTTAGTTATTCGAACTATTATAAATTGAATTAGTTTTTCTTTTCAAGACATCTCAGTTTTGAATAAATTGCACTGCTTTTTGGAAATGTGAAATAACAAAATTATTGTCAATGATACGCTTCAATAACTTTCTATTAGGAGCACCATTAACTTTTTACTTTAACTCAACTTCAAAGTAAACCTAATTACTTTGAATCGTTGCTCCATTATTATTGAAACTGACTTATTTATTATCGGCTATTATTATTATTATTATTATTTTTTTTTTGATGGAGTACTTTTATAAATATTCCGCCTTCGACCCCGAACACACACTCTATACGCTCTCAACGTTCGAGGGGCGATGATGACGTTATATTTCACCCTCAACCCTCGCCATTCACGCTAATAAATACATGCACTCAGACAAAACATATAGACACACAACACATAAGACATATTATATACAATAAACAACCCCAATTTCCCCTAAAAAGCGGAACAGGGGACCCTGAAACTCACTGCAGTGCTCGAGTACCATCCTCAGATTGGAGCATGCCTACACGCTCCCTGTAGGGAGCCAAGGCATGGCATGTTTTCAGTATGTGGGACACATCGAGCAACCTTTCTCTGCATAAGGGGCACCTGCGCGGACTTTGGCCCAAGAGCAGGTGCCCGTGTGTCAACCGCGTATGGCCTATTCTTAATCGCGTATGGATGATTCCTTGTTTCCGGCTCAGGTTCTCGGGGGACCATCTACGAATCGTGCTCTTGACGCGCAAAAGCCTCGCGTACGACCCGGCCCACTGATGCTGCCATCTTTCTTTTATCATGTTCTTTACTGCTAGCTTGGCGTCAGAGGGCCTGGTCTCGATGGTCCGGTCTGGAGGGTGAGACGCCCCGGCCTTTGCCGCCTCGTCCGCATGTTCATTACCCTCCAGCCCGAAGTGTCCGGGGATCCAGACAACAACCACCGTTTTTCCGAAGCGCTTCAACTCGGCGAATTTTTCCATCAACAGCACGACGAGAGGGTCCACAGAGAACCTGTCTCGCAGGGCCCAAACAGCGCTCAGAGAGTCGGTGCATACGAGGAAGGCAGATCCTTCCCCGGTCCGCGCCGCCTCAAGAGCGTGCCAGATCGCATATATCGGCTATTATTCTGAAAGTTTGAGTTTTATCTTAGGTAAAGTAATTTTTCCCATTGATAAATTTAGTATTTTAAAATTTTAAATGATAAAATTTATTAATATTATAGCAAGAAGTAAAACAATTTGAGAGACTAAAATGATTGCAGACGATCAAACTATAAATATTATTTGTATTATATTTTAATGAAGTTTGTATTATGATATAAATTTAGTATTTACATCAAAAAAGGTACATATAGTTAAAATATGTTTTTAGAGCCAAAGTTATTTTCTCGTGTTTTTTCCTTAAATCTTTTCTAACAGAAACTCAAACATATTTAGAAGAAAATAATAAATAAAAAAGTTTATTTCTACTAAAACTATATGTAGATAAACATAAACTAAATTATAATAAAATAAACGACTAAATGGTCACAAAGCGTCTGCCGGAAATCATCATCGCCATTAGCAAATAAGTAGTTAATATATTTTTTGTACTTGTAGCACATAAAAGTAATGAAAAAGTGTTTATAGGTAAAGTTATCTTTTAATTTTTGCCCTAATATAAGACAATCATATGCGAGGTGCGTTTTGCTGCCTCCCCCAACAGATTTTTTTTGTCGCCTCACCAAATACTCATTAAGTCGGACGACAAATGTGTCGGATTGTCCGCGTGGGGCAGATGGCAAAGGGAATGTACGAAGCACACTGCGACATCGCAGAACCCACTGGGAATGTTTTATGGCAAAGGGGGGAGGATTCATTACACGCCTTGAACGCCCAGGGGAAACTTAAATACAAACCGAGATAATTTGTAGATAACATCAGGAAATTTTTCATTTGAATACAACTTGGTGTTGGGCCTGTTTCCTTTCCGGCTAATTTCGGATATGCCGTTGTTTTTGTATTCCTTTTTTTAAAGTGAAAATACTGAGGAAACAGGAACACTTCACTGACGGCGTAAAACCGTGTAAAAGAGCATTAAAGACTTTTTTATTGCATCAAGCAAGCACATCAACGCAAAATTGAAAGGTGAGTTGAGGTCTTCCAGCCTTTACTTTTTCACTGGTGACCCCATTCTGTGGCAGGTAGAAAATCGATCCGCAACAAAATCTTATTATCCTAACTGCACAATTTTCATTTATTTATTTTTTTTTGTGTGTTTTTATATTATCATATTTTGTAGGATAAGGTATATTAATTTGTCTTGGAATGAAAATATATAAACAATAAATCAACATACAATGCTCATTATCAATTTAAAATATTATTAAAATATTAAAAATTATTATAAAAATAAAAATTATTAAATATTATAATATTAAAATGATAATAAAAATTCTTTCAAAACACAGCAAAAATAAACAGATCAGTGACAAAACGAACTAGATTTACAACTTGGTTTACAGCTTTTCGTTTATAAAAACTAAACGAAAATAACAGTGATTTTTGTAATTTATCTGAAATACCCTTCAGCATGTGCCAAAAGCCAAACAGCCAACTGAAAGTTGAGGGTACTTCGAGGTCAATGGACTTGAGGTTTTATCATTGAATTTTAATATACAATTATAAACAATAATACAGATTGTAAAATAATCCTTTATATTTTGTCAGCTATCTATCTTTATTGTGAACAACCACAGGTATACAGAGCCTCACGATCAACTTTTCTATTTCAAATGCAAACCTACGTTTTTTGCTACATATTCTTAAAGTAAAGTAAAAAACTATGAGCTGGAAGAATATCCAGCAAAACATTAGGTTGATTGAGGTACCCTGTATATTTGCTGTAATAAAAAGTAATTTAAAATACAAAGCGAGATAATAAAAAAATGGTGCGGGTGATGTTTTCCTTTGTTGCACAAAACGCACATCCTGCATATAAGATATTAGTCTTAATATTTAATTTTAAGAAAATATATTGCTTGTTTATGTGGTGACCGTTAATCGATAATTATTCAGAAATCGTGAGATGCAGTCTGGTGTGATGTAGGTTTCAGAAAAACATTTTCTTTATCGTGCCAACGTTCTATACCGACTTCCTTCCCCAGCCTTTCAAAATCCAACGTATATAAACATAAAAAAGCAAAATCTCACTGGCACTCTCAACACGATACGCAAGAATGGCACAATTACGCAGAAGGCAAACACTTTGAGTGAGTAGAAATACTGTGATTGAATATAAAAAATATATTTTGCATTGTATAAATTCACTTTTCCACATCCTAAATGTATTTGTTAAATGTAAAAAATGTTTGTAAATCCCAGGCCCTGAAGATGATCTCAATAAAGATCGAAACATTGGCACGATAAAGAAAATGTTTTTCTGAAACCTACATCACACCAGACCGCATCTCACGATTTCTGAATAATTAAATATTGCTTATTGTAAAGTTTTGATTATGCAGCATTGCTTTTTTAAAATTAAATAAATAATCCAGAATTTTTTATAATTGTTCCATTATCTCTTACTCTATATAAAAACTAGAGGTTTTACATATCCCTAATATTAGCACTAAAGCGGTCTGTTAAAATAGTTTCATGTTCTATCGTGGGATCTTTTACCGTGGGATCGTTTCCCAATGTTGACACTCTCAGCAACTTCAAAGTCTTTCTTTGTAATATATGTCCGTACATGTCTCAGCAATGTCAACACGAGGGTTTTCAGTTTGTTGTGCGACAAGAGGGAGAGAGGGCGTTATTCATAGAGTAAAAAAAAGGCCATTTAAAAAAAAGGCATAGAGGCATTGGAATTTATGTTTTGGTCATGGTTTTCCCACCCTCCCGGTTGGGTCGGCTTTGCTGTACATTATTTCATACCACTTTTAATCCAATTTCTGTTTTTTTGGAAACTTAACGAGAGTGTTTTTACACCTTATAAAACACAAAACCATTGCAAACCTTATCCAAACAACACAAAAATTTAATATTTAACTAACAATAAATTAAATAATGACTAGAACAAAAATTTCTTAATTATGTAAATAAAAAGGAATAATGAGTAAATCATGAGACTTTATAATACCTCATACGATAAAGTGAGAATGGAGTTTAAATATTTCAAACTCATTCTCAACAGAAATAAACTCCGTTGGAATTTCTTTATGCACAATTTATGTTTCATTTTATTTCCAAGAAATCTTTTATTATTCACTATTATAAATTGTGTACTTAATAATGGGACTTTTTTATTAGATATTTTATTATCCATTATTACTACTATTTATTATATTATTAGACTTATCACATAACTTCTTATCTTTCAGACTCTTGGAAATAGCAAAGTAAGCAAAGCGATAAAGTAAATTTGATTTAATAGTCGCTATATTCAGTTTATATAACTATCAAAAATGTTCATTCAATTTAAGTCAATATAACAATGGCGACCTTTTAGTTTTTTGTTTAGATTAGTTCAATTAATTAAGGTTTTTAGTTGAGATTCACGTCAGTATCACGAGGGGGATTCGAACCCACGACCTTCGGCTAGATACGCGCTGCGCTAGCACTTGAGCTATCGTGACCTCGATCCACTCGGGCACTAACTTCCCATTTCAACCCCACCTTTTGAATTTTCCCTCCTTTTTTGGCATTTTTCAAATGTCGTGCAATGTATTTGATTCTCGGCGACAAATGAAATGGCTACGGAAAGCATTAGTGAATGTATACTTCATTTATACTTATTAAATTCACTACTTTTCGTGGTCCGCTTGACCAATTAATATCTTTCAATTAATTAAGGTTTACAGTTGAGATAAAAATGCCAAAAAAGGAGGGAAAATTCAAAAGGTGGGGTTGAGATGGGTAGTTAGTGTCGGAGTGGATCGAGGTCACGATAGCTCAAGTGGTATCGCAGAGGCGTATCTAGCCGAAAATCGTGGGTTCGAATCCCGCTCGTGACACTGATTTTTTTATCTGAACTAAAAACCTTAATTAATTGAAAGATATTAATTGGTCAAGCAGACTACGAAAACTAGTGAGTCTAGATTAGTTTTCATTAAATTAAATCGTATGGTCAATCAGAATATGGGGACCGGGTTGGCCGAGTTACGGTTCCGGCTTGTATTAGCCGGTGGTTCTGGGTTCGAATCCGCACAGCCCTTTGCTTTTTATTTGGGAATAATACGCAAAAGATGTTGTAATGTGAATGAACCCGTTGTCAAGTCTTTCTGCATGATAGGAATTACTTTAGGAATGAAACTAAAGAGTGAGACACTTATGTTTTTTTATTTGTGTTGCTCGTAATATGGTTCATTCTTTAACGCACAAAAAGGCTCAAAAAGAAGCCGAATCAATAAAATACAAAAATTAAGTGAACCACAATACATAGGGTACAGGTCATTTAGGCACAAAGTTGGAAAGGCATACTGAGTGTGAGTACATACAAAATCACCTCCACTCTCAACAATACACGAAAAAATTGGACCTATTTGAAAACTTAGAAGCTTATTATACGGTTTCAACCCAGAAAACGGAGAATAGTTTCTTAATAATAAGATTTTCTTTTATCACTCCGCGTATTAAGCGCGAAGTTGTTTAAAAGAAACAGTACTAAGATAAATAATACTCATAGGGAAGATGAATATGTATATTCTGACCAATCCAAGATGACAAAGTGCTGAAAAAAAATCAAGGTTCAACAACAGCAAGCAACTGTTTTATAAACCAGTTGAATAAAAAAATTGATGTTTCAAGAATTTTTAAATTCCAATGTTAAAATAAGTGAAAAAAGAAGATTGGGCGTTACAAATTTTTTAGCACTTTGTCTATCGTGTTATCATAATCTCGGTCACCTTAAACGGTAGAGATGGAATTATTCATTTTCACCGAAATCTCATCTAGTTTATAATTGGTTAAAAGAAGGTTTTTCATCGTTGGGTTAATGGATGGATCAGAGGTGGATTTTCCCCTGCCGACTGGGCTTTATGAAATGAAAGCCCCCAACCCCTTCTTTCTTGTTCCGTTGTGTTCTTTCTCTTGCACCCCAGGTTAACAAGAGATCGCTTTGTTCCGTCGAGCCTCTCTAAACAGTAGAAATACCATTCCACTTTCGTCTTTATGAACGTTGTTTAAGCTGAATCAAACACAGAAAAAACACACTTGGGGCTGCCTTTACCTTCTGCATTACTCTAAAATTAAAGATGATCCTTAAAATTGTGTTTCTCTTTTTATATTGCAATTAATTCATAATTTTCGGATTTGTTTAACATGAAGGTTTTAACAAAAAAAATTCTACAGTGGTTATTCGTTAATTTAAAAAAGAAACATCATGTCTTAATGAAAATAAAAAATGTATTATGGCGATAAAATTAATACTTTATATTTTAAGCCATTAGATGGGATATAAACGTTAAGATTTAATTTTTTTATGATTTATGTTTCATTGTAATAACTACTATTGATTAGCCTTTGGCTGCAGAGTTTGTTTCATTTTTCAACGTTTGTCGGAATGTAAAAAAACATTCTATTTTTGTTGCTTAATTATCTAATATTATTAGAAATATAACGACAAATCTAAAAATAATGAAGATTCTAATTCAGGTGATTTATAAATTTTAATCTTTTCAGTCCTTTTGCTACCCTGGAGCAACATTAACTTTAAATCTACACGGGGCCCTTCCTAATATTCATATATTTTACAGGATGTACTAACCTGTAAGTTTTAGCAATTACTCTTGGATACGATTTTGGAAAATATTGATTTGTAAACTGTACAAGGCAGGAATTTGGAAACTACATTGCTTTAAGGCATTCTGTTTGGATTTGTTTTTACTTTAATTTTGCAAAGTTGTGTTTTAAACTCAGTAGTACTGAAACATTAAGCAATATTTCTTTTTATGATTTCCTTCTGGGGTCTGCATAGTGTTGAAATTGTACTTTAGACGTGGCCAATCGTTGTAACGATTAAAGTACAATGGATTTGATAAAAAATATAATTTTTGTAGGAAGGCAATATCGGAAACTATAACTACAGTAAATCAAAATTTATTTACGCACTTTCTATTTATTAATTTATGTTTGATGTCAGAAAAAATGATTCCACTTATTAGAACCCTTCAACTGAAAGGGGCCATACCCGAACATACTTTTTGAAGATTTTAATTATGATGATGTAGAAGACCAAATCGTTGATTATAATAGTAGTTAAAAAATTGTGTATATTTTTACTTGTTTAGTGTTGCATCTTACTTGTTTATTTTTTGATGCTTGTCAATGTTTTGATTAATTTATTTCTTCTTCAAAAATCCTATTGATGGCAAATATTTTTGTTTCGAAAAAATAGTCCCTATTGTTGCCTCAGGGCAAAATTTGCACATTATTGTAAGTAACAAAAATTTAGATACAATTTTTTTGACTAATAATTATAATAATAATTCGGAGTAGTATGGGTGAAACAGGTTTTTCCTGTTGAGACATTAAGAAATTTAGATTTAAAAAATTTCACAAAATAATGGATATCAATAAAAACGGGCATAACAAGAAAAATGTTATTGACCTTGTTCTCAAAACATGTTTGTTACTTTTTCGTTAATCGATTTGGTTTATATTTCTTTTTGAGACAACGCCAATATAAGTCTGAATTTTTTTAATTTCACAGTTTTAATAGACTTTATAACGGTAATTCAATTTTTAATTTATGTGTAAATTTGATTTACGTCCGTTTTTGTGCTTGTACTATCTGTAAAGAAATGTTGTATTTTTTGCAACTGGTTATTATTTAATTATTTATGTAATTAAAAAATAACGTTATGTACTTTAAATTTGAATAATTGAGTATGTTTCTTTTTACTCTCATTTTGTTAATTAAAAGTCAAAGGTAAAATTTTTACGTAATTCTTTTCCATCGTGCTTTTATTTTTGAATTTGGGTAAAATTGAAGTTTACCTCTCTCAACAGATGCTCTATTACAATAGATGCATCTATTACAAATATTGTACTTCTCTCTGTCCCGCTGTGCGGCCTGAATCCTGAACGGCAAAATTTGACGTACGTGACACTCTTGTTAAAAATGAAACTTTCCGATGTATTTTGGCCGTACTATTGAGGTTTAAATTTTTAAATAACTCTGCGAAATATCAAAAATAATTAGAAGAATAACAGCATGTAAGTAATTGAATGATTTTAGTTCGAGCAAGTGACAGAGAGGTTGTTAGAAAAATAGAAATTTCCACGTCAGAACGGAATTAATTAAAACATTTACATATTATCATTATTTTTATGTTTTCTGTATGTGTGTTAAACAATGCTCTTTATTTTGGGTTAATTGCGTGTGTATTGTGATTATTAGCAAACAGATAAGAAAAATAGGCAGACATACTTGATTGATACTGCGAGTGACAAAATTGAAGACAATGGATTGTATTCACCGATTAACGCAAGCGGGTAAACGAAAACCGCAAATCACCGACAACATGCAATTGGTCGAAAAGACTGAAATCAAAGGCAAATTTCGCGGAGACAGTTTGTGAACCTCTATCTTAACCGATTGGACATCCTACAGTGGGTGCGAGTTCTAATTAACGATGTAAACTATGTGTGGTTATTAGTGACCGTTAATCGATATTTATTTAGAAATCGTGAGATGCGGTCTGGTGTGATGTAGGTTTCAGAAAAACATTTTCTTTATCGTGCCAACGTTTCGATCTTTATTGAGATCATCTTCAGAGCCTGGGATTTACAAACATTGTTTACATATAACAATTACATTTTGGATGTGGAAAAGTGAATTTATACAATGAAAAATATATTTTATATTTTCAAGCAAAGTATTTCTACTCACTCAAAGTGTTTGTCTTCTGTGTAATTGTGTCATTCTTGCGTGTCGTGTCGAGAGTGCCAGTGAGATTTTGCTATTTTGTGTTTATATACGTTGGATTTTGAAGGGGTGGGGAAGGATGTCGGTATAGAAAAGACATTTTTGAATAAGTCGTCGGCTTCTTCAAAAATTATAAAACAATTCAAACACTTTTTTCCAAAATTAAAGTTACCACACAAATAACAAATCAATCTGACGTAATCTACAAGATCAACTGTTTAAACTGTCTGGCAACTTACATCGGTCTTACATCCCAATATCTGGACAAGAGAGTAAAGCAACATATCTATGATTGCAAAAAACTCAAGCACACGATATCTGAATAACTATCGATTAACGGTCACTAATCTCTACACATATTTACTAAATGTTTGAATGCCTGTCATACAACGCAGTTCTTCTTTTAAATAATTGTGTCAGATATATATCCTTGGCAAAATATGTTTCATAGCAAGTACATTTTTTAGCTTTCTATAATTTAGAAATCTGCTCACTTAATGTAAAATTATTACTATTTAGACTTTAAATATTAAATTTGAATAGATTATATATAAACCTAAAAAGACTGTAATTTCTTATGCGTTTCATTGTTGCTGCAAGGTTATGAAATCATAATTTTAAGATACTGAATGAAAAATATATGACGCTCGTAAAATTTCATTTAAAAAAAAAGAAAAAAAGAAAAAAAAGAGGAGAAGTAGAAAAATACAAAAAATAAATGTAAGAGTAAACCCGAAACGAAAAATCAAGAGGTTTCTTTTAATGAGGATGCTGTAAAAAAAAATATTTTAACATTTTCTTTGTATTTGTTTCCGGAAAGACGGGTTCGTCTAATTTGTCCTTATTGCTGGGTTTGTTAATTCTAGGGGACCAATTTGCGCTTTAACTTTTCAGAATTAGACACAGGGTGAATATCATATGCTGAGTTGATGTAACAATGTTAAACTTTAACTTTTACTTAAGTGCACTATAGACTGGGAAGTTTTTTTACGGGAAAAAGTTTAAATTCGGATTTTTTAGTATTTTTTTTGTGTCTTTACAAAAAAAGACATCTTCAAAACATTGGCCTAAAATTTCACAAGAAATTTTACGTTTATGCCAAAAGGAGGGAAAACTATGATTGCAAAATCCCAAGCAAAATCCTACAGCACTCGCTACCCACCATTTTGAACACCAACACAATTTCGACTTCAAAAATCCAAAAATATTACATACAGAACAAAACGAACATAAACATAATTTCTTAGAAAAGGTTTATATCAACAGCGATAAACACAGCATCAATTACAGAACAGATACATGTAAACTCAGTCGCAGCTACGCCAATATCATTAATCAAATTCAATATAGATAACATGCATATATCATTACATTACATTCCACACATCAAATAATTTTGATGCAAAATGTAATTGTAATATGTAAACAATGTTTGTAAATCCCAGGCACTGAAGATGATCTCAATAAAGATCAAAACGTTGGCACGATAAAGAAAATGTTTTTCTGAAACCTACATCACACCAGACCGCATCTCACGATTTCTAAATAAAGATGTAAACTATCTTGTTTTTCTCACCGGGAACTTCTTAAGATTTTTGAAACTATTGGTTCAATCCTCGTATCCTCATGGCTAGATGATTGGTCGTTTATTATCATTTTGTGATTGTTCCTACCATCGCTGATTTGGCATGGCAGACGCTTTTGGTCAATTCGCAATTTTAGAGGCGAGACAGGGCATTGGTGCATTTCTATACTTATCACGCTAACTCACAGTATAAGTTTAAGGTGGCCAAGCAGAATAAAAAGAAAACGATCGTAAATGATAAAACTACAGTTTTATATTTATTTAAACTGTAAGATGCACTTAAGGTATGATTTGTCCAATCTCTTTTCCATGTTGGAAAAGAAGTTTTTTGCCGTTGTTCATTGCGCTAGTCATTATTCTACATTTTTATTCCAGCTCCGAAGGTATTTGGCTGCGAGGTGAGATAAACGTGAATTACGCTCTCGAAAACCCCAGGATTGGTGTTAATGGCTGAGGACAGATCCTTTGTTTTAATTCCTTAATCCTTTCCGAGAACTAAGAGCCTATCTTAGCAATTTATTTATGTAAATAACCGCTGAACAATTCCTCTCTGTTAATTCAACTTTTAAACCTTCAGGTAAAACAGTTTGCGGGTTTTATCAAAAGTCATTTTTTCTACGGTAGAATTTAAAAATAAATCTGAATGACTAGCTCAATAAAGCAAAAAATGATCTCAGATAATGTGTTTTTAAATTAAAAATACATACATTGAACAAAAATGACTAATATTAGACTAACAAATATAATCATTCATTCACTCATTGAACTATGGTAAGTGCAGATAGGGGTCGGGTCAGTAGGGTTTGGATAGTGATGAAAGTCGATGGATCGAAAGCTTGATGTACAGCTTGTGAAAGCGGGTTTGGATAGTGAGGTTACTGACTTAATAAGGAGGTTTGACAATTTGTCTAGGGAATGGACTGGGTATTGAATAGGTTGCGGAAGTGTTCAGTTTGGACAGTCAAAACAGATTTCGTTGTATAAGTTTTTCCGTTACGCACTCACTTAAGCCTTGTCTGGGGATGCTACGTCAGTCTGTTGGCTAGATATAACTCTATCTTATTTGAGTGGAAGTACGTAGCTTATGTGGACGTACAGTGGAGGGCAAGACTGTTTTTTAAATGTACCTTTGGTAAATTTTCCCTCATTTAGTCTTGTCTCACACTTTTGCATCAGTTTTTGATAAGAACAAGCCGTTTTTGGATAGTGGCGAGGTTGCTTGTACAGGATCCGGATTAGGAGAAAAAACTTCTGTATTTTACGCATAGATGGTAATGATGGTGTTGGAATGTAAAGGAAACTTTACATTTTCTTATTAGCAGTTTCAATTAAGATAGCATTTAACGTTAATTTAAAAACTAAATTTTTTGTTGAAAAGTACAGTGTTTTTTCATCTGTGTTTGTTAAAAAATAATGCCTATTAAAAAACCTTCATTTTTATTTTTGAATTGTATATTTTAAACAATATATATATTTATTATAAAAACACATTACTGAGTTTTGCAACTGACCAAAATGAATAGATGATCATTATATTCACGTCTTAAGAAAAATTATTATAATTACTTTCCCATACTGTAATATTTGCGAATAGATTTTTATTTACTTTGCTTTATATTTGGAGAGACGAAAGTACCTTAACTATGATGTTTTATAGATGTGGTTTTTGCCTACTATCTGCATTGGGATAGCTATAGTTTAAACGTAATGCAATCACTTGTAACTTTTTACAACTCCAGGGGCTTTTTGGTTCTTCTTCACTTTGCCAAACGCGGCCGGAACTGGAAACCGGCCAATGAGCTTAGCTGACATCGCAGACAATCCTATAATTGGCCGAAAAAGTGACCCAATACTATAAATTTGGCCTTTTGTTCTGGTAACGCGTGAAAAAAGCCCTTCAACCAACGCAAATAAATAAATTTCAACTGATATTATCTTTATTAGTAAATTCACTATTTTTCGTGAAAAAAATGGCAAAAAGGAGGTAAAATTAAAAAAAAAAAGTTGGGGTTGAGATGAGAAGTTAGTGCCCGAGTGGATCGAAGTCACGATAGCTCAAGTGGTAGAGCAGCGGCGTATCAAGCCGAAGATCGTGGGTTCGAATCCCGCTCGCGACACGTTTTTATCTCAACCAAAAACGTTAATTAATCTAAAAATAAAATACCTTTTTTGCCATTTTTCAAAGGTCGTGTAATCTATTTGGTTCTCGGCGACAAATGAAATGGCCACGGAGAGCTTTAGTGAAGGTATACTTCATTTTAACTTAATAAATTAAAAACTAATGGCAAAAAGGAGGGAAAATTCAAAAAGTTGGGGTTGAGATGAGAAGTTAGTGCCCGAGTGGATCGAAGTCACGATAGCTCAAGTGGTAGAGCAGCGGCGTATCAAGCCGAAGATCGTGGGTTCGAATCCCGCTCGTGACACTGACTTTTTTATCTCAACTAAAAACCTTAATTAATTGAAGTTTATTAGTAAACTTAAGCACATTTATGTGTTAGTGATTTCCACGAAAAAATTATATCACATTCTATGATAATTTAATTGTATCGTTTGTCAGTAAATCTTCCATTTTTTGGAAATAAGTAAAAGTGCCGTGATTGAATGGCATTTTTATAAAATCGTACTGTTATAGCTCACGAATAACTGTAAATTGTTTAGAAGTATTACAAATTGAATGGATTTTTTTTATTTAATTGAACTACTAAAAGTCTTATCACTTGGGCTGGAATTTATTCTAATTGTAAGCGTCACTCAACGCGCGACTTCCTCTCGAATCAGGCTTACTGGGCTACGATGTATAGCGATCCAATCTAATCGTAACGTTCCTTATACTATTACAATAATTAGCGTTAACATTTATTTTTATTTGCACAACAAGGGCGCTTATTAGAAAAATAAGTGTTTATATAACAAACTCGAATTCCCAGATTATTATGCATGAGCACTGGTTGTTAAGGAAAATGTTAGGAAATGATGATTCAACCACACGTTAGACTTGGAAATTCAGGGAGAAGGAAAGGGTAAATGTACTGTGTGCACAACTTTTTAAGGAAATTGCTAAAGAAAGAAGTCAAGATAAGGATTACAGTAGTAATTGGTGGCTGACATATCCAGTTTGGCTTCAATAAATATCATTCGATAACGCATCAAATGAAGAACTTAAATGATTACATATTGATGTTTGAGAAAAAGATGGAACACTATTCCTGAATATTTCCCAGACATGGACAAAAACCAATGAGGAGAAAGCTCAATTCCTGGCACAACACCTCTCCACTGTATTCTCCCCTCACTGAGATCCAAGTTAAACAATATATTGGTAAAATTAATGAAGAATTAAACATCTCCCTCCTGACAAGGAAGTCAGCCAGGTCATAATTAACCTTCCTAAAAATAAAAGTCCTGGTTACGACCTTGTGAACTCTAATATCTTTCGTCAACTTTCCGAAAAAGGAATAGTAAGTATTTATTACTTCCTTCTACAATGCTGTCCCAGGCCTTTAAATCAGGAATAGCACGAGGGCTTGTTGTGGAAGCTAAAGGGCATCCTTCCATTTATTACTTTATCTTCAAATCCTTCCTAACAATTCGATACTTCCACTTCTATTTTTCCAATTTTAGACAGCGTCGCCCACGTTACCTACGCCAATTTAGTAGCGTGAATGTAACCGCACTTTTCTCATGTTGGAAGTGGAATGAATTCTGGCGTTGTCGGAATATCAAGTACTATAATTCCCCTAGCTGTTCACCAGGAACAGGAGAGTTCTTGAAGTACTGTTAAGCTCGTTTACCACGTTTCGATGGTAGGTGGAGAGCAAGAAAATATTTATTGTGTATTTGTATGTGTACTTTTCTTCTTGTTATTATCTTAGAAGTTTAACTATCTGAGGTAACAATGAGAGGTTAGCAAGCTACGAAAATAGAATTTTAAAAAATTATGAGAGCCAGTGAGAAAGATGCTTGCACGAAAAAACCCGCAGAATTTCTATTTTATACGCCGGTAATGATCGAACGATAGTTGCCAATAATTATAATTTTTCTATAATTTTGTATAATGTCGGTTGTACAAGTTGATCAGTTGTAGGCGTATAACTCAATTTGTTCTTCCGTATACAAGACCAAATCATTTAAGTATTATTATGAAATTAGATGTAAGATAAACAGGCCGTAGTACACAGGAAGTTTAATTGAGGAACAAGCTCAGAGCATTTTCGTGTTTTCCATATGGGTGGGAATTTGTATACCGTTTCTATAATAAGCCGCACTGTTACATTTGCATTCCCAGGATTTGCCTGTCCTTCCAATTTGAAGTCGCCCAATTTCCCTAAATTCAATTTTGGATGGTCACTAGCGAGACACAACGGCAACAAGTTTGTTTCGGAGAATTAACTTCTCTCCGTCAACTTCAAGAGTTCTCTGGAATAGCGAATAGAAGCGGTTTCCATGCTGATCAAGTTTCAACTATTCATGAGTCATTATGACAGTTGGTTGCCCTTCTTCTGGATCATGAGCTGAATGTTAAATCACCAACTTTTACTTTATAGCCGAAGGATTTTTAAGAACTTAGATACAATCTTTAAAATTTCATCAAATCTTAATGATCTTATCGGTTCTAAAAATATTCAGCGAGAAAGCGTTTCGCAAATACGGATTTTATGTAGACAACCTAATTTCCTCTTTTCCCACTTCAAGGAAACGTCGTCTCAAAACCCGTCTCTTTGACGGATGAGCTATTTTACATCCATTATGAAACATGATATCATGTCTTCAATGGGGTTGGCGTTCCATTATGTAATTCAAAACATATTTGCTTGCATTGTTATTTAGGCGGACGTTGACAAACATAATTTTATGCTATTTGGTATACCCAGTTCCGTATGAAATTCCGTCATTTGTGTTTTTTCCTTACAAGCCATGGAATTTTCCCAATTTAATTATTTCTGTAAGAGTTAATAGTGAACTATATTTGAGTAAAAATTATTTACACACGGAATTGATTAAAAACACGTTGTTTCAACAAATAATATGATTAGTTAATAAGGTACTTAGATATTTACCAATCTAAAAAGTGAAATTTCTGTGCGTTGTCTGCAACTATAGAAATGGTCGTATCATGTCAAGGGAATCTGCATAAAAGAAATGCTTTAGCTTTTCGCAATCTCCAGTGTTTGTTTTCATGTTGCTTTCAAATACAATATAAACCAGATATTTTTAGTATACGGTTACGGTGTAAACAAAGATGACTTAAAACTGTGACCATCATTTAAGCGACAAAAATAAAATAAAATAATATTTCGGTTGTCAGGTAACAAGTCTGTCTACAGTATTAAAACTACAATGAGAAACAAAAAAGAAAATATTCTGTTTTTCAGTGGGCTTACTTATATTCTAACAATTGGAAAATCAGAAATATGTGTGTAAAAAAAGTTATTCGTGTATTAATGACATTTATTAATTTTACAAACAATGCTTGAACAAAAATATGTATAATTAAAATTTCCCTATATTAATTAGTCGATAATAAGGAAAATGAACGGCGCGAAAGGTCAACCAATCGGCAAGACAGAAGTGAATTGCTGGTTTAGCCTACTTTCCGCTTTGGCAATACCACTAAATAATTTTATTATCTTTCGTTATATAGTTTGACGGTTTAAAGTTTAAAAACTAACGTTTTTATGCCGTTTAATCTAGAGTTTACAACAAAAATTAAAAAGATACTGAAAAAAACAGCTGTTTATATGCGGACTTACTAATTTCCGAAAATTTAATACTGAATCATCGTGTTTGCGGCTCATATCTCAAAAAATTATTTTAATTCTTCTCACAACTTTATGATCAGTGATGAACCAGAAACAATAAAACATGATATTTATTTGTTCGGAGTATGATGAAAAATGGAAAACGTTTCTCTATCGAGTTTCTCTATCAGAAAAAAAGAATAACGATTTGACCATATAGTCAATACACTGTAGATGTTTAGGTACTCAGAAACCCATGTTGCTTTTGTGGCTGAACATTATCATGCATAAGCAATGATTCAGAGCCTAACAAAGACATAAAAACATTAAATGATCTTGTACATTAAACATAGGCTTGTGTCAAGTGTTCCTACTCGGTACTGCCTCTGAAGAAATGCCACCCCCTCCTAAATATCACTGTATCTACGTGCAGTATTGTTTATATCCTTCTCCATTCCTCTATCTGGACTTTTAAGGATCTTTTTCGTCTCCTGGATTTTTTAGAACTGTTCCCTTGCAATCTTAGTCTCTCTCTCTAAGTTGTTCTTTGAAGAGAATGAGGCTTTCACGGGTCTTCTTTACCTAAGATTGAACTCACTAGAACAGAGAAGAAGTGGTCTGGTGTGACGTACAATGTTTGTAAATCCCAGGCCCTGAAGATGATCTTAATAAAGACCGAAACGTTGATACGAGAAAGAAAATGTTTTTCTGAAACCTACGTCACACCAGACCGCAACTCACGATTTCCGAATAATCATCGACTAACGGTCACTAATCACCACACAATAATACTTTTTTCATGAGTGATGATTCTGATTAATTAGGATGTAGGCGTAAACTAATCGTGTTGCAAACAAAATTAACTCAGTAAAGAAAATAGACAGAAGTTGCTGTCCGGGGCTGAAACAAGTAGAAACTGAATATTATCTATTAATTTTTTTTAGTATCGTGCTTAAGTCCCATGTATAGCAATTTAATTATCAGGTAATACATTTCAGAAATCAATAACCAACATTGGGGTGTCGGTGGCCGCAACGGTTTAGGAATGTAAAGGTCCCGGGTTCGAATCCAGATGCCCTGCGTTCGAACCCGACATACTTACAAAGGGGCTTTTTTTCGACAAAACCGGCGCCCTGAGGGTTGATATGACCTCTGCTGTTGCAAACCCTCGTAAAAAAAAAATTACTAGAGATTGGTAAGAAATTGAATTTTTGTTTCTACCAGACCAGCAAAATTATCTAGAGTAATGAGAAAAAAACTAACTTCCATATTTGAACAAATAAATTGAATAAAAGTGATTCATAAAATTCTGTAATTTAGTTGGTTTAATAATTTTAAAGGAGATCGTTTAGCAACGATCCCTGACAAGTTTTTTTATCTATTTCAACTGGAGATTTCCAACAATGCGGTTTTAGGTCATTAATTATTTATGTGTCTTAATAATATATTTCTGTACTTTTTTTTCTATTGAGCTTCTCTACTTTCTTCTTTTGCTGAATGAATGAATAAATCAGATTCAATTCTTGCTGATGGGTTGAAAGGTTACGATGAAAATACATAGTCTCTTATTTTTCGAAGGATTTATTTCTTCATAAATTAGTTTCTTTTTTTAATTTAGATTTGTTACGGTGAATAATAGAAATAGTGAATGCCACAGTTACATACATTTACACTTCTAAATAAATCCTATGTTCTAAAACTATATAAATATTTTTAAACATCTGATACTTTATAAACGTATTAACAATATGTTTATACCCATTAATAGTTAATTTTTATATCTAAGGTATTTATTTAGAATATGGTTCTTGTGTTTTTGTCTTAAGGTAAAGTTTAAAAATGGATTTTAAGCTAAAGCATAACAATTGAGAAGAATATTATGAAAACCCTCTTGGAGGAGGAAAACAATTTTAATTACAATATATTGATTTTTGTTAATAAAAGAGGGGAAGTTTGTGCTGATATGGAGATTGTCAGGCGCCAAACTAAATTAATTCAGTAATAATTATAAATTCAGCTGTTATAAAATATATAATAAAAGCAATCTGTTTCCTCCAAAAGGGATTTTTCTTTCATACAAAAGTATTTAAATTTACGTTTTTTAGCTTATTTATTAAATAATTGTATAAACTACACCTATTAATTTTTAGACATTGTTATTTATTAAATATATAAAAAAATATGAATGAAACAGTTTTAAATAGAAGTTTTAGGCTTCAAAATTGAATTCCTTTTTAATAGCAATATAATGAAAAACTGTTTTTATTAAAATAATGGAAAATTATTATCTGCTGGAATTTGTAAACTATTTCTCTTATTATACACAGTCGGTTGAATTATTTTCCCATTATACGATTTAGGCCAGTTCAAAAAGATAATCGAACAAAAGAATTTCAGTATATTACAAAACATTGAACTCGGCCTTATTTTTAAATGTACTTATAATCATCAGATTTATCTAGAACTATTATGCTTAAACATTTAACGTTTCTAAAATATTATAAATAATATTGCTCACGTGTTTTGCATTTTTGAGGTATACACCTACTTGACGTTTTACCGAAATGATTGAAAAAAAACATAAATAAAAACCAATTAATTAGTACTCCATGCGTGTATGAGCTAAATGTATTTAGAATTTTTGCACGTGTATTATATTTATAAGGGCAAAAAGACTTTTAAGGCTAAATCTTATTTAGAAATAATTCGATAGCATGTTGATATTCCCATCTCCATTAATTAATTATAACAAGCGCTATACATATTTTTGTTTTAAAAATACGATAATCCATTTTGAAAATCTCACATGAAAGCATGATTGTTGCCAAATATAGCAGGTTTTCTGCTCAATAAACACCAAAGAGTCTAAAAAATTAACGTACCCTGAAAATCAACGTTAATCTATAGCGTGCAAAAAATTTGAGGAATGCAATACCCCTACTTTTCGATTCTCAATTGTTGAGAGGATTAATCATTATTAGAGCTATTAGAACATTTATTTAGAGAGAGGTATTCCTTTCCTAAATCTTACTCAATATGTTATAATAATATAAATTTTATTTTATTTAATAAAAAAAGCAACTCTCACAATAACCGTTGATTAAGACCTCTGACTCAAAAAGCATCGATTGGATCGGGAAAAGTAGGATTACGGTTTTTTAAAAATAAACACTACTATTGTATTATACAGTCACAATGTTTACAATGCTAAAAACAGGAAGATATAAGTGAATATATAAATTGTATAGGTGTTTTTAGAACCATTTTTGTTTGTATCTCAAGATAATATTTGATTGAAACCACTTTACTAGTTTTTTAATTACTGCATTCAAATGTCAATCACATGAGTTGCTAAATCATAACTAAGCCAATTTGAAATTATTGCATTATTCTAAACAACAAAATGCAGAAGATGAGACGACAGGATGCATAACTATATGTTTCAATGTAACATCTATTGTTTTATCAGTAGGCCACACCATACTACTTTTTCTACAAGATTTGGGTACCAAAATTAGTCCTAATTCAACAAAATTCATAAATGAAAGTTTAATAATTTAAAATTTATTATTGTAAAATTTATACTTTATCTGAATAAAATATTTAATTATCTCGTTGTATTTGCTATTGATCTAAATACAATAGGTTTAATACTTAACATTTCTATACCCGTTTTTAAACAATTTCTTTAAACACTAAATTACAAGTTAACAACATTCGCAAATATGTCCATGAATTATTTTTATTTATTTTTCTGAATTTCTCATCCACTCTCACGCCTTATAATGAAAACCTTACATCTAGAATTAAAACTATCACAAAATAGCTTTTGGGCCTAATGAAAGACCATGTTTTTTTTAATCTTTGTGTACTTGTTGTGTACGAACAAGTGTTTAACTGTAGGGAAGGGGAAACCGACCGAGACAATATCCCAGTTATCCCCGCTAACTTGTTCTGAATCCAATAATCCTTGTAGGAAGTTAAGCGAAAACTGATCACAGATCACGGATAAATGAGTTACGAATGAGTTGATATTCAATAAATCGGATGGTAAATATTTAACTTAATTCACGGTTAGATTGTAATCTTATTTATTCAACTTTTTTGCAAACACAATAAATAATCATGGTTTAGTATTTGAGTTTGTGTTATATGTTATGAAAAGAAGCAGCCTTAGTAATTAACTATTCATAATTAGTAATTATGAATTGTAATTAATATCGTAGTAATTGTCATATATCGTAGTAATCGTAGTATATCGAACAAATCATAATTAGTAATTAACTTATTCATTTTTCCAGGTGTCGTTTTCACGAATTATTTATTTTTCAATATTGTTATATTATTTTCATTATTATTTCTTTACGAGCGTATTTCAACTAAGAGTTAATATGAACCCTCGGGGTACGGTGTTTTTTGAAAAAAAGCCCATTTGAAACTATGACGGGTTTGCATGCAGGACCACTTGATTCGAACCTAGGATCTTTACTTTACTGTAGTGAGCTTCAAAGCTTTAACCGCTGCAACACCGACGCCCCCTTACCGTTATATTTATAAAAAAAGATTGAAAATAACGGTTTACAAATGGTGGACTACAAACAATTTTTAGAAACAGAGAAAAACATTGTTTTAACATCACAACCAAAATGGTATGCCACGTTTATAAAAATTGTTTTAGTTGTTACAGAAAATAAAAACGCCAAAATTATCTCAAACGCTTTAGTTTAGGAGAGCTAAACTTATACCTCAAAATTGTGAAATCGTATATCGACTATTCGGCGTAGAGGTTTTTTAAATATTTTTTTCAAATTTCGAGTAATGTGCAAAGAGGTTAAAAATATTACTGATTATTTTCTTCGTTTTACATCCAAATACGCAAGAACTCAACTTTTATGTAGATTATATCATTGAATATTAATCATTGAATTTTTCAGTTTATTTATTCTTTTAATGTAGAAAATATTTCATTATGAACAATTTATGTCTAACTTTTGGATTTCAACAAATTAGTCCTTTTTTATTTAGCAGTTTGTGTTGTTATGGCAGATCGATCAATAAGTAAGATTTAACTTATTCTTAACTATTGGTTTATTTAAAAAAATCAAGATATATTGGGATATTTTTTATTTCTAAAGTATTTATTATTTTATTTAATTATTCTTCTCTAAGTCTAGGTTGAGACATTAAATTTTTCATCTCAAACAAGATCTTAGATAAAAAGATTAATTAATTGAAATTAATATGATCAATTATGCCCGCTAAACGTGTGTTTCTTATACTTATATGTTCACTTATAAAAAAATTAAATATGCACGAGCGTAATTTATGCCAGTAAAATAAATAGATGGATCATGATATCAATGCTGATAAGACTGTAAATTACCGTAGTTTAAACCCTTTTTAGAAGGGCGGGGAAATTTCTGAGCCCTTGGGGATTATTCAATTTGCCCCTTTCCTATTTCTTAATCGCCGCTCGTCTCCCCATTAATAGGCAATCGTCCCTTTTCCTAGTGGGGTTTTGTTAATTGTATAATTCTATCTCTCTCTCTTTCTTATAGTCTCTTTTTTACTCGGGGCAAAAAACAAAACAAAATTTGCCACTTTTTCGCCCAGTACATCTAGAAGCAATTGCGATTCTCCCGAGGGTGGGTATCTTTCGACCTCGGTCACGTCAACCCCCCTGTAATTATCCCCTTCGCCTTGACAAACCCCTTTGTGTGACGACCCTCGGAATACCTTATTTCCGGAAAGGGTTTCTTATCAAGACCGTTATTGCCACTGACTCAAGAGCCCCGAGAGGATAGAGAAAAGAGCCGTTTTATTAGATAGCTTTAAAAGTTAATCGTCATTCTCGTTAAAATTCCACCACGTGGTTTGAGGTTTTGGATTTGATTGCTTTCACCATCCTTGAGAAAGCAGGGTCATATCAGCAAAAGTTTTGCTTTCGCTTACTTCAATTTAATAAGATGAGTTTCTTATTAAGCCGAATAGATGCTGGTTTAAAACTTCTGGTTTTTTCACTATTAGCACCTTTAGAAATAGTCAAAATGATCTAGTTTCTTACATTTATGGTTGGTGAATTGTTTTTTCACAGATATATTTCTATGCATATTTATTTGCATTTTTGCACGTTTATTTTGAACATTACATGACTAGACAGCTAGTTTACAAGTTTTAGCTTGTATTGTAAGGTTGTC
This sequence comes from Cimex lectularius, assembly GCF_000648675.2. NCBI lineage: Eukaryota > Metazoa > Arthropoda > Insecta > Hemiptera > Cimicidae > Cimex > Cimex lectularius. The sequence goes on along the minus strand of NW_019392905.1, from coordinate 399,140 downwards.
TTTAGTGTAAGTCTGTAGTTGACGAAGCCGCGAGCTGGTGTACCCTCGTAATGATCGCTTAGCTAAATTGTCTTGAGGTTTGTTTTGTGACAATAAGTTTTGAGTCTGCAAACAATTATTATATTAACTATAGAAAACATAGGACAAAGTGCCTGTATTACATAATAATAATATTTGTGTACGTATAATTGAGTAGATTTAAGGCTCTTTAAAGATAATCGAAGGGATATTTTAACGATTTGTAAACGAGGGAAAAGAAAACGCTCATTTGTTTGAACGCTAATTGGTAAAGGATCAGATAAAAAAACCCCAAGATGTTGGTTTGCCGAGATAAAAAAATTACCTCTTCAAAAAGGAATTGTATTGCAACAATTATTAAAAGAAATACACCGGGGTTTTATTGAGGCAAAAGGAGACCGAAGGCGTTTTTCAAGAACTAGGCTCAGTTATAATTTATAAGGAGGGATTGCGGAGATGAAAAGCTAATAGGGTGGCTAGATTTTCCCTTCTTTTTCCTCCAATTCGGAAAATCTCTTCTTCATAATTGATCAGCACGATCCCAGACGGAGTTCTTTCACGTTTCACAGTATATATATGCCGGGCATAAATTTAGGCGTAAGTAAAACGCGTTTTTACTATCTGACAACGGAGAGGCCTTTTTTAGTCAAAGCACGCATGGAAAGTTGCCGATAAAATATGGCCGCAAGTTAACTTTAGACGGTTAAATACATTATATTATTATTAAATTTCTATCGATATTTTGATTTCTTTTTTTAAATTGCCTTCGATATATTTATATTTGAATGATGTGTTGAACCTAACTTATTATTATAATTTTACTTATATCTAACTCTTACAATCTAGAATTTTTTAACTAGTTAAAGCTATTTGCTGAGAGACTCAAAGTATGTGAATGGTTTCGAATTGAAACAAAATATCAACTCAAATGATTGACAGCAAAATTTAATAAATTTTAAACGGATGTTTCACTGGCATTTATTTGAAATAAAAAAAAAATCAATTCATGTCATACTTGATTGAATTTATTACAATATATATAACAATAGACTTTGGAATTCGTCCAATATTCGACTTCTAGAAAATCTTACAATCTTGTCCGTTTGGTTTTAATAAAAGTTTGTTGGACGTAACTTTTTGATTTATGATCTCGGCGTTAGGAAATTGAAAGATTTTAATTAAAATTTCCCATTTAGCCACATTTTACAGCTGACTTTTAACATACTTATATTACTTTCTGCAATTATAATTTCAACGTTCTTTAATACTTGTTCTGGTTTTTTCGACATTAAATAATATTATGTTTTAGATGTTTAAGGGAAATAAAAAATTTAATAGTGAAGTTAATAAAATATATAATTTGATTTATCCGTGTATGAATTAAGTAGTCATAATTTATCGTATTAATTTATATAATTTAATGTAAATATAACAAAAATTTAATGTCAGATGAAAATGATTAATGTAAAATAAAGGCCGTCACTATGTAATTTAATTGGCTTTACAAAAGTGGCATTTCATTGCATTTACCTTGAGATACATCTTATCTTATTTTTTGTTCTTTACATGAACATGAATTTTTGTATTATTTTACAATTTTATTATTTACTTATATCAAAGGAAATTGGTGGTTTTTAAAAAATATACAATGTGTGGAAAGATAAAAGTTTATTTTATAATTGTTAATTATTAGGTTAAAGTACAAACATGTTCAGCTCAGTTGCTGAAATAAGTTTAAAAAAGTGTTAATATATGTCTGTTGAGACTTTAAAAATGATTTTGTTATTGTTTAATTTTTGTTTTGTTATGGAAAAATTCTACATTTTGAGTCAGAGGTTAAAGCGTGTGTACAGGTCACCCTTAGGGCGAACCTTGTTAGTAGGTAAGTTTGAAGACTTGCCGGACAAGTAGGATCAAGGGAGCAGTTAGGACAATGGCCGCCGATCTCTCTCTGTGACCCTGGTTGCAGGCGTTTTCGGAGCAGCAGAACACCTTCGTCCCCCAGGACTCGCCTGTAAACAAATTTACAAGATAAATATCATGCAAGAAGACTGATTTCATACTACGGGAACCCCAAGTCAATATTGGCAAAACAGTCTTGCTATTCTTGGACTTACTTTAATCTTAAAACCGACCAAATTTTTTTCAAGAATAACATTAATTTACATACTTTCTTAAAAAACACAAAATTTGACTGTGGAAAATAATTAGGTAGATAAGATTTTTCTCGCCTTATTCCGTTTGTATATTTTTAAAATGATGATGGAAATTTCCCGTATGCCTCTCAAGCCTTTTGAATTTCCTAAGAGTTTCAACTCTATGTAGTACAATTTAGTGTCTAACTTGTACTTAATACGGACCTTAATCGTCCGATCTTTATAAAATTGCCTTTTTTATAAATTGGGCGAGTTCCTATTTTTTCAGCTGTTTTATTGTATTTGGTTCAAATCTCAGCGGATCTGTAGTCATTATATGTTGCCGTGACCAAGAAGAAGGAAAAGGTTTTTTAAGAATAACAAAGGAAAAATTATCAACGGGTATTATCTAGCAAAGGTATATGTAAAAATATAAATGACATATCAAAATTATTCGGTAAGACAATGTTAGAGCGATCATGTTGGTTTCAGTTGGAAATGCAATCGTATGTAGATTTTCTCATCTGTTCCATAATCCAATAATTCATGTCATCAAACAACGGATGTAGAAGAGAAATGACAAGCTTAATTATATCTGTGTTCGTTCTCACATTACTAATTAATACAACACTATCAATATTAACATTTTGATGAAGACATTGAATAAACTCGAAGCCATCTTCCGAGGGGAGAAAGATTGAGTGTGAAGAAAGAGAGAAAGAGAGAGTGAGAGAGAGAGAGAGAGGGAGTGAAGAAAGAGAGAAAGGGACAGAAGGAAAAAGAGAGTGAAGATAAAGAGATAGGGAAATGAGATGATAGAGAGGGAGAGGTAGAGAGAGTGAGAGTGTATGAGAAAGAAAGAGACTGAGAGTGAAGAAAGAGAGAGAGAGAGAGTGAGAGGGAGAGTGAAGAAAGAGAGACCGAGAGAGAAGGAGAGAGAGAGACTGAAGATAAAAAGATAGTGAAATGAGACGAAAGAGTGGGAGAGAGAGTGAGAGTGAAAGAGAAAGAGAGAGAGTGAAAATGAAGAAAGAGAGAAAGAGAGAGAGAGAAGGAGAGAGAGAGTGAAGATAAAAATATAGTGAAATGAGATGAAAGAGAGAGAGAGAGAGAGAGAGAGAGAGAGAGAGTGAGAGAGAGAGAAAAAGAGAAAGAGAGAAAGATATTCAGTAGACAGTTACCTAAAAGGTATAGAAAGAGATCAAAAGAAAGAAAAAAGAAAGAGAGAGATAAAGATATTACGTTCATAGTTACCTAGATAGATGTAGAAAGAGTGAAAAAGAGAGTGAGACAGAGTGAGGGGGGAGAGTTATCACAAGATATCACAATTACTTTGGTGGCATTTTAAGCAGTAAAGGAAAGATAAAAAATAGTTCAGCAAATTATTTATTACCCAGAATGATCAGACATGATCAAACTGTGTTGAAATAATTGGTCAATTTTTAAATTTTTCTGACTTTTTCATCTTTTTTTTTTAAATAGAAAGCTGATGGTTAATGTAGATATTTCATGTATTGTACTTCTAACGAGAAGAATAAACTGTATCAAAAATCATTGAATGATGATAGAAAAGAAAAAAAAGGAAGAAAAATGAAAGCAATGCTTCGTACAAATGATTGGCGATTTATGATGACAGATGGGCTGGTTTTCATGCAAATCTTGTAGTATTTTGCCATTATGACTGGATCGTTTCATCTTAATCGACTCATCCGTCATTTCTCGCCTAATAGTTTTCCCATATTTGCCAAAGATAAACAGGGCACCGCGTGGAACGCGAATCTAATTGTTTGCAGACCTTAATAAAAAATGGGTATAGAAATAAAAGGGAACAGAAGCCCCCTTATCTCCGGAAGGTGTGTGACAAGGGTGTTTCCTGTTGGCAAAATCCCACTACTGAAGAGATAAAAAACCACCCTTTTCAAACAATTTACAATCTCTTCTATTTGTTTTCGCTTAAATTTATCACAGCGATAAACTTCTCCTCGCATCTACCACAGCGCGCAATCTAATTTGTTCAAATTTAATTTGCCATATTTGGCCTACATGATGCCTCAGGCTGACCAATTTTCTTTCATAAAACGTACAAACTTTTAATTAAACCTAAAAACAATCGTTTTACATTTTTAGGCTATAAAGGCTACACTAATTAAAATAAAGGAAAATGTTCAATATTCATGATTTGAACGGTATTAATTAACGAATTAATTTTAGTTCTATAGAGTCAGTGTGCTTTGACTGTATTTATTCAACATTAATAATAAATCATACTAAATCATATGTGGTAATTAATTATTAATAAGAACATAGGAAAAGTATAAAAACGCCAGAAGGACGCTTGGAGATTACCAATATTCCGGCTACCTTATTATTATCATCATCATCATCATCATATACCTAACATAATAACTGACAAAATTGGGAAGTTTTATTGTATAAGTATACGTTTATTTAACATTTGTCTTTAAATAATAAGTTTATGTTTAGTGATAATTTAAAAAATATATTACATAATAAAAATTAAAGTTTATATTTATGCCAACATTTATAATATAGAATAACGATGTTAAAAATTCTACTTGTATTACAAACTCCTGTGAAACCCTGTGTATAAAACAAGGCAAATTAGATTCTTAAATACCTCCTGAACTCATGCTCCTCATGCTGTCTCATTAAAAAACTACACAACTATTTAGGGCAGACAGAACCAAAATAGGGTTCTGTGGCGTCTAAGGCATTACAAAAATTCAAATAAGAGGACCAGGCCCCTCGGACTTTTCAAGAGACCATGCCATAACTATCATGATCTCCAACGGAAAGTTGGTGTCTGATGTGGTAAAAAAAAAATATGGCAGTCCGCACTACCCCATGAGCAACCATACAAACCCTATAATTATAACAAAAAGACCAGCAAGGATAAAAAGTGAACCAATACAGCAGCTCTATTGAGTGATTGATGGAAAATGAACACATGGAAAATGACACAGTTAATATCGGAAAAATCAAGTATTATTTCTTGGTCCAATTTTTACAAAACAACAGAAAAAATACAATAATAATATTTGCACATTTTCATGTTTGTTGGTTTTGTATGTCTATAAATAATTTATAAATTGGAAAGAATTATTAGAGGATTTATAGGTAATTATTTCATATTTAAATTACGCTTAAAAAATATAATTTTGCCAATTTTTTCCGTTTTATAAGTAACATACTTTAGCAGCTTCTAAAGTAGACATTCTGAACCACTTTTGTGTAAATTCTGGTAGTATAGGACAAGTGGCTAAAAAATGAAATATTTCCTTCTTCATGCCCAGGTTACAAAGAGAGCTATTTATTTAGTGTTTGTTTTGACAGTTCAGTATATAAATAATTGTACGCAGCTGCTTGATGTAATTCAAGATTGCAACTTGAGCCTTTTCTTGTTTTGAATCATTATTTATTTCTTAGGTGGAGAAGAGATAATTTCGGTGTGACGAATATATGTTCTGTTCGCTCTTTAAAGTTTTACTGTTTTCTTTTATAATATACGTTATACATATTTTTATTAAAAAAACCTTTTACGGACAAGTTTTATAGTATATTTTCTGCTATTCAAGAAATATACCTTTTCTGCAGTGGACTGTTTTAAAATAAACATGTTTAAATTTTTTATGTTAGATCGACTTTTGAAAAACTTTGAATTTTAGATCTAACAGTTTATTTTTACGATCAGTCAAAAGCCTAATCGTAAAATTTGAATCTTTCGATTAGGCAATTTTACACTTATTAAACTATTCATGTTAATGATCATTATGGTCTTCCAATTTTATGTCAGACTGTGACAAAAAAAAATTGGTTTTTATAATGTCATGATTGTCAGGGAGGAAAGTGTTTTTTTTTGCCCCAAAATCAAATTTTTATTTTCTCGCCTCGATACTTTTCTTGTAAGAAGGTATGTAACCTAGTTATAAGATGTATAAATTTTTATTAATTAAAAACCAGTGTACGTAGGAAATTGTTGAAAATCATCAATTAGAGTTATTATTAAGAGTGTGTATTTAGTGCCGGGGATTAAGCGATAACGCAATCGCTTGGACCGAGTCAGAGGTCGCGGAGGAGAACAGTGCGGAAAACACCTACGAATGGGCAACTGATAGAGATTCTCCGGAAAACGGCTCGTCCGGATTTTTCTTCGTGGATATTTCCATCTTTGGAATTTCCACCGGGCGCCTTCCTCACCAGACCACGGCGACGAGCGAGGACAGTCCGTTCGTGGTTTTCTGAAAGGATATAGAGGCGGCCCCGATTCTCCGGAGATTTTCTCTTTTTTTTGGAGATGATTTCGGCAGGACTGGAACCCAGGAGGACTCTCCGGATGGTTGTGGCTGGATCAACGATTCCCAAGTAAAGATGTTGGTTTACGGACAAGACTGCATAAAGATGGAATTTTTGTTTGTTTTAATTTTAACTATTTACTATTGTTAATTTAGATGATTAAGTTTAAATTCTTTTAAGTTAGCCCAGATCTGGTTTATGGTTTAATTTTACTCTGTTTAGGAATAATAAATGCCCCCATTGTTAAGTGAATTCTCATTTTTATTTTTTTTCTCTCCCTCCTTATTAATCTACTTTTTTTTTTTGGCTTGATTATTTTGCATGGCCAGGTACCTCGTAATAATCATTTAAGCAGAGGGAACTCGAATGCGATAAGGAGAAGGTAAGGTTGCTGATCAGGACCCGCCGTGTTAGGCTGGCTTTATCCTGGCCCTAGACTAGTGGCCTTGCCTGGAGTGCCCCCCAATGGCGAGTGTCCGCCATTGAATAAAGTAAATCATTTATTTTTTTAATAGAAAATATTATACTACTTTCCTCTCATATATTGATTGATTTATTTGTTCATTTATTTTTATCAAATTTATTTAGAGTACAAACAAGAATATACTTTTTAGTTAAAGGAGTTCCCCATTACTCTGGAGGCATAAAATGGGGTGGCGGCCAACTCACCAATATTTCTTTGGTCTTTAATATTTTTTTATTTTATTTTGTTTTTATATTTTGTAAATTGTCCCTCCATTCTTACCCCCCACTCCCGACGAGCTACCGGGAAAAGTTTGCTCTGACCCGAAATAATTTTGGGTGTAACAAGACGTGTTTCGACATTTTGCTAATTTCCCTGTTGGGTCTGGTGCTTTTGTAAATAGATAGCCATAAAACAAATATCTTGGGTTTTTAAATTGAATTTTGTTAATTCAATTTCACAATTCAATGTATTGAATTGTTTTAATTCAATGATTAATATCATTGAATTAAAATATAAAAATTATATAACAATATTAGCTCGTTGATTGCAGTTGTTAATCTCATGAAGTAATAACTGACAGAAACTACAAATACTGTAATTTATAGTACACTTTCTGTAAATATGTACATATCTAGAATTTCGTTAGACACAAATGTATGATCTAAACTAATCGTCTCTGGCACGTCTGTTTCTCTAATCCTCTGACGGATGCTCTCATCCTGAAAATCCAACATAGCATATTCTTGGAAGGTATGAATGATGCAGGTTCCGGTACGTCTAAAACGTCGGGCACAACCTCCCTCGGCGATAATCCCCCAAGGCATACAATGCAGTAATCGCCTATGGAGACTCCTTTGTTAGCGTCGTCAACGTCTTGGAGAATTAATGGCGCACTAATGTTTCTAAGTTGGAAAAACGAAAACAAAATAGTATCGTAAATTAAGGCAATAGACCGGCTTGAAGTTTGTCATTGCCTAAACTTTTATAAAGTGGAATTAATAAAAATACTCACTTCTTTTCATTCCGAACAGCTTAAGATAAATACGTAGAGGAATATATAATTCGAATTAATTAATACTAACATCATGCATTATTAAAAATCGGGTTTAAGCTATTAGTAGCCGTTTTTCATATCAAATATACGTTTTGTGAAGATTTTTAGTATTAAAGCACAAACTTTTTTTGCACAGAATGAAAATGGTCCTGTGAAATCCGGAGCTTTAGATGATGATAATGATAATGATGATGATGATGGATACTATTGGGGTTTTTTATTCCCCAGGCACTGCAGCCATCTGGACTGGCTGATACATAAGACTGCACTTTCCTAGTTTCTTTGTTCAGCGCAATTGATGCGATCCTTCTTCAAAGAATACTAGATCGATGACTGTCGTTGGTGTAATTCCATTCCCTGGATTTTCTTTATATTTCAGGTTATGACTCCATTCACATTGAAGATGATATGAGTAGCTGTTTCTTCCTCCTCATTGCATAACCTACAAATGGGGCATTGTTGATGACTATGTTGTATAGATGTTTTGTTCGATGCCAATTACCGGTATATAATAATCAATCTTCTGATTTTAGTCCTCGCTAACTGAAGCACCGTCCGCACCGGCCTTGGCGAGGGTTGTTTTAGCATAAGCATACTGGGTATAGTACTTCCAGAGTTTATCCCCTTCTACTGTCGTTTTGGTTCTTTTCTGAGATAGAGTATTCTATGTAAGTTTTTGTGATCCCAAGATTAGGTTCAGGGCCTAAATATGATCTTGCTTCCTGTGGCCAATGTGTCTGTCTTTTCGTTCCCAAAAATTCCGTTGGGTCTTTGGTATGCTCGATGTCAGGGCGGTGTCCTCTCCCGGTTTTTGGTTGTATTCACCGACTAATTTTAATGTGAGATTTTACACTCTAATGTTTTGATAGCAGCTTGGCTATCCGATCTTTCAAAGATTGCTTTGAAAGAGTAACCTCTTTTAAGAATTTCACAAAGCACAGGTGTTGATGGCATGCATTTCAGCTTGAAAGAGCGAGGTACTTTCCTAATTTTTTACCGTAGAGTTTGGTTGGTCAAATTGGTGGCTTGCACAGTGTACGATACGGTTCATTCACTGATTTTTGAGCAATCCTTATACCATATAATTGTATATGATTTCCTTCTGATTCTTTTTCCTTTTCATAGGATGTTGAAAAACGTGTTTCCGGGATCATGTATTCAATCTCCGAGCTTTAGATGTGCTTCTAATATTTTATGAATTGCGAATCAATTTGAAGTTAGCCTATTATAGTCTGTGACAAAAACTACTTCCGTAATAAGACTAATCCGTACAGCAAAAAGGATCGGTGTAACAATTCTATGGCGCAAATTGGGCAGCAACGGGAAAACTGAGCTCGATCAAAAAATCATAAACTTTCCTGAAAACTTGTATTTTTTCTCCTTTTAGGTACACTTTCTTCCAAAACAATTTTTTTTTCAAACGATTTTTTTATTTATTTTGTAAAACCATAATAAATAAAAATTTGTGTGAGGTATGATTTTGAAAAAACATGTATGAAAGAGAATTTTTTTATGTATAAAAATATACAATTTTGTTTCACTTAGTTCCATTCCAAAATTAATGAATTGCACTTCTGGAAAACCAATAGCTACATATGAATTCGTTCTATATTAAGGAAAAGAAGATTTTTTATCCTATACCAAATTGTACCGAAAAATGACCCTCTCTTTGAACCACTAAACGGCTATGAAAAATTAATAAAATACGTAAAATTGTGAAAAGCTTGATGGTTAAACTGAAAGTGCAGATTACTTTACTTTGCAAAAAGGGTTCTACTATCATGTCATCTAATTGGTTTGAAAAATATTTAATAAATTATCGAATTTATGTTGCTCTGTCTTAATATATTTATACTTTACTTAAAAGCGTTTTCATGCCACCTTATGGTAATAGTTTTTTTTAAATTAAAAAAGATCTTGTTTTGTGTTTTTTTTTTATCATAGACGTGTGAATTTCAACGAAAGCAACATCGATTTTTTTCATAACAAACAGAATCAAGGCAATCTTGGGATCACCTACCTACTTGTTGAAGCCAATATTAGCATCAAGCGAAAAATGCCCTTAGAAATAATATCTTCAGGGCATAGAAGAATAAAGTTTCTTATTAAACGTAGAAATAATAGTAAAATGTTTTAGCGGTATTTTTTAAATCATATTTTTTAGAGTTTTTATCGCGTTTAAGTCATATCAGTGGTACTTTCTTGGTCAAAATTTAGCACATGATATTTCAGACGGTCTGGAAATTGAAAAGTGCTTGATTACCACGTTTTAATACAAACTAGTGGGAGTTGGTCTTTAGCCAAAAGCTTGTTTTCATTTCTCCCACACTCTATTTTAATAATTAACTTAAGAAAACAACATTCATTTACCCGTTAACCTCTTAAGTAGTGATTTATGCTGCCTGTATCGCTAATGGACGCCCTTTTTCTCCCGTTCTCCGGACTTAATCTCTGGCACCATTTAAACTTCGGTAATTGACGATACAACTCCAGACAATTGATTATTTCTATTATTATATTTGACAAGTGGAATTATGCCCTAATTCAAATTTATAACGTTAAGCCTATAATATGACAGCAGAGATTAATATTAATATTTTTATTTATCAAAACGTTATTAATATTTATCAAAATATGAATCTCAAAAAATAACACACTTTAGGCAAACAGTTCAACTTCGTAGAATATATGAGTTTGTTTTGTCTTACAAAAAAGTAAATAAATAAACAGTGTGTAGTATTTATGATCAAAATAAAGATCGAAATGTTGGCACCATGAAGAAAATGTTTTTTTCAACCTATATCACACAAGACCGCACCTCACGATCTCCAAATAATTAATAAACAATAATATTTGCTTTATAAAGACGGTTATTTTGATTAAAATTTTTTCTTCTAATGGATTTTGTGATTAAAGCACCTGCTTGCTTGTTTGAGTGAAATTTTTCACTTTAGTCGTAATTATTAAAACACTGTAAATTCTGCCAACGACTTAGAGGCGTTTATTTTTTCAACTTTTCACTCGTAACGAGCACTTACATTACAAACGCATTTTTAAATTAACTTCCTCCCTAGCCTGATACTAGTCCCTAGGATAATTCTCGATGAAAGAAGGATTGGTATGAGGAAATGGGGCTGGAAATATACCAATGCACGAGATACATTATCGTGGCGGAGACACGATGAGAAGGAGAGTTATGTCCTGATACAGGTTCGAGAAATGCGAGAATTATCAATACAACAAAATTTCTCCATTAAAAATGATATATCTCATGTGTTGTACTATTTCAAGTGATGCCGAATTAAATAACTTACTAAGTTGAGTTTGTAGTTCAAATAAACATCCAAATGAGAGTGTTTTTACTGCCACCGAAACGAGGCAGCATCAATTATAAAGCAATCACGTATTAGGAGTAAAGAGGTCACAGTTCAATTTTTGATGTAGTACATCAATTTTATTTGATGTTTTATGTTCACTGCTAGTGTAAACATTCTCAAAACGAACAAATAAATAATGAAAGTTTCTTGAAAACTCCCTTAAAAACCATTACGTAACTGAAAATAATAGCAGCCAAATTCTTAGCCTTGATTGAACACTTTTATCTTTCAAATCTCCCCTTCCCAGTGTGATTTATCACCGAACGATTCTTGCCTGCAGCATTTCAATCAAATAAATGATAGATACTATACTAGAAACACTTGAAAAGAAAACAGTAGTCTTATGTTTCTGGACAAGGAAAAAGCTGTTTTTCTGGCATGCTGACTTTTTACTCCTTCTCAGTAAAACAAAAAAGAAATCTCACATTTATTAACTAATATGTTCCAATCTTATCATACGAGCCGAACGTATACAGTTATTTTGAAAATTGTATTTTCGCCTTCTGGCGTACCAGAGGGAAGAGTGCTAGGCCCAGTTTTGTATCTGTATTAGACACTCGATCTGCCCTACCTGCAGAAATTCTCACAGCTTATTACATTACAGTTTTCAAAATCGTCATTATAGCAGAACGTGCTTAAAAGCATATTATCAATAAATGGAATAACACATAACGTATAATTTAGTGGTATGGAGATATCCACTATAGTTCAAGTGGTAGAGTAGCGGTGTAGCACGCCGAAGGTCGTGGGTTCGAATCCCGCTCGTGACACTGACTTTTTTATTTCAACTAAAAACCTTAATTAATTGAATTATATTAATTGGTCAAGCGGACCACGAAAATTAATGAATTTAATGAGTTAAAATGAAGTATACTTCACTAATGCTCTCCATGGCCATTTCATTTGTCGCCGAGAATCAAATAGATTACACGACATTTGAAAAATGGCAAAAAGGAGGGAAATTCCAAAGGTGGGATTGAGATGGGAAGTTAGTGCCCGAGCGGATCGAAGTCACGATAGCTCAAGTGGTAGAGTAGCGGCGTATCAAGCCGAAGATCGTGGGCTCGAATCCCGCTCGTGACACTGACTTTTTTTATCTCAACTAAAAACCTTAATTAATTGAATTATATTAATTGGTCAAGCGGACCACGAAAATTAGTGAACGTATGGAGAATGTTGATAGAATCAGCACTGGTCCAATTCAAATATCTACTAAATAGTTATTCAGATATCGTGAGATGCGGTCTGGTGTGATGTAAGTTTCAGAAAAACATTTTCTTTATCGTGCCAACGTTTCGATCTTTTATTGAGATCATCTTCAGGGCCTGGGATTTACAAACAATGTTTATATTTAACAAATACATTTAGGATGTAGAAAAGTGAATTTATACAATGCAATATATTTTCTATTCAAACACATTTTTCCATGCCATTTATTCAAGAACTATCACATAAATTAAACACATTTCTCTCGTCCGATAACTTCAAAATAGCTTTCAAAAATTATAAAACAATTCAAACACTTTTTTCCAAAATTAAAGTTACCACACAAATAACAAATCAATCTGACGTAATCTACAAGATCAACTGTTTAAACTGTCTGGCAACTTACATCGGTCTTACATCCCAATATCTGGACAAGAGAGTAAAGCAACATATCTATGATTGCAAAAAACTCAAGCACACGATATCTGAATAACTATCGATTAACGGTCACTAATCTCTACACATATCTACTAAATGTTTGAATGCCTGTCATACAACGCAGTTCTTCTTTTAAATAATTGTGTCAGATATATATCCTTGGCAAAATATGTTTCATAGCAAGTAGATTTTTTAGCTTTCTATAATTTAGAAATCTGCTCACTTAATGTAAAATTATTACTATTTAGACTTTAAATATTAAATTTGAATAGATTATATATAAACCTAAAAAGACTGTAATTTCTTATGCGTTTCATTGTTGCTGCAAGGTTATGAAATCATAATTTTAAGATACTGAATGAAAAATATATGACGCTCGTAAAATTTCATTTAAAAAAAAAGAAAAAAAGAAAAAAAAGAGGAGAAGTAGAAAAATACAAAAAATAAATGTAAGAGTAAACCCGAAACGAATAATCAAGAGGTTTCTTTTAATGAGGATGCTGTAAAAAAAAATATTTTAACATTTTCTTTGTATTTGTTTTCGGAAAGACGGGTTCGTCTAATTTGTCCTTATTGCTGGGTTTGTTAATTCTAGGGGACCAATTTGCGCTTTAACTTTTCAGAATTAGACACAGGGTGAATATCAAATGCTGAGTTGATGTAACAATGTTAAACTTTAACTTTTACTTAAGTGCACTATAGACTGGGAAGTTTTTTTACGGGAAAAAGTTTAAATTCGGATTTTTTAGTATTTTTTTTGTGTCTTTACAAAAAAAGTCACCTTCAAAACATTGGCCTAAAATTTCACAAAAAATTTTACGTTCATGTCAAATGGAGGGAAAATTTTCCATCGATGTTAATTTGCATTACGGTGAACACAAGTTCTTCACTGGAGATTATGATAATAACGTTTCGTTTTTGATTATGTTTTGCAATGAATTTAAATTTTTGAGGAAAAAATTAAACTTAAATGCTCACAGTTTGGTTTCCAATAGGAATAGATAAAAAATACATTGAAATTTTTATAATTGTTAATATAGGTCGGACAGAACCAAGATGGAATAAATAATGGTAAATAATATTGCATTCTAATCAATTGATAAATAATTTTTATTATTCAAAGTTGTATTTTTTGAGGATTAATCATCAAAAGTGCGGCTGATTCTTGCTTGTAAAGATCTTCCTCAGGGCAAAGGTTCGTGTGAAATATCCAGTTATACGCCTCGTAAAATTCTTGCTATGAAGTAGATTGTAAATAAGGGATTCATGACACCTCCGGCTAGAATATGGAAGGTGAAGAGGCTTTCCCTTTTATTTTCTTTCTTCACTTCAACTCATTTTATCACCGCGTGCAAACACTATCAGTGGGAATTGCGGGCTGGAAAGGAAAGAAGTTTATGACACGTGATTTTCACTTTCAAATTATGAGAGGAGTTACTTCATGCGAATACGTTGTTTTGTTCCGGCGCCGTTTTCTTTTTCCGGTACATTCAGATTTACAATTTTAAAAAATCAATTGCACCGTTATAATCATCAAATCAACATAAAATTACACTGTTCTGCTTTTCTGCGTTTGCGATTTATTAAACGTGAAGCTTGGCAGTTCAAGATAGGGGGATAAGGGAATTATGAAATTGTGAGTGATAAAACCAAATAAAATTATCAAAGGATAAAAGAAATAACAATTTTGATTGATAACGTACGGAAAAATATTTCGTAATAAGAACTAGCCTGTTCCTGTTTAAATATTTTATCTTTGACTTCTAATGATGCTTCGTACTAAATACGATAACAATTAGAAGTTAAGTGCACGTTTGCAGTTTTAAAGTTTTATCTGGGCCTCAGATGGGTGGGAACAGAAAGTACAATACTATACACTTTTACAAATACTGCATGAAAACATTTTCAAGTAGTTTGATAAAAAGAAATCAATTTTTAAGCATCATTTTTATTTTATTTTTTAAACATTTTAAACATGTAATGTAATAAACTGGAAGTCACTACTGTTATCAATGATAAATGTACGAGCTTTGAAAATATTTTCGTGTATAATTAATTAGTATTCATTTGCAGTAAACTCGTTGTGATGTAACATATTTTGTATTCCTAACTATAATAAATTTAAGTTTAAATTCACGTAGAAATTCAGAAAATTTCAGTATTATATTTCCTTTTATCTCTAATTAGTGCGATTAATTTGATGGTCACATTTTATCACACTTGTTAGCCATTTTTTTACATGACAAGTGAATTTACACAGCTAAAAGGATGAGGCTTATTCGCATGAGTGCACCGGAATTTTCACCAACGGAAATTGCCTGGACCTGATAACTTCCTGGCCGTCCCCCTGAGCTTGCCCTCTGGCTCCTACACAACTTTTCCCTTAGGGACGTAACTTTTATCGAAATATAAAACACAAAAGCTATGCCAACGTTAGTATCCGATCATCCTTGCAAGCGTGGGCGTCTGAGCTTTAGCTAAAAAATACTAATCTGTTATTTTCGTTTTCTCAGAGAAATCAACATAAACATGCAAACTTTTCGTTCAGATATTTGCAGAGAATTGCATTTTTTTCGAGAACTTGAAAACATTCAAACTGTCATTTTGGCAAATCTGATTTGGTCGTTCTTCAATTGTCAGCCAAGGATAATTTTTAATTTGATAATTAGATTTAAAAAATGCTTTAAATTTCTCGATTCTGGTAACATTATATCGATTTAATATACCAAAGTAATGTTTTAACAGAGATAATTTATTAAATTTCAAGATTTGTTTTGTTTCATATATATCCCGAGCCAGCCGATAAAGAGAGAAAAAGGGATAGGTCAAACTAAACAAAAAATTGATTAAAAAACCGAACATTTTTAGTGATAATTAAGAAATGTGTTGATTTTTCTCATCAACTACGTTCATATAAAAATTAAACGGTTATAAAAATTAGTTGTTATTTGTATAAGTTAGTAATAAGAGTAGGCTAAACCAGCAATACATTGTTGTCTATTCGGTAGGGTAGAACTATACCGCACCACCGTTCAGTTTATTAATGTTAATATACAAATGTATAGTTACTGTATCCGCTTTATACATTTGGCTAATTATTAATTAATTATAACTTTTTTTTTATTCTGCTAATATTAAACACATTTTGAAGCAAATAAATGTATATGGTCGCCTTTCATGCTTCTCCACAAGTGGTTTCGTTTTCCCTTCCTGAAGTGAGTGTATTTATTGGCGACAATGTGTGAGTGTATGGGTGGGTAGTGGTCGGAATATCGAGTACCACAGACCCACCAAACTAGGATATACATCTCTTTGTGTGTTTTGGGTAGAATGAATGTATTTATTGGCAAGATAGTGAGTGTGTATGGTGGGTTATGCAGGAATATCGAGTACTCCACAGACCCACCGATTTAGGTTAGTATTAGGCTATATATTTTAGAGTGTATGGGCGGAGGCACTGCTGTTATATTAAATGCGCCAGTGGCTCCGAATTTTTTATTTGTAAATACAGAATGATTGGTTACTGTATTTGTGTATAGTGAATGTATTTATTAGTGCGATAGTAGTGTATGCATGGGTGGGTCTATGGTGGAATATCAAGTACCCCATAAACCCACCAACCTAGGTTAATATTTTAGATTAATTGTAATTTTAACTGTACATAATGTATGGATGTATTAATTAAACGAGGACGGGTCTTCAGAGGAATATTGAGTACTCTGAAACCCGCATTAAGGCTAGGCTAGTATTGAATGTTAGTGAATGAGATAGTTTTAGAGCCAATTTCACCACGTGTGGGAGGGCTAAAATGTAAAAATATCGTCCCAGAACACAACCAGAAAGAACTCCAGACTACAGACAAGCTAACTTTAAAAAAAAATTAAGTAAATAAATAAAAATAAAAACGAGAGGCGGAAGAAATGTTAGGTGCCGGCAATAGCCCAGGCAGCTAGCCGGCCGGGGGAAAAAAATTAAACACATTTATTCTATGAATATATTCAACATTATATATATATATATATATATATATAAATGTGTGTGTGTGTGTGTATAAAATAAGTCTCAATAATGTATAATAATTTGTATCATAACAATCATGCACAACTAAATGTACATTCGATTATTTTTTGCTTATTTACATGTTATAAAAAACAATCTAAAGACGTGAGAACCATCCCACAGGGCCGGCACTTATCAGGCAGTGAAAGAAACATAGTAAATTCTATAGACCGCGGCGACGCCGAAGGAAAACGCATGGCCGATGCATTGAGGCAAAGCCAAGAAAGAAAAAAAAAACATTTCCCAAGTCACAAACTTAAGTTATTTTTAAAAGTCCTGCATTTAAGGCTTTATCGCAAGTATGAAGCGGGTATTTGAGATACCTATATGTATTCTGGAATGGAGAAGCATCCAACCTATATGTATGGTTACTCAAGAAGCATTATTTAGCTTTTAAATATTATTTTATGGAAGTCTCGATGGTAATGTCCATATTTTTGTTTGATTCATTTATTATGAAAAAGTGCTTCATTCAATTAAACAAGTTGAACATTTTAGTATTCTTAAAGAACTGGATGTGTACAATTGTGATATCACGTTCATTAAGAATTTTATTTGAATCATCATGCTGATGTTTTGATAGTTGGCCAGATATCAGAATAGGTGTCAATTACGAAAGGTGTCAAGGTTGTATTCTCTCATTTAACCTTTTTAATATTTGTTCAGAACTTATGTTCTGGAATGCTTTGAAGCAAAGTGAATTTGAGTTCTAATTAGCCTAGGAACATTGACTCATGCTTGCAGTAATCTGGCAGATCTGTAAGGATTATTGGATGTTTGCTACAAAAAGCGTGAGATTGCAACTTAACGTAAATAAGAAAAATGGATTGTTAACAATAAAAAACAAAATGATTCAATAATATAATTGCGTTTGTATCATTTTATAAATATTTGGAAAACTAAAGATAAATATGAACCTTTATTTGAATTCCGCTGTAGCTTTAAACAAGACAGAATCTCCATGCAGAAAATGTAGAAAGACTTGACAAACTGGGATTTAACTACCTGACATCACACTCAAATACTGTGGTGCTATGTATTCTTACTTTCCTATGGTTTGAAACACCCACATACCTAATATAAACGTAACCCATGAATAATAAGTTAGACATCTTTAAAACTGTAAAGAGAAAAAATTGCAATATTTCGGCATATTTGAGCGCACAGCTTCTCTGTTTAGAATAATGAAAAAAAACTAGTTTAGGCTACTGATCACCAACATTTTCCAGGACAAAGTACATGTGGAACATTTTATATCTTTCTGATATTTATTATTACTGTGACCATATAAAATTTTCTTGCTTGGTTAGTATACATTTATTAATTTTTTAATTGAAATATACTCACATTATGATTATTATTTTGAGATTAGAAGCATTTAATTTAGTTTTATGTTAAAATATCAATTTGTGATAAAGCGTTTAGATATTATGTAGTATTCACTAATTTTCGTGGTCCGCTTGACCAATTAATATCTTTCAATTAATTAAGGTTTTTAGTTGAGATAAAAAAGTCAGTGTCACGAGCTGGATTCGAACCCACGACCTTCGGCTAGATACGCCGCTACTCTAACACTTGAGCTATCGTGACCTCGATCCACTCGGACGCCAACTTCCCATCTCAACCGCACCTTTAGAATTTTCCCTCCTTTTTGCCATTTTTCATTTGTCCGGATCGAAGTCACGATAGTGGTAGAGTAGCGGCGTATTTAGCGGCAGTTTGTGGGTTCGAATCTCGTTCTTGACACTCACTTTTTTATCTCACCTAAAAACATTAATTAATTGAAATTATGTAGAATGATTAAAATCCAGCGCCTGATTTAGAAAAAAGTACGATATAGAGCCATTCAAATGGTATGTATCATTGGGAATTTTGGTTGATTATGACGACAAATCATTTTTATTTTTTTACAACTCGTCTATGAACTATCACACAACATCAACATTATTAAGAGTATTTATCTTTATGTTCTTCCTTTTCCACATTATCGTTTTACGGTATCATAGCCAGTAAAAAAGGAACGGTTAGCCCTTAGTTTACATTTACCGAGACAGCGTGAAATCGGAATCCAATCGTTTAAAATCGCTGGTCATAAATTCGTTGCAGGATCTTGCCTTCTTTTCGTTTCAATATCTACCAGCCATTTAGACTTTACGAATGTGGATTTAAGGTTCCTTCGAACAAATCACTAGGTGCGGTTATTTTTAAAAACTTCCAATCTCTAGTTTTGAACATTGAATTTATCATTCATTCATTTAAAAATTAACTTTTTTGAAATGGCAATTAACATTTTTTATTTTCAGATTCATCAAGTTCATGCGATTGTATAAAGATTTTAGCAAAATCCTTTCGAAAATCGGTTAATAAAAAAGTTAGATTTTGCACAAATAACATTCAATCAGTTATTTAAAAAAATTTCTCTTGTTTTTAAGTTCAATGAACTTCTCAGCTTTGCTATTTGGTTTTCACTTCTGTCTTTTGGACAAAAATCTTTAGCGTTTCGTAAAAAATAAAAACCATAAATTTTTTATGCCTTTTACATTTTTTAACAAACCTAGAGGAAAGCACATTTCATACAACATACATTTGCTCAAAACTATATCCTTAAACTATTCTAATATCAATGAAGGATTGGTGTATAAAGCGATCAAGTTATTGCATCACATATGAACACAGAAACTTCGAAAAATTACTGTATATAAAGCGTATCTCTCTACCAGGTATCTAAATTTACCTTTATTGCCTACATTGCTTTTAAATTTTAAACTAAATGTTTATTATATTGTGTTAAACCGAAGAGAAAAGTTAAACTATAACGTATTTATTAATTAAAGACAATGTGAAAGATTTTGCAGTGTCTGGCTAGGGCGCTATTTTTACAATATCTAATGTTTTGTAAATCGATTTTCAAAAAGTTTTTGTCATTTTTTATGAAATTGACCTTCATGAATCTGCTAATGAAAATGAAGACCAACATTTTGAAAAAAAATATGTTAACTATGTGAATAAATATTGAAATGATTTAAAAGAAACCGTAATATAAATTATCTCTATATTTAAAATTAGGCCTTAAAGCAGTAAGGAATTAATAGAAAAATAGTCCTTAAAAACAATTACATTTTTTTTCTTTGTTGAGTAGTTACAAAATCCGAGAAGAGATTCTTGTGTAGGATGGAATAAATCAGAATGAGCCTATCATTTATGACAAAATAAAGAGCAATTCAAAGATACAATCGCCTGAAAAACATTTCCGTTAATGGTACCATGATACTATAAAGATAAGACACATCAAGAATCTTGCATAATCGTCGAGGTTCGATAGCCTGGACCGTGGCCAAACATCAGGCCATCCGTTAGCCCCATTAACCCTATCTTTCAACTGCAGCTCCACCCACTGCATAATTGATTCAAACGAGATTTGTGCTCAGCCGGCGAAAAACAGAGCGTGGTTTTCAATTGATCAAAAAAACAAAAAATGACAACTTATGGCGGCACTTAATGAAAAAATTGAAACGTAAATTGGCTAACTTGGCCGAACGTTTGTGTGTACAAGTGTGTCATTCCGCTGGACGATAAATTTATTACAAATAAAAACAATTATGAATATTAAATAAATTTATCTTTTGATTTTTATAAAATTTCATTATCTCCTTTTTTATGACTTAAATACAGTGGTAAAATTTAGAAAAGGTTTCTTTCTTTTATTTATTAAAACATTTTCTTATAAAAATGAACATTATACAAGCGATATAAAATGAAATTAATTTTTCATGCGGTATATACAATTTAAAAAATTGATGTAACTGCAATTTAAAAGAATTTTTGAGTACATCATTTGTGCTTTGTACGCCAGGAAAATTAATTCAAAGTAATTTTTTTTAAATTAAACCTCAAATTGTTATTTATCCGGATGAAAAGGTCAACTTTCATTTGATCCTTGTATTTGAATTCGGAATTATGCAAGAAACGCCTTTGCTCGCTTATGAGATGGAAATATTGCTATTTTGTCATGAAGCAGTCAGCACCCTTTCGATTTTTTTGTTTGCTACACATCAAGAACACTCCCATCATACTTTTTATATGCCAATGCGGAGCTGATGTTATTTATGAACAACTGTAGAGACTTTAGGATCCAAACGTGTTATATAAGAAATTTGATCGATAACATATTATGCGGGCTCAGCTCCGAGTAATGTTTTTTTGATTGCGTAACAAGGGTTCTTAACGTTATTAGCCAATGGAATATTTACTTACAACAAAAAGATACATAGGTCCGCAAATTCTGCTGAAAACATTTTGCTGAGTTACTTTAACTACGATGAAAAAACAACACTAACTTTCAACATAACTTCTGAAAGGCCACATGTTAAGCGCGTTATACGCCATCACAAACCTGAAAAATGTCAGCTTACTTTCTACAGGCTGTAACCTAATCCCTTCTAGAACGGCCTGTTTTAAAATGTATCCTTTCAATCCTCAAATTGTAAAAATGTTTTCCCAGACCATCAGTTCGGTTTTCGCAGCTCTCACTCAGCCGTCTAGTTATGCCACTTTATTATGAATCTTATTAACTAACTCACTTAAGTGTAGCAGTATTTTTTTGCCACCTTACTCGATGTGGCCTAGGCTTTCGATCGCGTTTGGCACTCTTCCTGTTTTTGCTCTACCTACTTCGCCCTACCTGCTCTCTTTTGCTACTACGTCACTGAAGTCATCGAAAGGTCGGCGTCTTCCACTAATCTTTTCTCTACTTTCTCCTTGCTGGTGCTTTTCAGAGTAGTGCGCTAAGTCCCACGTTCTACCATGGGTATACATGTATACATTCTATTCCTTCCTGATCTTTGCTGGCGATGCGCAATCTCAAGCAACTCTGATTTTTTTGTCAATTGGAAATCCTCAGCAGTACCTTACACGACTTGTATGTGAAAATAAAATAAAATGTAACACAGAAAATTGCACCCAAAACCACCAATCCAGTTGACATTAATAATATACTCTTTGCAACTGTGTTAAAGGTACAGAGGACTGTGCATCAACAGACGTCTGATGTGGAGTCCCCACAGACGACTACTACGTCAAGACATTATTGCACAATAGCTCTTTCACCTATTAACACACGCTTTATCTTACCTCTCACAAATAATAGGTTACTTCATGATACCTCGTTGACTAGAAGTGTAAAGTTCCCTACAAATGATGCTTTAAACACATATATTTAATTTCTCAAAGATCTCATCATCAGTCTAATGTTAAAGTTTTATTGTTAAAAAATTGATTTTTTGGTAACAAGTGTTGAAACAATTGTCATTAAGATTTAGAAACTTTTATTTAAAAATAATGAAAGTAGACAGGAACTTGGGGAATTCAATCTCCCAACTGATTTTGTATGTTGTTTGCACAAGGTTACAGTGTTATATCAGATCAATCTCATAAATTTTTAATTCTTTTTTCATTCATATAATCAGATTTACAGACGAAATAATATTTTATGTAATATTTTAAAAAATATTTTATATAACACGAAAGTGAAATATCGAATACAATAGAGAATCAGACTTTGGCCATTAAGGACTTTTATTCCGATTTGGCTTGTCGGATAAACTTCTGAAGCAGTGACATATGCTAATTTGACACCCTGTACTTTTATTTCTTTTTAAATAAGCAAAAATTGTAGTGGTGTACTGCCAAGGGTGGTTTTTCCACTCATGGTTTTAATCGAATATATTTTTTTTCACTCTCACTTGTTAGTTAGTTGAAAGTGATTGCGTACTGAAAAAAGTCCATTTCTTAACAATGAAATATTGGTTTATTTGGCTGAAATATATTTTTCATCAGAAATTAAATTCCTTTTATTATTATAACATTTTATGCTGAACTATTTTGAAGCAACAAATCCTTCTTCGAGTGACAATGGCCTCTTTTTAAATTATGAAACCTTCTGTTTATAAATTCACTTAAATAACTTGTAAACAAATATTGTAATGTAACAATTATTTTTTATTATTCAATAAACTCTAACTATAACTACAGATTACAGGTTAAAAAACTTTCGTATACTAGAAAATCTTAAATAAATTAAAACGTAGACCATAGAGAAAAACGACTCAAAGAATTATTTGAATCAATTTGACAACTGTAAAAGTCACTGAGCACATATACAAGTCACAACAACGTATATTACATAAACAATGTAACCGCACACTAACCATTGAAAAGGTAAACAAAGTATTACTTACGTTTCTCAGAGCACTCGTTTGCGCATTCTCTGACAATGCTGCCCTCGGTGACGAATTTCTAAAAACACAAGAAAGAAAGATAATAAATAAAATAAAATGGAATGTCCTAAGGCTGAAAGTTTGATATGATAACAAGAATACGTTAATTTATTACTGTCGCATTAAAACCAAGTTCATAATAAACTGCTGCTAAAATTTCTTCACATTTACATACTTTCTAGTAGTGATTATTAAGAAATCGTGAGATGCGGTCTGGTGTGATGTAGGTTTCAGAAAAACATTTTCTTTATCGTGCCAACGTTTCGATCTTTATTGAGATCATCTTCAGGGCTTGGGATTTACAAACATTGTTTAAATTTAACAAATACATGTAGGATGTGGGAAAAAGTGAATTTATACAATGCAAAAAATATTTTTTTTATATTCAATCAAAGAATTTTTACTCACTCAAAGCGTTTGTTTTCTGTGTAATTGTGCGATTCTTGCGAGTCGTGTTGAGAGTGCCAGTGAGATTTTGCTGTTTTATGTTTATATACGTTGGATTTTGAAGGGGTGAGGAAGAAAATCGGTATAGGAAGACAGTTTTGTACAAGGAGTCGGCTTCTTTGAGGTGAAAAGAACCGACGATGGGAAAAACGTTAGTAATGGTTCGGCCAGAGTATCTTTTGAGGATTATAAAGACGGGGATAAATAGAAAAAGGAAATCTAAATTGTTGAAAAATTAGTCTATGTAAAAATGTTTGATGTGTGGAATGCCATAAATGTTTTATATGTTATAATATGTTACACAATATGTTACGCAGAAAATTGAGTATGTAGAAATACTTTGATTGAATATATAAAAAAAAATTTGCATTGTAAAATTCACTTTTGTCCACATCCTACATGTATTTGTTAAATTTAAACAATGTTCGTAAATCCCAGGCCCTGAAGATGGTCTCAATAAAGATCGAAACGTTAGCACGATAAAGAAAATGTTTTTCTGAAACCTACATCACACAGACCGCATCTCACGATTTCTTAGTAATCATCGACTAACGGTCACTAATGACCACACACTTTCTACTAGTTTTTAGTTTAGGTAATTATAAGGTTTAAAGCATAAGAATTGTAACAGAACAGGAAAAAAAAATGTTTACACCTTTTTCCTATACGACCTGTGACAATTGAGCAGTTAAAGTTGAATGAATTTCCACTGATTGAGAACAGCAGGTTAGACAGTTATGTTTTATACAAAACTCGTATGGGCTCCTCTTGTTTCAGTATGATTGGCTTAAGCCAATGGGGATACCGCACCTGCATAACAGAGCGTGTTAAATTGTATATAGGCTACGTGCCAATCTAATCCGATAATTACAAATAATTTGACGTTGAATACTTAAAGTCGGGCGGATAACGGTTGTTCAGTTGATAAGGCTAGCAATGCGATTTACATTTGGGACGTTTGTCTTTCCTTTTAGTAATGCAGACGCCAATATTCCTAATTAATTTTAAAAAATCATCAAATTTATTCGCTATCAAGTGTTCATCAATGCCTCTTTACAAATACATGTTAAACTTAATATGCAATATATAAACTGTCTTTTTATTAACGATTTTTCAAAATTTTACATCAAATCCATAATTTCTTGAAGTAAAATCGAGAAACAATGGGAGAGTGAGTGAAAGAGAGTGTATGAAAGGGAAATTCTGATGAAATCCCTAAAATAATCTGTCGACAGTTTGAATAAAACATATTATAAAAACATTATTCATATGCTATCAAAATTATAACACAGCCTGCTGTAATGCGATTGATTGAATTATTACAATTTCAATTAAAAAGATTATATATACTTAACATAATTGTATTTTCACTAAATATGTAAACTTAGAAGTACATCGATACGAGAAAAGGTTTTCAATTATATGCGCTCTTTTGAAATGGGTAATTATTAAATTGAATTTTACCTACACTTTTACATGTGCATTCAACCAGATTGTTTCATAGCTAAATTTATTTTCTACTTTTGTTGTTTTTTAGATATCTATCAGCCTTGATTAATTAAAAAAGATTATCAAAATATATATGTTGCAGTTAGAATACAAATTACAATGATTAATTATTTTTAGGTCAAGTGGTTGAAGTGAAAAATTAATATCACGAACGGGGCTCGAACCCACGACCTCAATATGCCGCTGATCTAACTACTTAAGCTATCGTTTCTTCGATCCTTCGAAACACCAGCTCACCGTCTGAACCTACAATTTTTTCAAATTTCTCTCTTTGAAGTATCCAGGGACTTTTTTTTTGGGACTGTTTTCGATGATATACTAGACTTCTGAAGGATGACCAGCTTGTGAGGGATGTGGTTGTACTACTTTCTCTATGGTTTCTAATTAGTAATAGTATGTCCGGGAATTTTTGAACGATAGAACAAGACAAATGTTGATCACATTTATAATTTATGAATTGAGTGGCTTTATGATGACGCGACTTATTATATACATATATTTACTATTATACAGGGTGAATTGCTACTCGTGCTACAAACTTCTCCAGTAGATTCTTCACCCTAAAATGAACAAAAAAGTTCATATTGTCCATGGTCCGATTCTCANAGAATCGGACCATGGACAATATGAACTTTTTTGTTCATTTTAGGGTGAAGAATCTACTGGAGAAGTTTGTAGCACGAGTAGCAATTCACCCTGTATATATTTAATAACTGAAAGAAAATGCATCGAGTTATATCGTAGAACACTGGAAATTGCCGGATTTACGGTTGCTGATTAGAAATGAATAGGTCATTTAGAACAATATATATACGAAAAAACATTCAATGGTGTGCAAATCAAATGATGTTTCATTTCTATTGAAACGTCTGTTGACATTTTGATTAAGTTGAATTTAACACGACATTAGGAAGGTAGTGTTTTGGGAATTGGTTTTTTTTTTAATTTCTGACATACGTTTACGTCTCGTTTGTTCGCTTTTTCCTTTCATTTGTTATGCAGGTTCGTTTGTAAAAGATTTTAACAAGAAAGCAGAGGTATCACGTTGAGTAAACCATCTCTAACCACCCTGTCTGACCCAACGCACCAGCGAAAAAAGACGGACCCAAACGAGCTTAACATCGATATATCTTAGTTTATTGAAATATTCCTGGTGTTACGATTCATGACAACAATATAGCAATTAATATTTTTATCTCTATGTTTTTAGAAATATTTTCAACAATGATCATACTCTAGAGTATACTTAAAAAGTTACGCTTTACTAAACACGTTCTGTCTGGTGAGCTTTACGCCACCTGCCCAATTTTATCGTTAAACAATTAATTACACGCACGGTTTTGAGAGTAATTATTACGGGTGAGCAATTCACATATTATTTAGGAATAAGTTTAAGTCTCGTATCTCTGAAATTTTCCTCTTTATTGTTATACAATTAAACAAGTGCAGACGCTACAAAGATGTGATTTCATTATTACATTTTATAATTTTCTCAGTCTCATATCTGTACAAAATCAATGAGATTGCGAGTAGTTAATTTATTCAAATTTTCCCACGGAAACAGGACCCTACGAAGGTTTATTACTTCCGACGTAAAACTTGGTAAATATGACCTACATTCAATCTTGCCATTTTTCAGACGTTGTTCATGGAGGGTTCAACATTTTACTTTATTGCACATTTGTTTAGTGGTCATAACTGACCATATTACTTTTTCCAATTAATTATTCTTCCAAAAATCTTAGTTAATAAGTACATTACAATTAATTAAGGTTTTTAGTTGAGATGAAAAAAAAGTTAATGGCACGAGCGGGGTTCGAACCCACGATCTTCGGCTAGATACGCCGCTGCTCTACCACTTGAGCTATCGTGACTTTGATCCACTCGGATACCACCTCTCCATCTCAACCTATATCCGTTCGAATTTTTCCTTATGAGTTTTCCCTCCTTTTTCAAATGGTGGGGTTGAGGTAGGAAGTTGATGTCCAAGTAAATCGAGGTCACGATAGCTCAAGTGGTAGAGCAGCGGCGTATCTAGCCGAAGATAGTGGGTTCGAATCCCGCTCGTGCCATTAACTTTTTTCATCTCAATTAAAAACCTTAATTAATTGTAATGTATTAATTGGTCAAGCGGACCACGAAATTAGTGAAGTTAAAAAGTAAAATTAATTCAAATTTTACTTTATTATTAAAAGCTCACACTCACTAACTTTTTCTCTTTTCCAACCTTTCTCATTCTCTCTGTCTCTCTCGCTCTCTAGCAATTTCACAATTTTTACATTGTTGAAAAATAGATTTTTTTTAGAACAAGTATATAGACAATTACAACCATCTAGATAAAATTGCTAATTTCTGTTTTTTATCGTATTAATATTTGCACATTATAGATTAAGTAATTTGGACCTAGGTATTTGCATTCGTGATATTTTTTATTTTGAACTGCTGAAGCTAAGTTTGTTTTCATAAAGTTGTAAAAATATTGTAGTATCAACATCAATATAATTTGCAAAATAATATCTTGCTAATAGTGTGGTTAATGGAATCATTTGAGCGAATATATCTAAGGTTATTATTTCCTCACAAAAGTTCTTATTTATTGATAATATATTTTACAATATATGGAATTATTAATTTATAGTCTGGAAATGACAGATACGTTTCGCCAAGTCAAACTTTCCATCTGAGAATTAACAGACTATCAGTCTATATAATTAGATCATACTGGTCAAGTATAGATTTAGCAAAGTTAGAGCGGGCTGGGTGAATAAAATATGTAATTACGGCATGAATCGAGAACGAGGTTTGGTCGAATCCACTTGGCTGGCTTTTATCCTGTTTTCTGAAATAATAAACGCTCATAACGGGGGCGTAGGTGGCCGCAACGTTTTAAGCGTTGACACGGCGCTCATCACTGTAAGGTGAAGGTCCCGGGTTCGAATGCAGGACCGTTGGACATACTTTCATGTTTAGATGCTGAGCCCCAAAAAACATAATGTACTTCTGTGCCCAAAACACCATGTCGTTTAATTCCCCATTAAGGTTTAAGTAAGATATTAAATTTTTGTGCAATTTTTTTTCATGTTTTAATTGTTTTTTTATATGATAATAAAACAGGCCCTGAAGATGACAGTATAAAATTGTCGAAAGCTCGGCGAAAACCAAAAGGAAGTTTTCTCTGTGTTTGACCTCTTTCGTAGATCCTCTGAAAAGACTTCAAAAACATACATGTTAACCCTTTACATTAATAATTAAAATTGTAAAGTTCATTGTAAGCTAGTCGAAGGAACGCAATGTTTTCCACGAATTTCCCTCAACCCTGCTTGTGTTTATCATATAATTAGAATGTTGAAGGTAACATATTTATAATTATATTAATTTTCTCGTTAAAAATCTTTAAAAAATGAGAAAATACCAAAATATAATTTCATTTGCAGGGGGGGGGGGTGAAACTGAATATTTTTTACCGTTGGCAACGAAGAGTTGGCCTAACAGCAAGTATAAAAAGTTTGAAGAACTTAGTATTTGCAGAAGGAATGCCACAGGTTTTCGTTCATAAAAGTTGCAAAATAACTTTCTAGTTTTATCAAGAACCAGCTGGATATGGTTAGGCATTGAATTTTACCAATTCTTTGCACATTGTAAATATAACTTTCTTAAAAAAATCACGAATTCCTGGCAGTGATACTTTTTTATTTTTGTGAATAATATGCAAGTTACTCTAAAAATGGTTTTACTTTCACTTCTAGTTGAGAAATTTTTCCCTTCTCCAGCAAGTTTAAACTACCTTGGTTTTGCTCTGATAGACTACATTCTGATGTATACTGCTCAAAAATGAATAGGGATATTTGTAATTTATGTGGGCCTTGACAATTCATGCACACTGGAGACTGACAAGGAACAGCCTTTTCGTGCCTTTCCAGCCCACATCCACACATAAAGACCTTCTTCTTACACGAAGAAATTGTATGTCCGAAATCTAGACATTTAAAACATCGAAGGGGAGCAGGAATAAATGGCCTTACGGCTATCTTCATATAGGCAACATGCAATTCTTTCGGAGGACACGGGGTATTGAAAGTTACAACCCATGAAAAAGATATCCTACCATCTTTTCTTTTTAATCGATGAAGGTTTGTAACATTAGAACCTTTTAATTCTTCAAGAAGTTCTTCATCGGGACACTCTTTCAAGTCCCAGCAAGAAATTACACCTTTTGAGGTGTTCAATTTAACATTTCTTTCGACCTTTACCGGTATATTTTCTATACTTTTAATTTTCAATATTTTATCCCCTTGTTCCTCATTGAACGCTTCAATATAAATTAAACCGTCACGGCCTTTTTTGACGTTTACTACTTTCCCTACTTCTCTATTTATTACTCTACATATCTTAATTGGCGATAGTGAGTGAAGGCCGCCATTATCTTTCCTATCCAATCGACAAATGATAAAATGTCTTGCCCCAGACGTACAAACAACAGGAGAGGGAGTCCTATTTAGAGGAGGTAATCGATTTCGAAAACCTTCTCGGCCCACTGGGCCGAGAGGGCCTTTGAAATGATTTTGGGAAATTTTGAAAAATTGAAAAACAGATGGCGTTTAAATAAAAAGAGAAAAACTAAATAAATAAATCTTGCCCAACCCTGAAACTAGGTTTCTAGAGAGATTCAGGCCCCACACTTCCCAACACTTCCCAATAGGGAATGCGAGCTACAAACTAGCACCCAGCAGACTTGTCTAATCGTCCAAAAAACTTATCCAGTTGAACTCACCTCACCAAAAAACACTTCAAAAAACGCTGGGCTGACAAAGGGACGTCCTAGCTTCCACAACACACCACTGTCATACACTTATTAAACCAATATACCTCAAAACTTCGGTTTTTTCCCGGAGCGGAAATTCTTGTTTGTTACACGTTTTATAGTCAGGTGATCTCCTCCTCTTATTCTGTTATTTTTAATTAAATTAACCTATGCATTTTTGTTAGTTGGATAAAACAAAATGGAAAATTCAAACCAAAAACAAACAAATGTGTTAATCCTCACAAACACCTTTCCTCGATTTTCGTGTAAAAGGTATATCGATGTTTTAGCTAATAGAGGACATTATAGAAAGTATTAAATGTTAAAAAATTATTTTTTCCAATAAATAAAATTATATAATTAAAACTTTTATTTAGTTATTTTTGAAAATCCCTTACTTTTCCTTCAGTGAAACATAATAATTTATAACAAATTGTAATGCAACTTTTAATACAAATAAAATAAAAATGCTAAGGAAAGTAAATACTACAAAATTGGCACTATGCCTAATAATTTTTGAGCAGTTTATATACAAAAGGAAAACTGGAATTTAAAAATATAACCAAAAGATTTATCTACAAAAATAATAGTTAAAATTCAGTTTCTGAAAAAACAAAAAAATTTCTCAACTTTCGAATTATACCAGAATTCACAGATTTATTGTTCTTTAACTGAAGCAGAGAAAACGTTAACTAAAAAAGGATTGTTACCTGCTGAAAAAAGGACTTTTCATGGAAAATAGTCGGAATGCTTTATAGAGCAAATGCTTTATGGAGGATAATCTTGGAGAGTTTTTATCTAGACATTCGTTTTAAAAATTACATTTTCTTGCTTCTATACGGTCCTTTTCCTCTGTAGACTACTTTTATCAAATCACTAAGATTTGCCAGATGAAATCATATAAAGGAAACATGAAACCATTAAAGTCCTTTGATGTTTAAGGATTAATTAGAGCGATGGAAAATCCTAATTTCAGGAAATTGTTGCTGAATTCTACATTTCTTTAATATATGGTAACCATGGATGTGGAATCGCGGTTTTCAATAATCATTAATAACAGTAATAATAAATTTTGAAGATTTTAAGTAGAAAATTATTATACACGAGTTCTTGCCATCGAGCCATTAACATAAATATATATTTTTTAAATGCGTTTCTATTTTCCCTGTACAAATATTGCAACGTTCATAGTTGTCGATTTTTTATGTAGGATGAGAAAATACTATGTAACATTGTATAAAACAATATTAGATATGTATATAAAAAGTAACAAAAACCAAAAGACCTTTTTGGGTTCAAGTAAACCAAATAAACATTTTTGTAAAAAAAATTATAAACACTTCTTTAGATACGATTTTTCTTAGCTGCAATTTTGTAGGATACACCATTTTTTTTTTTGTAGCCGATGCTGGTTATCTCCAAAAATGAATTATTTCCAAATTCCATGTTATTAAAACTATTATAAAGCTTAATGCGTTTTTTCGGTTTTTAAGTCAATCTTAAAAGTCGGTATATGTGAGAAAAATAAGCATGCTATGAAGAAACTATGAAGAAAAAACAACTGAAATGTCACCACTGAAAAATATCTATTGGGGAAATATTATTTTTCTGCTCTCGGTACGACACGTTGTGCTGTTCATCAGCCCAGAAGGAGCATCATAATTCGAACAGAACAAAGAGCAAGCAAGAATACCTGCTGACTGTTGCTTGTAAATGACAGTTACTACTTACTGAAGTTCATGACCTGGAACCCCATTTATTTGTAGATTGAAATTGTTGGTGTATTTAGGCAGTTCAAGGAATACTGAAGTTGGCAACGTGCAGGAACGCGTGACCAACCCACTGACCGATCGGAAGACATTATCATAAACGACCAAATTTCTGGGTTTTTTCTATGAGAAGTTTTGTAATCATGGCTCCAGTTTAATTATATCAAACGATAAAGTCCACCATGTTGGTTAAATCGGTCAAAATGTCATGTAAAGCATACGTCAATGTCAAAAACGCACTCGCCAGTTGTGGTTGTGATGTAATTGAAAACAACAAATAAAAAAGAAACCTGTACAAACTTTAGCGTGAAGGGATTTGTTTAATGTAACGTGAAACAAATTGCTGCTTGTTCAGACTTGTCAATTTCCACCCAACATGGGCCAGCTGAACCGCCCTTTTATTTGGCTATTGGCGATCCTTTGAGATTTCATTTTGAAAACTGATTATAAACAAATTTCTCTCTTCAGAAGAAACTAAATAAAAAATGAGTTTTCCGTCTAACAAAATAAACAAAATAATAAAGCGTAACCGCTAGAAAATGACAGTTTCTTTTTAAGCTAATCAGCGGCATGTATTAGCTAGTCGTGCAAGTGCGCTTTTGGATAGTCACTTATACTTTTTTAGCCATCCAGTTGCTTTTCATAATTTAACTTATTTTATTTTATTTTTTTACGAGAGTTCGCAACAGCAGAGGTTATATCAACCCTCGGGGTGCCGGCGTTTTTGAAAAAAAGCCCATTTGTAAGTATGTCGGGTTCGAATGCAGGGTCGCTTGATTCGAACCCGGGACCTTCACCTTACCGTGATAAGCGCGGTGTCAACGGCTAAACCGTTGCGGCCACCAACGCCCCCATAGTTTAACTTTTACTCTGGCGCTAGTACTAACTGTTTATGTAAAAATTAACACAACAAATTCAACAATAGTTTAATTAACAAACAATTTAAAAGGTTTTATTCGCACTGCAAAGTATTTGTCTTATTGCAAAACACCAATAAAAACTAAACAAATTCTCAAATAGAGGGCTTACCGTCCAGATAGGGCGTCTTGAAGAATTTACAATATTTTCTCAAAAATAATCGAAAATAAAATTTTAAGGCCTATATCGAGTTTCAAACCAAGAACCCCTAACTTGGCAAATACGAATCGGACACCTTAAAAAATGCAATAAACACGATTCCTTTACTGTCTGAAAACTGATTTAATCTAAAAAACTAGGTTTTAGTCGTATAATATAAAGAGATATATTTGTATTATTTTTTATATAAAATATTTTTATAATGAAAAATATATTGTTTTTTTGATTAGCAAATTTTAAACTGTACACTTTTTTTCTAATATGGAAATATTAAATTCCATTTAACTGTTGCAATTCGCAAATGTAAAAATATAATTATTTATTTAGTTTTAAAAGTTTTGTGAATTAAATAATGATTCATTCCAAATATTCATTTTTTTAGTACTGACACTTCTTTGTTAATATTTTTTGTAACCAAAAGCACAAACTGTATATTTCTTTGAATTACCCTTTGTTTAAAACGGCTTAGCAGCATTTTCAGTTTATACAGTTAAAAATACATTGTTCTTTATATAAAAAAATTATGATTTTTTGTTTGCAAAGCCAAAATGAAACTGGTTTATTGTGTTGTAAAAGAACAGTCTTTGTTTTATAAGTTGGCACCGGATTAAAAGAGAAAATTACAACCCAAGCATATGTTTCCTTTCTACCTTATTTTTCAACCGAGGAGCAGTTTCATGCGAATTCAGACCGACTGAAAGAATAAAAAACGCAAAAACCTGCCCGTCGATTGAAAAAATAATCGGAGATAGCAAAAGTCTGCTATCATACCATACATATTCAATATATACCTTATGAATATATATCATACCATATATATTCATCTTCGCAATAACTTCGCCCATTTTTGGGGAAAAAATGCCTAAAATACTCTTGGATGAGAGATTTTATACAATAAAAAAATGCCATACATAATCCCATATATAAATTTTTCCGTATATTTAAAGTCCAAGGGCCTCTATGGTTATTAGCTAAATCGTGTGTAACGCGCAGTAGGTCATTCATACGCTACATTCCCATTTATAATTCCAGAAAAACTATATTTATTATTTATTCTGTCATAAACGATGATCGAAGAGTATTAATAGCTTACTGCGATTTAACACGATTTAACTAAAAATTCTACAGGCTTTGAGACTTTAAATATTCCCTAAAATTTATATATAAGGTAACAAGGGGATTACATGTAAGGGCCCTGTTTTTTTTTAATATATAAAACATCCCTTCTAAGAGTATTTTGGTCTAATAAAATGTCATTTATTTACTTTTCAAAGTTTTGTGAATTAAGTAATTTTCCGAGAATTTTGCCGGTTATAAAAATGTCCATATAATTTATTGTTATCTACCTTGCAGACAAAGTTACGTAAAAACGTATGTTTTTCTTTTTTTAGTTGCATTGCTGTCAATTTATTTGTTGATGATACGTAATATGCATTAACTATTTTTCCACCATTGAATATTTTATAATCAAAACATAATCTTATGAAGGTTTGGTTTTTCGTTTTTTTTTTCGGAAATAATTTCTACCATATTTTGAACTCTGACACATAGGTCGAAGTGGACCATCCGTTATATTTTACGAGTTAATGCGTTTTTAGCAACTTTCTTCAGAGTTTCCCCACGGCATGTTTGATGGATATGCTTCCTCTCGAATTGCCCGTTCGAGCAAAATGATGCTGATTCATAGTGATGACTCGCTCATTTTCCGTGCAATCATTCTGAACGATTGTCATAAGAATTGTACGCACAGTACCTTTCAGACAAGTCAATCATTTCAAAACATATAATTAAATTGGTTATTGTTAGTTTTCAAAATAGTATTATTCTGAAGTGAGTGTGCAAGCCTTTTCTCTCTTTTCCCCCTCTGTGAACATTAATACTTTCTTAACCAACATAAAATATATTGTGTGTTATGACATATTTTATATAAAAACATAAAAAAGAAATTATTATCTTTGTCATTAGTGCTGTGTGAAATTTGGAAAAACGTTAACGATGTTGAAAAAGCATTTTCTTTTTCGTTTATCGTATTTCATGGCAAAAAAATCTGTTGGACGTTTAGGTTATGTTTTCAGCTCTCAGCTAATGTTGTTTATCGGTCATAAGATTGCATGGAACGAGGCAGAGTCAGAGTTATGATGGGTCTCGGGCTTGAGCAAAATCGTCGTATTTTTGTAAACCGGGAAAAAACATGGCAACAAATTTTCCGGTCTTGAGGTGTTGCTTTCCTATTACACCAAGCAAAGAGAGAAGGTTAATAGAAAGGCATATAAAGTTTTTTTTTAATGAATGAAAATAAAATATATTGTATGTAATATTCTAATATATTAATTTTTTGATATTGATTTAATGTTTTTTATTGGAATTGAGTAATATTCCATAAAAATGACAATATGTTCTGAATGATTGGCTCTAAATTTTTATAATTATTCAGAAATCGTGAGATGCGGTCTGGTGTGATGTAGATTTCAGAAAAACATTTTCTTTATCGTGCCAACGTTTCGATCTTTATTGAGATCATCTTCAGGGCTCAATAAAGATCGAACCGTTGGCACGATAAAGAAAATGTTTTTCTGAAACCTACATCACACAGACCGCATCTCCCGATTTCTGAATAATTATCGATTAACATTAATCACCATACATTTCTAAATTTTTATGCCACGCCATGCATTAGTAACCTAAATAACGGAAATCTATAAAAAATTTAAAAATTACAATATTGAGAAAAATTTCAATTCCATTGCTCGTTCTTTTGTATGTTTTGACAAGCTAAAACTTTAATATTAATATACTTTCCAAAAATTTACTGAAATTTACAATTCCGCCTAGAATTGTGGGAGAAAACACGAGGTGTAGGATGAAAGGGAGCAGAGGGTTTGGATAACTACAGATTTACAGGCATTCCCGCACAACCAGTTATTTCCCTTTAAAATTTTGGTACAATGAACTAATGCCAAAAGAAGAAAAGAAAGATATACGAGTAGTTCCAATAAAATCTTTTATTTCGTTAAAGTATAGAGTTGTTATTTCGCCAAACTAATCAAACTGCCTACCGTCTTATTTCTTCCTTTGAGTCCATAACACAATCACGTTGCCTCAAACACAATCACAATTTACTTTGTTCTTCATAGATATGTCAATTTTGCTGCAAAGGCTAGGTTAGATACAGGGACGGAAACAATCCCTCTGAGCGGCCCGGTCTGAAACCTGGGATTTGAATAAACGGACGAATGAATTGGAAAAAGACCTCTAAAATCCCTGCTTATGATGAACTAAATTAAAATTTCAAAAATCGTACGGCAGAGGCGGCGAGACTGTTATACCCATCGTACCTACCATGAAAGAGACGTTGACGAAGGGCAGTTTCCAAGGCATTCATCCGACATCATTCCAATTGCTGAGAAGATGTTTGGTTTCCCTTCTACTTTCAAGTCTAGTCTTATCACTGCAATATCTAAACCGAAGTCCTAAACTATTAGTATTTTTTTGAGACTTGTTTAATGGATCCAGAAATGATTGTCCAGGTTACTAAATCGGTCAAAACTCCGCTCATTTTCACTCAATATCTTGCGTGAATTCATATTCTCATTTAATTTTCTCCCACAATTTAATTCAGAACCGCTAACCTAAGTAAACCAAAGTGCTTACTAATCAGTGAAGTTTGTGTGAAAATTATCTAAATACTGCAATCTTGCAACGAAATTGAATTTTTTCTAAATGTTGTCATTTTATAATTTGTAAATATTTTCATTATTTCTTGTGTAGTTGAAATAAAAAAACGAACTTGATAGAGTGTTTTCTAAACTGAAATTTAATCAGTGATTACCGGTGCGTAAAATTTGTTGTAGAACGAACGATTCAAAAGATACGCGTTTACGGAGAAACAGGAGTTTTACCGAAAAAGATTCAAACACCAGTAATATCACCCACACTATTAGGTACCAGACAGTGGTCAAGAGTAAACTTTTTGCTGAATTTATAAAGTTTAAATACATTAAATTCACTAATTTCGTGGTCCGCTTGACCAATTAATATATTACAATTAATTAAGGTTTTTAGATGAGATAAAAAAGTCAATGGCACGGGCGGGTTTCGGACCCACGATCTTCGGCTAGATATGCCGCTGCTCTACCACTTGAGCTATCGTGACCTCGATCCACTCGATCCAATTGAAAAATGGCAAAAAGGAGGGAAAGCTCGTGCCATCGACTTTTTTATCTCAACTAAAAACCTTAATTAATTTAAATACTCTGTTTGTCCCCTCCTTATAATTTTTTTTCAATTTATTTTTTCAGTTATGAGTCCATGATGTTGAGGCTAGAACGGTTGTGAGACGGTGTGTCGATCGAGGCGAACTAGAAAAAAGACAATAAGATAATATTTTATATGTTCCCTAAGTTATTGATAGGTTATAAAAGTAAACACAGAAATGTCTCAATTGTACTCGAGTTATTTCATTTTTCAGGCTACTTCAGCCTTTCACAACTTACTCTCTAATGTCATCGTTATCTCATGAAATGGCAATCTGGCTTTAAATGTGATATGTACAATTGAAAATCAGAATTTGGAAAATACGTGCATTTCGCCAATCTAAAATGTTGGGTAACCTGGTGAAATATTGACGCCTCTTCACGGGACACCCTGTATGTTGGTTTTTGAGTATTGTTTCAAAAATATATTCCTAGGATAAAAATAATAACAATTTATAAATGAACATCGTCTGATAGTAGTGAAAACGGAACGGCGCGGACGGCCAACCAAATGGAAAGACAGGAACGAATTGCTGGTTTAGCCTATTTTCGCCCCTTTAATATCGTAAAATACTACTTTTTTGGTTAGTTTATTCCTTTTGATGTTTAAACGTTTTAAAAAATTTCAGATTTGCAGTTCATGCACAGAGGTTTGAATATAAATCCAAACGTCAGCATAGTGACAATAGAATACGATAAAAACTAATTTAATGACATAAAAGAACATAACGGGATTTTAGATAGCCCATTAGATACTTTTCGGATTCTACCCGTATTGATACTTTTTATTCGTGTCCATTTTATAATTTAGAGAAAAGTCTGATCGTTGTCTGTCAAATTGTGGAGGAAGAATTGGAAAATAATAGACTCGACGAAACAGGAATCAAACAGACCCAATGCGGTAGTAAGGTTAAACGCGTTTGACTTAAATAGACCAAACTGCAGGCTCATCACTCATCATACAACGAAGAGAAATTTTTAAAATTTCCTCTTAAATGTTTATAAAAGTTAGAAGGCAGTCTTATTTTTGTCTATCGGTGCATTTGACGGATTTAATCTGGGTTATATTGGTTTGTTCGATCTTTACAATCGGTTATTTTGATTTATTATATGATGCATTTTAATGGTGTAACAATGTGTCTGATACGTTTAAACTCGTGTTTGGTCGTATCGATATTTATTTTTCAACGAAAAAGTCTACTGTTAAAATCATATAATCATTTCTGTTCATTAATTAAGAATGTTGGTAATAACCAAAAGATCCTTTAGATAATGTGTGCTGAACAACATAATAAATCCTATTGTAAGAAAATATTGATTTATATTTGAACAAAATCGGAATACTTTCAGAAATAGTAACTAAAAATATATTAAATTAACATAGGCGTATCACGAAATGGCGAGAAATGATAAGCTTTTTCAATTTTCATCGCCTTAACAAATTGACAAATGCCGTACAATTTGTATTTAAAATGTACCCTCGGAATAAAAGATGAGATTTTTTATTCAATCTTACTTCATTTTATTTTTTCTTCAACCGCTAAAGCTTAATGGCAAAGACGGAAGCGTTTATCGGGATTTAATGCGGCGAGTGATTTTTACTTAAAGTTATTGACTGTCCTTAAGGAGTTTTCTTGGCTGAACATGAACGGAACGCATCAATCAGACGGTTATAAAACTTTTGAATGCTCGTTAAAGAGATTGAATGAGGTCGGAAACGCCACAGAATAACAGGCCGGATAAAAGCTCAGCGGTAGATGGAGCTTTGTCCACGCTTCAGTGGCTTTCCTTTAAAACACGTGTGCAACATATGATCTAAGTGTTCGATAAATCATAATCTATATTCACTGGGGTCGACATAACGAAAACATACATTACTGGGGAAGTAAAAATTACAAAATTATTTTTCAAACTGTTGTGGGTTCATATTACCACTTTGTTAAATATACATGTATCGTTTACTTCTAGAGATTAGTGAAATAAGAAAAAAGTAATTTGACAAAAACTAAATGAATTGATTGAATGATAAATAATTATAAAGAATAAATGCAGCTTCACTGTATTTTTCAAAAAGAGAAATTACGAAAAAATAAGCTTATAAGCTTTCGGTCTGTTAGTAGGTAATGTTTGTGCACGGATTAACCCTAATCCTTACGGGTTCGCCCCACTCGGCCCTTTTTCCAAAACCTAATCTGTCGCCCTGTAGTCTTTGATCAGCACTGGCAAACCTCTATTTTTTTTCTTGTACTCTGGCCAGCCCTCCCTTCAATATTTTACCCTTTTGATGTTTTACTTCGATTTTATATAATGCTTCGCTATCATAACTGTTTAGAAGTCTGGTTCGGAAAACTACTTCGGAAAAGCTTTCCTTCTTGGGTCGATCGGTCTGGACCAGCTCGCAGGTACTTTCAAATTTCTTTTCATATCAAAACTGTAAAAATTTTCATTTTCTTTTTTCTGTTCCTCCCTTATAGTTGTTGGTTCTTTACATTTAAAAATAATTCCAATTTTATTTTTATTTTTTGCTTATAGTTTTTTAAATTTATTTTCCATTTTTTAACATGTGCATACATAATTTTGTCTAATTATTTAAACGAGTTGTAATTTAATTAATTTATTTAATCCAGTATTTTGGAATTAGTAAAATAACATTCTAATTCTTTTGTATTCTTTTATATATAATAGTGCCAGTGTTTTTTTGAGGAGTTAACTTGAAATTATTTGGACAAATTTGCTATTCGCCTGAAAATCTGGTATATTCTCATATATAGATAATTTTTAATTTTATTCAATTTTAAAACCAGGATCTATTTACTAACACCAACATGGTAGGATTAATGAAACGGAGAACACAAGATTGGGGCACTTCTTCAAAAATAGTACACATCAATTAGGCCTAACAAAGTAGAACTGCTGGCAAAAAAGTTGATGAAAAAATGTAATAATTAAAATGAAAGCAAAATAACAACAAATACTGCACTTAAGAACAAAGATCGGAGGCAAAACAAGACCATTTACTCTGCTAGATCAACTGTAGGTAGCAACGCGTAATTTTTAAAAAAATGATCTTATGGCAAATTAAATTTGTATAATAAAAAGAACTAACAGGGTAAGATTAGTTTAAAAATAAAAACCATAATGCATTTTATAATATAACAATTTTTATATTTAAAATAATTAAGGTTTTTTAGTTGAGATAAAAAAGTCAGTGTCACGAGCGGGATTCGAACCCACGATCTTCGGCTAGATTCGCCGCTAATCTACCACTTGAGCTATCGTGACCTAGATAGAATCAGACACTAACTTCCCATCTCAACTCCACCTTTTGAATTTCGGAAAAGGTGGGGTTGAAATGGGAAGTTTCTGTTCGAGTGGATCGAGGTCACGATAGCGATTTCGATCTTTATTGAGATCATCTTCAGGGCTCAAAGTGTTTGTTTTCTGTGTAGATGTGTCATTATTGTGTGTCGGGTTGAGAGTGCCCAACTGCCCAAGACATTAGCTAACGGTCACTAAACACCACACACTCGCAATGAGTGCGTTTATTTGTGCAACCGACTTATAGAATTTAATTTATGTGTTAGGCTAGATTAAAATTTGTATGTTTGGAGTTGAAATGACCTAGCTGTCGACAACCCACGTCGAGCCCCATCCCGTTGGTTTAAAAGCGACGATTTTCTGTGCATCTGGCTTAAGGTCGATACTAGTGACCCGGCCACATAACGGATTGGGTGAACTCCCCCAAGTATATACCCGAGGGTCGCACATAAGGGAGTGACAACCTTTCAGGGTGAAAGTCCAGTGTTACAACATGAAATGTAAAGGGAATTCGTAAATGAGATTTGTATGAAAGAAAGATATTTGTATATAAAAAACTAAGATATTTGCTAACAATTTTATATAACATAAAAACTTACTTTATTATAGTAAAATCACCCTCTCACAGCCCGGTTTTTAAGCCATTGGAGGGGGAAGAAGCGAGGGGCTAAATAAACAAGGGAATAAGAAAGATACGTTACCCCGATTTATAGGTAAATAACAAAACTTTAATAAACTCACCAATCAACAGACCTTTCACCAAATGAAAATACAATATAAAGATGTAGGGTGTTTTCTGCTAGTCGTCATATTCTCATTACCTCACGGGCACGTACAAGGCCGTGTCGGCTCTCCTGTTGGCCTCTGGTCCAGGGTATTTTATCACGAGACAACGTGGAAATATAACAAATAAAACATCCTTACGCATTCACTTCAAGTTTAAAAACAAACAGGATAAATATAAATAAAGTATAAGCAAATAAATATTAAATTGTTGTAGAGTGAATAAAAAATCTAATCAAAATAGACAATGATAATAAATTATCTATCTATAAAATAGGAGAACTGAGTTATTGAATAATCGATTTAGTAAATTGCCTATTTATTTAGTACATCGCACGGTCCAGAGAATGTTCGGCATTTTTTCTTTACAATTTGATTAATTTTCTATTGATAAAGGCCAATACTGTATTATGGGGGTAGTTTATTCTCAGTGCCAAGATAACAATAGAAATGGGAGGCAACAGGCGATTGTTGATCTCCTGGAAAACTTAAATGACCCTGTTACATGACTTGCTTGTTGAATTAACGAAGAAGCATTTTTTTATTTTATATTTTGTTTCTTTTCTTTAAAAAAAATAGCAATAATATGTCGTAATTCTACCGTAAAATGACTTTGCAAAAGAGTATACTTGAACGGAAAATTGTCTGACTTATAAAAGAAATTTTCCTTATTTATGAAAACCGGAGGTCGTACCAAAGCTTTGTATTCTCGTTTTTCAGTTTACTGTCATTTACATTTTAAAACCAAATAAAACTTTTTATAAAAAAATCCAGAAGGCAGTTTTATTTTTTAGACATATTTAAATTTGAAAATTATCCTTACGATCAACCCAATATATTTTTATTATGAAATAATTCTTCGTACATTGTAAATTTTGTGATTCCGCTAAGATTTACTTGTTTTGAAAGAAATTACAAATAGTATATCAATGTCTTTATACGGCTCTTTTTCGTCTAATAAAAGAAGGGTTGACTGAATATGGCGAGCAGTAAAAAGGATCCAGAGGGAACAAACAAGTAGATGTATTGATCAAACTACTGTCTACAATTCGTCAACTGGCAGACCGCCCATCCTGATTTCTTCGTTACTATGTAAAATGTTGCTGATGTTCTTATAAACGGTATCAATATTATTTACAGGCCGTGAGATGAGATCTGGTTTGATATTGGTTTAGAAATCGTGCCAACGTTTTGATCTTTATTGAAATCATTTTCAGGGCTCAAAGTTTGTTTTGTGTGTAGATGTGTCACTGTTGTGTGTCGTGTAGACAGTGTTGGTATGAATATTGATTTTTACTAAAAAGTTATAAATCTAAAAAAATATACTGAAAACTTTTGAACGCTCGCGATATAAAATACGGAAGCATTATTCTGTAGACCTCATGATCATTAGTTTTAAACTTTACCATTATCTCTAATCTAATTTTATCCAGTATTTTTGGAAATAAGCTATCACAACTTTTCCATTATTTGCATTAAACAAGGGGGTAAACTTTTATGTTTGTAACTTTTCCTTTCATTAATGTATTTTGTAATGCTTTCAGTGAAAAATATTTACTTTTACTTTTTTATTAGAAAAGTGAATCCTTAAAGTTAACACAAAACTTATACTATAGTTGTACTATAGTTACTTCAAATCAAAATGTTTGTATGACACGTATAAATTGTTTTCCCGATTAATTATATTTTTGAAATTAAAATTGTTATCTGAATCAAGGCCATGTAATTTTTGATAACAGAAAATTTTTGACCTCATTATTACGAAATCTTTGCTTAACTAGTTAGACAAAGTGGATAATTATAAGAGGTGTCGTCTAACAGGACACCAACAAAGTTAGAGTGTTTATGGGATCAACAGTTTAAGTCAAACATTATTTTCAAACTGATGTTGTTGCCTATTAATCAACTAGCTGTTCCATAAATATACATGTGAAAGATTGATATTATTATTTGAATCAAATATATAAGGAAATATTTACTTGTTTACTCGAGAACTAAATTAAATAATCACATTTATATAAAAATTATTATTGAAGGTCAACGATATATCTTCGGATAAACTACGACTATACAGAAATATGCCAAAAATAAATAAACTTATTTTATCTTAATTATTGTCTTAATAAATCCTCAGTTGAATTGTACACTCGCAGCAGCTGGATAATGTTTCCAATTTGAATATCCAAAGGGCCGTTTTCTGGGTGTTACCTAGTCATAGCCTCTGAACCCTGGGTGTTTCCGAGTGATATATGGCTGCTACATGTGCCGGACCCTTTATCAACTTATCACCTATTCGTGAGTTTGATGTAGTTCTCAATTTGTTAAAATTAATTAAAATGGCGTAATAGCAATAATATTTACAAATAGGTTAAAAAATATATATTCATGGGCCTGTGAGCAAAGGTAATTTATGTCCACTTTAATTGTACCTAAATCTAGTATTAGTTATTGTGTTTCTTATCAAAATAAGTATTAGTTTAATCTAGTATTAGTTATCACATGTAAAGACCAAATATTAAACAAAAATCTCATTTCACCAATTTAAATAAACAAAATCGTCAAAGGCGCATTCCAATCGCTCCCATGATCCATCGGGTTCCTTATCGATAGGCCGTTGCAAGAAAATAAAAACAAAAGAGCATTCCGAGTCGCGAGCTCCATGAAAGTATTTGCTTTCAACCGGTGAGTCAATGCCCTTTTTTTTCTGTGAAAAGAAAATCATTTCCCTTTCCATCTTCTGGGAGTGCGCCCGCTCCTTTAAAAAAAAAGATAAATTTTTGTTTAATAAAATTATTAAAATAGGTTTTAAAAGAGCTTTATATATTTTATTCATGCTAAGAGAAGCAATTATGTTCATTTTTCCTGTGGTTGCATTCTTTTCATTTTAGTTCAGAACAGTTTCTTATTTTATTTTATTTTTATAA
This sequence comes from Cimex lectularius, assembly GCF_000648675.2. NCBI lineage: Eukaryota > Metazoa > Arthropoda > Insecta > Hemiptera > Cimicidae > Cimex > Cimex lectularius. The sequence goes on along the minus strand of NW_019392905.1, from coordinate 354,917 downwards.
TAAAAGCGATTTTTTTATGTTCCAAATTTTTTATTTATTTTTTTCCTCTTTAAATTTTGATTTGTGGGCATACTTGAAGCACAAGTCATTTTGGAACTTTCAATTTTCATTTATACACGTTTCATCGAATTTTACTTTTAGGCTTCAATAAGATTAGATCTGTTGTATATTTTGCCCCCAATTTTTTTTAAATAATTTTAAATATCATCATTCAACTGATATACGTATCTAAGACAATCAAACAAACTGAAAACTTTAGTCTCCTCCACCAGTAACTACAAGCCGATCTTGGATTAGTTAAAATATCCCCAACAACTGAAAAAACATAACCATGTAACTCTGATTTGGATGCGGAGACCCGAGGGGATTGAGGGCAAAAGGGCAAATTAGCATAAGCAAGAGTAGCCCTCACATCCAGGAGGGTTGAAGCTGCCCATGCTGAAAGCGGAATTGAATGGGTGGAAACAGAAATGATCTTACAGTGGATGAATTCAACAAGTGTAAAATAATCATATGTAATATATTAACAATCTGTAAAAGCTTGTGTTTAAAATTGTCAAACTTCAAAAATGTGGTCAGCATATCCCATAAAATACAAGTACAAAATATCACAAAAAACGAAAATCTTCAAAAAGCCTTGAACTGTAATGTGTTATTATCGTATTACATTGCTTTTGCTTTAAAATCTCAATAAAATACAATAGTCATTAAATTTTCCTTGTGGTGTTGCTTTTTCTCATACTAACATGACAAATTTATTGTTCCGTACTGTCTGTCATTACGATTTGCCTTTCGAGCCAAAAATTCCCGAGAAGAGTTAATAATATATTCAAAAACAAAAAGCTTCCGACGTATTTTGTTGTTTATTCCTAACGAATATGTATTTCTATCGTTATGTTAATAACTAAATACATATTTTAATGTAAACCAAATTTAAGAAGTTCAGAAATTTATGCGCTTTGATAAACATATTTAATTATTATTTGGAGATCGTGAGATGCGGTCTGGTGTGACGTAGGTTTAGAAAAACATTTTCTTTATTTTATTTAACCTTTCGATCTTCATTGACATCATCTTCAGGGCTTCAGGGCGATACTTCGATTGGTCTAATATTTCTAGCATTGCATAAATTTATTTTTTTACATCCTACATGCATTTGTATAATTAAAACAATGCTTGTAACTCCCAGGCCCTGAAGATGATCTCAATAAAGATCGAAACGTTGGCACAACAAAGAAAATTTTTTCTAAAATCTACGTCACACCAGACCGCATTTCTCGATCTCCAAATAATCATTAACTAATGGTCACTAAACACCACACATTTTTAATTATGATGGTTTGAAAGAAAATTTATCAAAACATTGGAAAATGACTTAGCGATAGATTAAAACATAATTAACAATAATTTTAACTAACAGATAATATGTGTGGTGATTAGGGAACGTTAATCGATATTTATTTAGAAATCGTGAGATGCGTTCTGGTGTGATGTAGGTTTCAGAAAAACATTTTGTTTATCGTGCCAACGTTTCGATCTTTATTGAGATCATCTTCAGGGCTCAAAGTGTTTTTCTTCTGTGTAATTGTGCCATTCTTGCGTGTCGTGTCGAGAGTGCCAGTGATATTTAACAGATAATAAATTTATAGTTAATAAAATGTTAATTAAATTTATTCTTTACTAAATTAAATTATAAATTTGCCAGCAGAATCTAACAAATTTTTTACCTAGTAGGTAATAAATCCCCTGGTATTAAAACTAGGTAATAAATTATTAATTAAATTCGATCTATCATTAAATGATTTTCCGGTGTTTTGTAAATTTTCTTTCAATCCATAATAATCAAATAATTTTTATTAAAACTTAGAATTTTTGATCTCGCTAAATTTGGTTCACATTAAAGTAAGAATGTTGTAATTAAAATATCAATAAAAATAAATATAGTTTGAAATAAACAACAAAATATGCATGTTCAGTCTTATTTTCTTTGAATATATAAAGATACGTAAAACGTGCTGGTCGGTCTCATATTTTCTATTCCACACAAATACTTTGGTGAATAGCACTTTTATTATTTCTGAATTATGAATTGGTGCTTGACCTGGTGGAATGTATAACTTTCCATGTTTTTGCAATTTTTTCTGATAACCATTTTCGACCGCTGGAAGACGGTTATTTACTATTTACATTTTTACTTTTTTTTTTGTAAGAGCTTGCTGTTGCACTGTCATATTATGAATTTCTAAATACTGTTTGTTTCATATATATATATATATATATATATATATATATATATCATAGACAATAACTAACAATTCAGCTTTTTAACGGTATGATCATTACTTCTTCTTGCACAATTCAAGTTGCTAATTCTTATGTTATCATTTGCCAGTGACCATTTTTTGTCTGTCTATGTTTGCTGTGTTTTTCGGACACACTTCACTTTCTACGTTGAGTGAGGATTAGCAGGTGAGTCGCCAATGATCCAGTGAAGTTGAAGTGCCGAAACGCGCCTGATATCGAGGACAGGCATACCGAATGGAAACGACTTGTTTAAATACCATAACAAGCTCACCCTCACCATTAGAAAATCTCAAAGTATTGAAATTTGCATAAAACGCATAAAATATTATATGAACAAAGATTAATTGTCCTTACTGATAACATGAGGAAAATACACTATGGCGAGTTTTGATAACTCGTGAAGTGTTGCGCATTTATATTTATCTCCTAAATAATTCCCTTATGTTTAAAGTAAATTCAATATATAATATACATATTATAAATAATTCGAACAATTAATATATTTACTTTTGGGACTTGTCAATTTAGTGGACATGTTGCATTTAAATATTACTTTCTAATATTAATACACCTCTCCTCTCGGAGAACCCAAAATTTTTCATAATTGTCCATACAGCTTATAATAAATAATGTAAGTTTTACAATAGGCGAAACCAAAGTAAATTCTAGTTGAGAGTATTTGGTCTAGGACTTGTCGCCCTAACTCAAGGGTCTCGGTCAAACTCAGTCTCTCCGCTCTCTCAACGGGTCATTACCATGTTAAATGAGATTGTAGTGAATTGCATAAGAGAATGCTAGGCTTTAATAATTTACGAGCGACCGTAGCACAAACCTAGTGTAGCTCGATATATTTTTGGAAATGTGACATTTTTGATTTTGGATCGTGATAATATAAACAAGGGTAAAAGGTTTTCGAACAAGAACAGAACGTTTTTGTTAAATTTTAGATTTTGTTAGTCATATATTTTTATATTTGACGTTTCGAGTACCAAAACTACTGAGAATATTGTGATCAGGATTTCAAATTCAACTTTTTATTACACTCCAACTGAAAAACTGGAAGGTTTGAAAACATCATAACGTTCTTCTCCAATATGTCTTTTTTTGTAAAAATTAGTACTTAAGAAGTACAATATCTGGAAATACTCATTAAATTGTATAATTTCCGAGAAATAATTTATTGAACCTAATGAATTGACTGATTTTTGGTACGGATAATCCCAGGGGATACTGATCAGCATCGTTGTTTGGTGAGATGTTAAGATTGAAAGAGTTATCCGCCACTAGTTTATAGAAAAGAAATTAAGTCAGCCAGAAGGAATCAACGAGGCTTGAAATTGTTTTAGGACAGGCGAACAAAACATTCAACCATCTACATCATTCTGTCTTTCAGATGTTTGGTATTGTATATATGAATTCAAACCCAAGAAAACTCTTGGATTTGACTTTAATACTTCTACTTCATTACTTAATAGATACTCAAAGATCTATTGCTACCTCACCTACTCTTTCAGTCATGAATTCACATTCAGTTCTCCAGGATCATGGAAACATTATATCATCCAAATTGTGGCTGATATTGGCCGTTGTTCTTGAAGGCGGTGGATTGGAGCGCCAGGAAGGATTAACTCCCGAACTCTGACCCTAACCCAGAATCGCCGAACCCGTCTTAAATCGACTCCAATTCTTCATCACAACTATGACCCTGACTGTTACTGACTCACTGTAACTGTCAGTTAACTCTGTTTCTGATACCTAGCCCGAGGCCTTCCTGACGAGGCTGTGTATATGACCAGGGTAAACAGGCTTTCGGGGATGTATACGTGATTACGGGTGGCGAGACCTCACTTAATAAGTCTTGAAAAAATCAGATATTTATAAATTGTGTACAAAGCCTGTGGAGCGAAAGGGGGGTATCCAACCAGAAATACCAACCCCATTGCCAATCTTAGAAAAAAATATTAGAACGAACATAAAACGTATCCTTGCTTTGTTAGATACTCAGTAGATCATCCGCAACCACCAGTTTGAGCTTCGCAGCTTCAATTTTCTACAACAATGTCATGGTTTTGTAGACGTCATCTCTTCTTCTCTCGAAACGATTGACAGCATTTCTTTATATTCTCCAGGTCTCTGACTACGTCTGATACCATGATTTTCTGTTGTATAACACCAATCTCTTACACAGCCAATCTCTTAACCCTGAATAGCTATCTCGCAGGCCAGTTTTTTCGAGTTAAGGAAGATAGAGCTCTTTGTATATTAGCCCGTTAAAGTTGGAGTTCCTCGTGGTAGTGTTCGAGCTCCCGTCCATCATTACATATGTACAGATGACATCTTGACATTTCTATTCTTACTTTTGCTGGTGCCACAACGATCTTCTCCAGTCATCCAGATCCAGTTAAATCCGTCTGTAAACTGCGCAAATATTTTTACCTAATAGAACAGTGGTTAGAGTTAGAAAAGTTCGTGAATATCCCTGACACCCTTCGTAGAAAAAGCTGCTGTCCAATATATTTTCCTAATGCCAACCGGGTGCGATATCAAAAGATGTACTTAGACAAGCGACTACCCTCGAATCCCACTACACCAGAAGGTAGCTTCTCAACTGTTCAGTTCTTCCAGTAACTCCTTTGAAACTTTACCTCTGTGTACTACAGCTTGTTACCCACCGCAAGTCAAGCTCTAATATCCAATACAATAGGTGGCTGTTGAAACAGGGTCATCGTACTGCACTTACTGCCTGAATTACGGATCTCCTGGAAGGAAGGGTTGATGAATTGATAATTTAATCAAAAGCTGATCTTTTGGACTCAGCATTTACATGATTTAAATACACCAGACATAATTCTGTGGGACAACTGTAACGTGTTTCGGATGTAAACTTGGAAAATGAGATAAAATACAATATTTACTGCCTGAAACATTGTGTTTTGTTGGAAAATGGGATGTGGATAGAACAGAACAATGATGTTCTTTGAGGGATGTAGATAATGTGTGGTGATTAGTGACCGTTAATCGATATTTATTTATAAATCGTGAGATGCGGTCTGGTGTGACATAGGTTTCAGAAAAACATTTTCTTTATCATGCCAACGTTTCGATCTTTATTGAGATCATCTTCAGGGTCTGGGATTTACAAACATTGTTTACATATAACAATTACATTTTGGATGTGGAAAAGTGAATTTATACAATGCTAAATATATTTTTTATATATTCAATCAAGGTATTTCTACTCACTCAAAATGTTTGTCTTCTGTGAAATTGTGCCATTCTTGCTTGTCGTGTCGAGAGTGCCAGTGAGATTTTGCTATTTTGTGTTTATATACGTTGGATTTTGAAGGGGTGGGGAAGGACGTCGGTATAGAAAAGACATTTTTGTATAAGGCGTCGGCTTCTTTGAGGTGAAAAGAGCCGACGAAGGGAAAAAAATGTGTTGGTAATGGTTCGGCCAGATTATCCTTTCAGAATTATATAGAAAGGGATAAATAGGAAAAGGAAAGTTAAATTGTTGCGAAATTAGACTGAAAAATATTTGATGTGTGGAATGTAATGTGATGAAATAGGTATGTTATCTGTATTGAATGTGATTAATGATATTGGCGTAGCTGCGACTGAGTTTACATGTATCTGTTCTGTAATTGATGCTGTGTTTATCGCTGTTGATATAAACCATTTCTAAGAAATTACGTTTATGTTTGTAATATTTTTGGATTTTTGAAGTCGAAATTGTGTTGGTGTTCAAAATGGTGGGTAGCGAGTGCTGTATGATTATGCTAGGGTTTTTTGCAATCATAGATATGTTGCTTTACTCTCTTCCAGATATTGGGATGTAAGACCGATGTAAGTTGCCGGACAGTTTAAACAGTTGATCTTGTAGATTACGTCAGATTTATTTGTTATTGGTGTGGGATCTTTAACTTTGGAAAAAAGTGTTTGGATTGTTTTATAATTTTTGAATGCTATTTTGAAGTTATCGGACAAGAGAAATGTGTTTAATTTATGTGAGAGGCCTTGGATAAATGGTATGGAAATGTATGCTGGTTTGTTTGTATTCGATAGACTTAATGTAGTATTTTTAGTAATAGCGGATGGTGTTAGTGTTGAGTTGTAATTGTTGATTATTCTGTTAATTAAGTGTTTAGGGTAGAGATTGTTATGGAGGATCTGTTTTGTATATCTTTATGTTTTTGTGGTGAAGGATTCATGGCTTAAGGTAATCATTCTGTGAAGTAACCCTTTGACCGTGTTTATTATTGTATGAGGGGGTTGGTGAAATGTAAAGTTGAGGTAGCGATCTGTGTTTCTTGGTTTTTGATACCAATCTGTGATTAATGTCCCATCTGGTTGTTTTATTACGAGTGTATGAAATCGAAAACAACAAAAAAAATACCATTTTTAGATACATGATTCGATTGAATAAGTAAAAAATATATTTTTCATTGTATAAATTCACTTTTCCACATCCAAAAAGTAATTGTTATAAACGTTGTAAATCCCAGGGCCTGAAGATGATCTCAATGAAGATCGAAACGCTGGCACGATAAAGAAAATGTTTTTCTGAAACCTACATCACACCAGACCGCATCTCACGATTTCTAAATAAATGATGTACTTAATGTGTTGTTTGCCAAAAAAATCGAAATTGGTCAACGCTGTAGTGCAAAAATTGTTGATGATCGACATCGGCGATCGAAAATTGGCTCCAATGAAAAAGAAATGGTATTTGGATTAATTTCATTTGAAATAAAACAAAATCTGAGTACATATTTACATGTCAATTTAATTGCATTAGACATAGCGTTTACACTTCGAAAGACAATTACATTGCAAACGTTTTTAGTCATCTTGCATGAAAGATAATATTTGATGAGCTTTCTTAAAAATAAGTGTACTCTAAGGGAATGTACCTCTGTCTTCAAGAAGAAGTTTAACTTTCTGTATTTGTTATCTTTCCTTTCCCATTTATCCGTCATGGGCCGTGTTACAAATTGAAACGACGCTCCTGGCGAAAGTCCTCCTGCAATACAATTAGGGCTAAACGTTGAGCCATTGCTACAATTTTGGCGTTTGCCTTCTGCACGAGTTGACATCATGGAAATTGACTCGGCAAGGATGCCGGCTGTATCCTTAGAACCGGTGGAAGTTAATTCGGTTACGCTGTAATCCGAAGTCGGAATAAAAGCCTCCCGTAAAGAAAAACTTTACCGTGAAGGGTAATGGAGACTTATTGAATTACGTATTACGCTTTTGTTAGCCGATAAATTGTAACACGTTCTTTAGGAATAATTTTCTTGGCTCTATATATTGTTGTTTACACCTTTGACATAAAAAATATTTTTGTTGGGCTACGGATAGAATATTTTTACAACATAAAATTTAATTAGTAATTGGATCAGATATTTTTATGTTTCGTTTTTTGTCCAATTTTAATTGATTTTAACATAACGGAAATCCAATTGGTAGCTGAAAAAGTGATTTTCACGGAAAACAAAATTAATTGTTTTTAGATATGAAAATGTATGTCGACCAAATATCGTATATGCAGGGTTAAATTGTCACAAGCAGAATGCAACAATAAAAGAAAAAAAAGCAGCGGCCTCAGGTTAATCCCCTTATTTAGCTTCGCCGTTATTTGGAAAGGTAACGGCCAATAAATGTCAACCCCGTGTGGGCTAATCTGTGGGTAGTTTTATACAAGGCGGCTTGAAAATATTGCAGGGGTTTAGAAGATGTAATTGGCCCGCTAAGTGGCGCTTGGTCGATTGTAATTGGATTCGCACATTTTCACCGTGTGACATATCAGCTTTTGCGGATCGAACAAGGCCGATTGCAAGACAAACACATCGCCATCCATTTGTCATACGTTGCAAATAACTGGATGTGATAACAAACGAACAAATAAGCTGTAGCCTTGGAAAGGCAGAAAGCTTGTTTTTCATAACCATTTGAAAACGTTCGTTTTAAAATTTTGAAGGCTTTAATAAAATATAAAAGAAATATGTACCTAATGCCATGGATAAATTATTGTTTATAAATTATAGTGATTGCAGTATCGCAAATTAGGTCAAAAATTAGTAGTATCGTAGTGATAAATTTTCAATATTACTTAAAGGAAATCAAGAAAGATAAGAAACTACAACTGAGAAAAAATGAATCCATTACACAACATCTCCAAAGACATTAATTTTCGCTTTTTATGATATTGGTAGAATCGCCGCTATGTTCCTGAAATTTATGTAATTGAGACCTTAGAGACAAAAATAATTTAATCAAGCTGGCGTACTCAATTGAGTCAGCTTTCGCTAGGCTGAATTAAAATCCTCCGAGATGTTATTTTTAGGCATAACGTTCATTTAGGCCAGCATTTGTGGTACCACATGAGCTTTTCTCCCGAATTCGAAGACCTCTGTTTGAACTAATGCTGTCTTTAGAGGTTGGTATTGAACTCATTGACAGAAGTTAATTTATTAACCCAGCTTTTCAGAGTTTTTTTATAGCCTCAAGTAAGTGGTGTTTGTGTGGATGAGAGACAGTGAGAGAGTGAGAAAGAGGTCGAAAGAGAAGATAGGGATACAGAGAGAAAGTAAAAGAATGCACAAGTGAGAGATAAAGAGAGGGAGAGAGAAAAAGAGGGAAGAGAGAGAGAGAGAGAGAGAGAGAGAGAGAGAGAGAGAGAGAGAGAGAGAGAGTGAAAGTTGGTACGTTGATAGATATATCGAAAAATATGCGTTTTACCCTATGCGTCACGGTTGGGGAAAATTAAACGATAGGCGTAAAGAATAGTAAATAAAGAGAAAAAGTCTGTGCGAGAGAAAAGAGGAAATAGAAGCACTAAAGCGAAGAGTACGTCCACTTATTACAAAATAAAAAATTTCATCAAGTTGATGGAGGTGATAGAGAAAAAAACATATAGAAAAAGCTAGAGAGAGGGAGAACGAGGAAAAGAGAGAGAGAGAGAGAGAGAGAGAGAGAGAGAGAGAGAGAGAGAGAGAGAGAGAGAGAGAGAGAGAGAGAGAGAGACTGGATACTTTTATTTATTAAGTGTTCCAGCATAGGACATGTATGTCCTTTCGTCTGTTACCACTGCTAATTATTAAAATACATATTATTTATTGGTAGTTCAATTTAAATATCAAGGATACAAAAAAGTAATTCAGTGGAGTGCAGGAAAATATAATAATAAGTGGAATGTATTAATGTAAGCAAATAGAATGAAATTATATATAAGAATAGTAATTAATTAAACTTTATGTAAGGTATTGGTTGAAATGAAAAAGTCAGTGTTACGAGCGGGTTCACCTCATGTCAACCAAATCAATAATTTCTACCAATGCCTTACATAAAGATTAATTAATTGAATGAAATTATTTGGTCAATCGGACCACGAAATATAATGGAACTAATAGTAATGATAATTCAATGTATATGTTACTATAGTTTTAATGGTTTTTTTGAATAATAATCAATAACTAATGAAAATATACTATCAACGTAAAAACCAAATTTAAAAAACTACTAAAAAAATTCATTTAAACAACTTAATAGATGAATAAATAATAGATATACATGAATACATAAGTAAATAACTACTGCTTTGTTTTCAGTAAGTAAACTCAAATTGAAGCTTTAAAGTAATATTCGTAAAACAACAATTAAATTCAATTTTAAAAAGTTATTTTCAAAGTAGAGATGGGGTACATGATAATGCAAGAGAGTACTAAAGGCAATTAAATATTTATGACTTCATGCAACAAGAAACGAAGATACCAAACGGGTATAAGCAATCATACAGTAAATAATAAAACAAATATTAAGATTTATAAAGAAACATATTAGATCATTGACATATACATTGTTTAGTTTGTGCAAGTATTTATTTGCTTTATCGCAATATTTTTTTTAGGATAGAGTGTATTTTTAGCCTGATAGGTGCTACTGAATGCTCGCAGTTTAAGACTTTTGAGAAAAGATTGAGATTACACGAGTGTGTGTGTGTGTGTGTGTGTGTGTGTGTGTGTGTGTGTGTGTGTGTGTGTGTGTGTGTGTGTGTGTGNTGTGTGTGTGTGTGTGTGTCTGTGTGTGTGTGTGAGAGAGAGAGAGAGAGAGAGAGAGAGAGAGAGAGAAAGTGAGAGAGAGAGAGAGCATTACGTGTGTGAATATCAAAAAGGCGAAAATCAAAAATACCATATATTTTTATTGCATATTACTTACTATTGACCATTTTTATGTCGATTCCCATGACCTATGATAGTGTATACAAATGACCATAACCATTAGTTGTTGTGAATATAATTTGTTTTTTATTTGTTGACCCAGTTGGTTGCTCTGTGACATTTCATCTGCTGGCAAACAGCAAGGCTAATTTTCAAGTTTCACGAAGTTTATTAATTCCGGATGATATATAGGCCCATGTACCCACCTAAACTGTCTTCATGACGACCATCTGAACAAAACAAGGCCCACGAGGCTGGGGCAAAGCACAGGGAGAGCCAGCAAGGGGTGGGCCTCGTGAGTCGTATAGTTAGCGAAACTTGGGCGCCGTGTGTACATTAAAGCGGAGGATGAAAATTACTGCAGACACACCCTCCGGCTATACGTCTTGGAGCTTTAATGAATTTGTTGCGAAAGCTAGTGTTATTAATTCAGAAAGTGTACTTCTAACGACACAAGAATTTTTAGGCTGAAGATAATTCGAAAATACTCCTCAAAGTCGCAAATATATGCAAACAGGCTGACTTACAAAATTGTAAATTCAGTCACGTTTAAACTACCTTGCTAATAGAAAATGATTTAATTTTATATCAAACAAAAGAACTAACTTTTTTAAATACCATAATATATTTAAATATATATATATTTATTTTTTATTTTTTATTATTATTAATCTTTCCACCTTCAACCACGGTTTTTTCCTTTCCTTCACCAATTTCTTTATCTTTGACAAAAGAAATTAAAAAAGCAATTACACCACTGAAAAGGATATTAAATTGAGTACGTTTTCTGAAATTTGCTGTTCTCTAGGTTTGGAAATAGTAGTTTAAGATCACCATAGTAATTTTTTCAACATTGAAAAAAACAAACATATTTTTCAAAGTTCTAGCTACTTTTTTCAATAAGAAGATGAAGGTGGCAAAACGTTTGGGTCTTTCTTCCTTGACCTTCTAGTTGTTTGTAAACTTCTTAAGCATTACATACTAAATGGGCATTAAATTAAATTAAAAAATTTCAATAGAATTATGATTTTGATTCTCTCTAAAAATTAACGGGGATTTCAACGGTGCTTATAGATTTTAAGAGAAATGTTTAGATTAAAAGATATCACGATTTTCCGANCATATTCTTGTTAATTAAATTTGAGTTATATATATATATATATATATTATATTTTATATATATATATGTATATACTTAAATCCCATATTTTATCCAATATTTATATTAACAATTAACATTAATTCAATACAAAATCAGTAAAAGCATTGCTGTATCTGATTGCTAATTCCTAACTTTTGTTAACAAATGGCTACGTGAAACTTTGTTCAACATGCAAAAAAGATTCTGCTATAAAGCCTTTGTTGTCATTGAATTATCACGTGTTCCTTCTAATTTCCTAATGCTTCAGCTGGGGACTGAATTAAATGGGATTGATTGCTTTGTCGTCAGCTTTTAAAAGATTCCAAACCCATTTCACCAAACGTAGCGCGTAAATAATTGGCCAAATGATGAAATTCTTTTAGAAAGTTCAGATTCATTTTTCTTACCCTTGAACGATATTAAAGAAAATTCAAAGTATAAGATTGAAAATGTTCACAAACATTAAATTTTTTTAAAATTTATTTATTCACTGCGTATCTGTCGTCTTTGAAGTGATATATAATAAATTATTTGAAAGTAAAGCCTGAAAGCCTTAGGTTTGTTGAGGCTTTTCTTTCCTGATTGTTGTTTGTCTTTCTACTTGGCAAACGACCTTACACAATGTCACAACCATGCTCCTTTACGACCTAATCACCACCAACTGTCTTGATAGGCAAAACGACGTATTTATAGCGCAATTTAGATAAGAAAAACAACAGTAATTGGTATTTTAAATATTTATTGAATATAATAATTCGAGAACAAACGGATTTTGTTGACGAAAATATAAAAATCGTTATTGCTATTATTTTTATTAATTAAATGACTAAATAATGGGGTTAGTTAAGAAAGATAGGATATTTTAGGTTTTGAAACGTTATTATTTTCATTTATTTGTTATTTTTTATAACTTCTCTTTTGAAGTTTAGCTTGCCTCATGTGTGATGTTTTAGTACAATGCTTGAGTTTTTTTTCTTAAGTCATTTTTCCAGTTCTTACTTTAGCACCATATTTGGTTTGCCTAACGATAAAATTGTCGTTTCGGCCCCATGAGTGAGAGAGTAATCTTTTTTGGCTAGTTGGTCAGCTTGTTGATTTCCTTCTGCACCTTGACGCCAAGAAACCTCACTTAAGGTATCCTTAAGTTTTCCTAGGGTCTAGGTGTTCCCAGATTAGTTTACAGGTGAAAGCATACGCACTTAGTTCCTTTATGCTCTGGCTGTTTGAATGTAGAATACGTGCACATGAACCTCAGTTTGGAAGATAGTTCAAAGCAGACCAACAGTGTTTCGGTAGGGTTTAATTCAGCCTTTTTAACCTTACATTAATTTCCAGTGTACTATATTAAGGCACCTTCCAGAAACCTAGGCTTTCCTTTCTTCTAAATTTCTGTTATTTGTAAGCACTTGGAAGGGTCTGTTAAAGTTCACAATTTAGAATTTTATACAGAAATTTCTGCTTGTTTCTCCTTAGATCTGGTCCTTTTTTGTTTTTAAGGAATATGCTGGCACTCTTGAAATCCATCTTTTATGCAGGAATATGTACTATAAAGTCTTTGTAGTTATTGTGTCACTTAGTTTTACACATTATGGGGAATTATGTGAGTCGATATTGTGATGATAATAATAAGGACAAATTTGGTTATATGTTTTTCAATTAATTAACGTTTTTAGTTGAGATAAAAAGTCAGTGGCACGAGCGGGATTCGAACGCACGATCTTCGGCTAGATACACCGCTGCTCTACTTCCCTTCTTAACCTCACCTCTCGAATTTTCCTTCCTTTTTGCCATTTTTCAAATGTCGTGTAATCTATTTCACTCTCAGCGACAAATGAAATGGCCACGGAGAGCTTTATTGAAGTGTACGTCATTTTAACTTATTAAATTCACTATTTTTCGTGGTCCGCTTGACCAATTAACATCTTTTAATTAATTAAGGTTTATAGTTGAGATAAAAAAGTCAGCGTCACGAGCGGGATGCGAACCCACGATCTTCGGCTAGATACGCCTCTGCTCTACCACTTGAGCTATCGTGACCTCGATCCACTCGGCACTAACTTTCCATCTCAACCCTTCCTTTTGAATTTTCCCTCCTTTCTGCCATTATTCAAATGTCGTGTAATCTATTTGATTCTCAGCGACAAATGACTGACAAATTTGGTAATAATAAAGAAACGAGACAAATCGAAACTTACAAAGATATAAAATAGATGGTTGATTTCTTGCATGTCCTTTTTTACGGGCAGTAATATTTTAACATGTAGATTATTCAATTTAAACACGGCAGGAGTGAACAATAAAACCTCAACGACTTTTGTCAAAAGAGCTTGATTATTCATTTACTTCCGGCCTGGAATATCGCACCGGCAGCCTTGCTGCGAAACCCCTCGCCCCTCGTGGGAAATCTGACGGAAGTGGAATTTTAATGAGATCTGCGAAAATAATAAAGTTCCTCGTGTCAATTGGCGGATTTGCAGAACTTAGAACTTAGTATAATGAACGGAAGCGGAATCCGGCTATCGGCCGGACCGGGCAGGGAAAGTTTAATCCAACAACAATTTACGGTCTACACGGAAAATTACGATCCGCCTTCCGCCTGTAAACATTGCTATTTCAAAATATAAAGCATTACCGTTAAAAATTTATGATGTGTTTTCCTTTACTTTCAGGAAATTTGAAGTATGAACGTTCTATAAATGGACCTGGTGGGTCATAAAAATCGTATTATTTTTATAACTTCGACGGTTAGGAAACCGCTAAAATTAATTATCTTACCTGCACTAGGAAGTATTTTTTTTATGTTTAAACACTTTTCAATGTTCTTAAATACCATCCACATTTTAACTGTATCAAGATGATCAATTAATGATTCTAAAGTGGTTTGCTAAATTAATAGATGTTTAAAGCTCTAATCATTCTCATGTTGGGTAACCTACTTCAGCATGGTTATAACTTACTAGATGATAATAAAATACACCAATATCCATTTTCATTTGTTTCAACAAATTCAATGATGATAATTTATAAATCATGACTGAAGAATGGTCAAAGGTCAATAGGACATGGATTAGGTGTGATGGAGGCCGAGTGTTAAGGGCGTACATATTTGCCATGCTAGCGGTGATGGGTTCGAATTTGGGTATAACCTATGGATTTTTACTGAGAATAATATGAAAAACCTATTGTAAGGTTCGACCCTCCTGTAAAACAGGACTTTACTTTTCTTATTTATAAATGATTATTCGGAAATCGTGAGATGCGGTCTGGTTGTAGGTTTCAGAAAAACATTTTCTTTATAGTGCCAACGTTTCAATCTTTATTGAGATCATTTTCAGGGCCTGGGATTTATAAACATTGTTTACATTTAACAAATAAATTTAGGATGTGGAAAAGTGAATTTATACAATGCGAAATATATTTTTTATATTCAATCAAGTATTTCTACTTTACTTACTTTGATTGAATATAAAAAATATATTTTGCATTTTATAAATTCACTTTTCCATATCCTAAATGTATTTGTTAAATGTTAACAATGTTTATAAATCCTAGGCCCTGAAGATGATCTCAATAAAGATCGAAACGTTGGCACGATAAACAAAATGTTTTTCTAAAACCTACGTCACACCAGACCACATCTCACGATTTCTGAATAATTATTCTTATAGATATTTATCATGTAAAACGTATGGATAAAACGATTAAACCCACGAGAGCCGCCTCCCAAAGGCAACTATAGGTGTCGTCAAATTATTTAATCGAAAAATATTTACTTATCCTTTTCTTAAAGTTAATCAAGATAGGTTTTAAATTAAATGTGAAAAATTATCAATTTGACGAACTCGTTTATAATAAATTATGCGTTAAAAATTTTGTTGTAAAGAGCCACTTTATTTCAATCAGTTTAGTTTTACTTTTATTAACCACTCATTTAGCAATGTTGAACTTTTCTCTGTTTTGTTCCTTAACTTTTTACGTATATTTTTTATACAACTGAACATAATTATATTTTTCAAAAATAAAAGGATTTTAAATTAAATTTAACTAGACGTGGAGAAAGATGTTTTCGTTCTTGAAGAATAATAATAGAAGCAATACGATGAGCAAATGTTTTTTTAAGTACATGAGTTCTTTTGGAATCAGAGTGAAGGGGGCCGCAATACTTGTTTCATCAGACTTGTCACAACTGACGATGCTGTCGGTTGTCTAATTGCTTTAGCCCCCTAGATCGTGTGCCGACTGCTTAAGGAACCTTTCGCCCTGGGCAAAGCCGCAAACTCGCTGAGTTTAAGAGATTCCTAACCGTTGATATTACAAAAATACTTTCTATCAGGTGAGAACGAGAGATTATATTGTCTGGTAGGATTAGTAGTTTTTAACAAAGAGAAAAATACCATTCTGTGCAGGCCGTTTTTGGAAGAACTATGCTCAGTGATTTATTACCATCCTTCTTTAAAGCATAAATTTGTTTCTATTATTTTCAGCTTTGAATTCATTCAAATCTACTTTATTTTAGATTGTTAATTCTTGAATATTATTTTTATGTGCTTTTAGTTTACACCAACATTAAAATACAAATAAAATTTACGTAAATAATAATTTTTCTATAACTTAATTCACACATATAACAAATTCTAATATAGAAAAAAGGAGCTATATTTCAAAAACTACGGGAACACATAATAACAGATAAAAACGAAGATTTAAACTGCCAGAGGATCATGAGATTAAAAAACTTAATACTTTGGTACAGAACTTACTTTTATTTAAATCGGCCATATGGTGTGAGGTATGAATCACTAATATGGGAAACCAAACAAAAAGAAAAAAAAAAGGTTTGTAGACGTTATATTAAAAAATGGTTCAGACTCTTCAAGTAATAAAATATATTGTATTGTGAAATTATTAACGTTGAGCCAGCATAGTAAAAATACACCAAATTTCATTTTAGACAATAGTGGCAGACTGCATTGGATATTCAAAATTAGGGGAGCAATATTAAAAATTAAATTCACTGTTTTTCGTGGTCCGCTTGACCAATTAATATCATTTAATTAATTAAGGTTTTAAGTTGAGATAAAAAAGTCAGTGTCACGAGCGGGACACGAACCCACGAACTTCGGCTTGATGCGCCGCTACTCGACCACTTGAGCTATCGTGTCTTCAATCCCTTCGGGCACCGTGGCCATTTCACTTGTCGCCGAGAATCAAATAGATTACACGACATTTGAAAAATGGCAAAAAGGAGGGAAAATTCAAAAGGTGAGGTTGCGATGGGAAGTTGGTGCCCGAGGGTCGAAGTCACGATAGCTCAAGTGGTAGAGTAGCGACATATCAAGCCGAAGGTCGTGGGTTCGAATCCCGCTCGTGACACTGACTTTTTTTATCTCAACTTAAAACCTTAATTAATTAAATTAAAAATTAATTCAAACTATTTGAAGAAGTGACAATTTTGACCCTACCAGGTTTGACAAAAACGAATTTTTTTTTAAACTTACAATTAATTATTCTTTTTATCTAAGGTTTTTGGTTGAGATATAAAATTAGCGTCCCGAGCGGGATTTGAACCCACGACCTTTGGCTCAATACGCCACTGATCTAACCAACTTCGATCGAATATAATTGACCATATTAATTATTACAATTAATTTTTTTTTAGTCTAAGGTTTTTGGTTGAAATGAAAAATTAGTGTCACCAAGAGTTGATCCGAGGGGATCGAAGTCATTGAGCCGAAGGTCGTGGGTATATATATTACACAGGGCGGGCGACCAGGACCCGAGGGGTTAAAAGCCTGAGTAGGCCCGTACCCCATCCCTAGAAGGTCCGGGACCTGGTCGGCTCACGAGTCCTGTATAAACCTATTGGACCTATTCACAAACCCCAGGATTGTGGACCATTTTATCCTGGGGAGTGTTTTGGTTATGTCCTCTCCTTCGAAAGTATTAAATCTTTCCCTAGCATACCTATCGCATTCTGCGAGGTAGTGTCGAGCCGTTTCTTCTTTTGTTTCGCAGAAGCGGCAGAAGGGGTCTGGTAGAGTACCCATTATGAAGAGGTGTCTTCTCAAGGGGCAATGGCCCGTTAGGATACCTATCAGCCTCCTTATTCCCCTCCTAGAGTTAGAGAGTAACCATTTCGTTTCTTTAGGTTTGATTTCCTTCAGAAACTCCTTCGATTGCCTGCATCCGGGGGACATATTCCATTCCTTAAGGAATTGTTTCATGCCCCAGCTACTTATACTCTCTTTTGCTGTGCTTAAAGAGTGGGGTAATACCGGTTGTGGCCCGACAAACGCAGTATTTGATCCTTCCTTGGCCAGGCTGTCCGCCTCCTCGTTGCCATAATGCCCCTTATGAGCAGGTATCCATATTAGGGTTACCCTATTCTCATACTTGGTGATAGTCCTATTAATGAGTTCAACGGTTTCCTCTACCAGTCTAGATGTTGATAGATCTTTTTGTAATTATTTTAGACTGGCCTGTCTGTCGGAAAAATTTTTAATACCTTTTCCCTTAATCTTGTTATCCATAAGTGTTCTACAGCAAACATTGATGGCCCAGACCTCTGCCTGAAAGACCGAGATGTTATTACCAAGAGGAGAGGAGATGCTGATCCTTAATTTAGGTATATAGGTATCAATGTTCAGCTGTGCCACTCCAAGGTCGTGGGTTCGAATCCCGCTCGTGGCACTAATTTTTCATCTCAACCAAAAACCTTAGATAACAAGAATAATTAATATGGTCAATTATGACAATTAAGTAAATATGAATTTTTTTAAAGACCTTTGATTCACATGAATTCTTATCAAGATCATAGAAAAATGTGTTTGTTATATGCAATTGTAAACTTTAGGTCTGTAGTAGAGACGAAACATTTTATAAATTTACCATCACTGGAATGCCTTTTACATCTCGTATACTTTTACACGGAAAATTTGTAGATATTTAGTCGTTTTAATGGGATTATTGATGTGTGGCCTTTATCAATGTGGACAAGTTTTAAGTTGTTATTAATTCTCTATTGTTATTACTTTTTACTAATAGCAAGAAACAAACCATAATTGAATGGTAGATTTCGCATCTGGTATGCTTGTAATTATGTCAAAAATAGTACCGTGTTTAAAGTTTTTAATGAAAGATCACTACACCACTATTTGTCATTATAATGTAAATTTGATGATATGTAGGAAAATAAAAATGTTCGAATAGGATTCTGTTCTAACTTCTGCTTAACAAGGGGAGGCAACTGGTGTTGGTCACCGATTTTAAGTAAACCTTTTTTGTGTTAGTAGGGCAAAAAATAGTAGAAATGTGTTGAAGTGTAACAGTAAAGCATAATTTATCTTCTTTCAGCCTTTCTGAACAAACTTTAGATTTTCGTTATTTTACGTGAGAAAAAAGGATGAAATCAACAAAAACATCCCAAACATTTTATTTTTATCTCGAGTTCTAATTTATTAACTGAGATCAGTTTGGAGCATTAACTACTTTGCTTCGTCGAACTGTCAAAATAACAAAATATATTTTTGTTAGCAAGAAACAAACTTTACAGTAATTTTCTTAACTCGAAAATTCTTCTGAATCAATTTGTTGGCGAAAATCCAAAAAAAGAATTTTTCACATTGTTTGACTCCAAAAATTAAGAGAAAAATGATAAATTTAAAGCACCTCACCGACCTAAATAATATAAATAAGAATTTGGGATTAAAACTAATCGTTTGAGGAGATTTTGTTGATTTTATCCTTACATCTCTCTCTTAAAATAACACAGACCTTGTTGACAAAGGCTGAAAGAAACATCCTGAGATTTCTAATGGTTCTAATAACGGCCAATCCCGTCAAAATTAATTATTTTTATTGCTATGAAAATTTGTATTTAAGGCCTTTAAAGAGTGTTTACAATGAATTCAAATTCAACCAAATATTTTCTGTTTTACTTCCCTTAACACTGTTTTGGTTTTTGGAATTTTTCATTTATCTAATCTCATTTAACAAAATGTTGTATCCTTCATCCATCTTACATTCTTACTCTACATTAAAAAATCAGCAACAAGTCAATATATAATGAAGTTCAAACACGTGTACAACGAAGACCGAAAACTAATTAAAAAAATATAGTAAAATTAAGAGCTCATTCATTCATATTATTATTACCACTCATATTTTTCTACCTAGTATCACGAGAAACCGTTTCATTAAAATACATAATTCTATATAGCTTTGCAGTAAAAATTTAGAATTCGGAATCAATTTTAGGAAAATACGATTACCCATTCCTCAAATTATTAATTAATCTTACCATCATAAAACAACGAATGGTCATGCTTTTTTCTTTTCTAGAGGCAATTCTAACTAAATGGTGTTTGAGAAAGTTAGCTTATGAGAGAAAAACGATGGTACTGAAGAAAATATAATGTGTGAAGTGATTAATATTATAGTTGCTATTTTCCATGCACTGCATCTGAAAACCATTCTCTCTATGGTTGGTTCTCTATGTTCTATGGTTCTCTAAGCATTAGTTAAAGCGCTGTTCGGCAATCAATTCTACAATTCAGTTTTATTGTATTTTACACAATAAGTTAGATCCATTTTTTTTGCAGGGCTGCTGGATTCGAACCCGGTACCGTGTAAATACCTAAACCGTTGACCACCGACGCCCCTAAATATCTTATGTTTACACATGTTAGAAAATTCGTCTACCCACGTAAATCAAAATCATTTAATTTTACTGTACCAGAGAAAATTGCGTAGTGGTAGATTAGGGATACTTTTCAATATAAAATTATAAGTACAAATCTTTTTTGAAGTTTACATTGTACAAATTATTCGCCAAAATAAACTAACCGTATTACGAATTCTGGTAATGGTTGATGAACACAATTCTTGCCACTTAAAATGAAATAAAATATAGTTTTGTTAGCTTCTAAGCAAGAACGGTTGGACGCGTGTCTAATATTTTTTGATCGCCTAAAAACTGTTTCATTAAAGTCTGTGATCCTACTTCTTGTAAGATTTTGTTACACTGTATTTTCAACTTTTTAATAGTTTACAATTAATTAAGGTTTTTAGTTGAGATGAAAAAAAGTTAATGACACGAGAGGGATTCGAACACACGACCTTCGGCTAGATTTGCCGCTGCTCTACCACTGAAAAATGGCAAAAGGAGGGAAAACTCATAAGGTGGGGTTGAGATGGAGAGTTGATGTCCGAGTGGATCGAGGTCACGATAGCTCAGGTGATAGAGCAGCGGCGTATCAAGCCGAAGATCGTGGGTTCGAATCCCTTTCGTGCCATTAACTTTTTTTCATCTCAACTAAAAACCTTAATTAATTGTAAAGTATTAATTGGTCAAGCAGACCACGAAATTAGTGAACTTTTTATTAGTGTCATTCATAGCGCATTTTATAAAAATTTCTTGATGCGACATCCGGAAGTTATCATTTCACATCCCCAACCATCCCTAACCATCCTCGAAACAACACTTTTCCGAGATAATCAGAAAGAGAAGACCGCATTTCGTCCTTACATCATACGTTTATTGTTACAGCGGTAATAAAAATGGCCAATTTGTCCAAACGATTGATTCGATCTATGAAAAGAAATGAGGGGGTTAGAATATCTCTTCCCCGGTGGGCATTCATTCGAGATAGAAAATCGAGTGGGGAACGTGGTGGAATCTCACTTTCAAATGCGTCTAACCCGGAGGAAAGGATCTCCGCCCCTTCCGCCCTTAGCCGATTTTGTATCCAGATACCCCTGGCACACCGGCTGTGCTAAGGGCGATATAACGCTCTTCATATCACAGTTAACCCACACCCAGGGGGAAAACCGCCCTCAGCAAAATCTAACCCTAAAAAGATATATCTTCAACTGCGCCCGGATTATATATGTGCTTTTGCGAGAGCTTAATGTATGCTGAGGTTGAATACCAATAAATGTTTTGTATGGGCGCCTTGTCGAACTAGATCTCGGATTGTAGCAAACAATGACATTTTTTGCTAAACCAAAGAATCTCAAAATTCACAAAATTGTTTGCAAACATTCAGTTGTTTGTCTGATAAACAGGCAATATACAGAATGAGAAATATATAAGGGATACTAAATAACATTCAGCTAAACTTACTAGCTCCACCCAATAGCCAAACATCATTGTGCTTTCCATAACAAATATCATACATATTTTGGTTATACGGGTCATGTAATCATAAATTTAATTCAATAATTATTCAGAAATCGTGAGATGCGGTCTGGTGTGATGAAGGTTTCAGAAAAACATTTTCTTTATCGTGCCAACGTTTCGATCTTTATTGAGATCATCTTCAGGGCATGGGATTTACAAACATTGTTTACATTGAACAAATACGTGTAGGATGTGGAAAAACGTGAATTTATACAATGCAAAATATATTTTATAGTCAATCAAAGTATTTCTACTCACTCAAAGTGTTTGCTTTCTGCGTAATTGTGCCATTCTTGCGTGTTGTGTTGAGAGTGCCAGTAAGATATTGCTGTTTTATGTTTATATATCTTGGATATTTAAGGGGGGGAAGGAAGCTGTGACTGAGTTTACATGTATATGTTCTGTAATTGATGCTGTTTTTATTATAGTTGATGTAAACCATATTTTTAAATCATCGTTTACATCAACAGAGATAAACACAGCATCAATTACAGAACGGATACATGTCAACTCAGTCACAGCTACGCCAATACAGAAGACCAACACTTTGAGTAGTAGAAATACTTTCATTGAATATAAAATATATTTTGAATTATACAAATTCACTTTTTTCCACTTCCTACATGTATTTGTAAAATTTAAACAATGCTTATAAATTCCAAGCCCTGAAGATGATCTCAATAAAGATCGAAACGTTGGCACGGTAAAGAAAATGTTTTTCTGAAACCTACATCACACCAGACCGCATCTCACGATTTCCAAATAAATATCGATTAACGGTCACTAATCACAACACATTATATTCAATTTTAATTAAATATTCTTTTTATCTAAGGTCTTGGTTGAGATGAAAATGCTAGTATCACGAACGGATTTAATTCAATTCTACAGAAAACCACAGGTTTAAAAATTGTAAATAAATTTTTTTAACCTTTCCAAATATTAATTAATGTTTCATAGGTCAGTTAAAGAATATATATATATATATATATAAAGTTTGAAAATACCAAATTGACACTGATTATTTTTGGAATTTTTTTAGTATAGAACTTCTAGATAGTGGCAGGAAAAATGCAACTAAGTTGACACTTCGGCTATTGGGATGGACAAGGCATTATTAGTGGAATTAATGGATTTTATACAGCCAGTGGGTAAATCGTGCAGTAACTCAAAGCTTTACAAAACCACTAATTACATCTGTCATATTAATGTACTATCACCTATATTTTTACCATTAGTTACTACATATAGAAAAGGATATATACACATAACAAAACGTGTAGACAATAGAAATAGCCCATACCAAAAAGGGTATAATTTAAACTCAATAAAAATAATTATTTAATGGCTCTTAACGCAATAACCATGCAAGAATATACATTTTATGAATATATATTTGCAAAGTATCAACTTTATCACTTGAAGGACACAATACAGTTTTCAACCACCGCAAAAAAAAATCTTACAAGGAAAGGCTATGGACCTAAAAACAGCAATTTTACTGACTTTTTGATTATACTAGGTCAAAAAATATTAAAAACCTGTGAGCGTTTTTTCCAATGGGCCTTACGAACCGAACATAAATTTTAGTAAATTAATTTTTTGATAAATATGTTTTTCTGTCTGTGTTGTGCATATATTTCCACGTTATTCAAGATCGATAAAGTTGTTTCTTTTTTACGTAGGTTAGTAACTGATTATTGATTTGTATAAGCTCAAATCATCAGTTTTTGCAGTCCGCGGTAATTCAAGCTTTTGTAATTTACAATAAAGTACCGTCAGACCTCGGGACTCACCCATCCATGGAGTTGGCAGTCTAGGGTCAGACCTCGGTCTTGTTCGTCCAGCCGCCGAGGTAAGTTCCAAAGGCCATCAACTGCTGGTCGATTCAGCACCCAACGCATGTAGTTTCTACATGCAAACCCTTTCACACTGCCACTCACTCTTAAATGCATTCTTTTCTATTTACATCCCATTCGCTCATTGGTGGTGGAGTACATCACCCTTAACACTTATTGTATAAATAACCTAATAAAGTATTAGTGTGCTGAATATTCCACTTTCTCACTCTACACATTTAAGCCGATAAATACATTCGCTCTCAACACACGTTAGCGACCCAAAACTGTCATTACTATATACAATAAAACATACCGCGTGGCATTCCTATGCTATCTTTTTATGCAGCCAAGATATTGACCCTTGGACGGAGGAAAATAACATAACAATAATAATACAGACAGAGGTATGAGGTTAGATACAAAAACCAAAATCGTTTGCTGTAAAACAGGTGAAAAACATTTTGGTTGAAAAAATCGGATTCAGTTGAATTTCTGAAATACAAATTTTGATAGAAATAAAAAATATACATTTTTGGTTGGATTCGTCGGATCCAATTGCTTTTCAATCTCTGGTTTTTAACCAAAAATTCATTATCCCCTTTGGATTTTATCCAAATTCAAGGTTATTAAAACTTGAAAAATGGCAAAAAGGAGGGAAAACTCAAAAGGTTGGGTGAGATAGGAAGTTGGTGTCCGAGTGGATCGAGGTCACGATAGCTCAAGTGGTAGAGCAGCGGCGTATCTAGCCGAAGATCGTGCGTTCGAATCCCGCTCGTGCCATTCACTTTTTTATCTCAACTAAAAACCTTAATTAATGGTAATATATTAATTGGTCAAGCGGACCACGAAATTCGTGAAGTTATTAAAACAGTTTAAAACTTAGATTTCTATCTATCAGATTTTGATTTTAGGTTGTAAGTGAAGAAAATACGAATGAAAACCACGTTCGTATTATTCTGCCTCCAATTCTTATTGAATTATATCAACCAAGTTTCATAATTTCATGTAGTTTAAATGGTTTTAAATCCGTATAAGTTTCTTGTAGGTTTTTCAAAGTTATGACCGTTGTGTTTTTTCGGAAAAATTGAGAGTTTGGGAAGACAAGATTGAAAAATTTCTTTCACAAAAATTTTGATTTGCAGGGGATTTTTTGAAATATCAACTTTGCTTATTCCAAAAAAGTACGTTTTAATCTATTTTTCAAAATCACGAAGAGAATAATTTTGCAAGCGAGTATTCGCATCTATTGAAATACGATAGATAAATATTTTGTTATCGAGCGTTTGTTACGTAACAAAGTCAGTTAAAAAAATTTTTTCTTTTCAAGTGAGAAACAAAAATCATGTTTTCATTTGTGATTATGGTATTTTTGTGCAAAGAGAAAAATGATTTTTATCCTCAAATTTTTTTTCAAACCACAAAAATGGTTATATATTTAAAATAGTCCACTGGACTTCAGTACACATTATAGCGGTTTAACATTATAATTTATTACAATTAATCAAGGTTTTTAGTTGAGATAAAAAAATCAATGGCACGAGCGGGATTCGAACCCTCGATCTTCGGCTAGATACGCCGCTGCTCTACCACTTGAGCTATCGTGACCTCGATCCACTCGGACACTAACTTCCCATCTCAACCCCACCTGTTGAATTTTCCCTCCCACCAAAAATTGCAAAAAGGAAATTGAATCTACCGCATATATGAGTCTTTAAATGGAACACAGAGCATCGGACAAAAAATAACCTTGACAGATCCAGCCTAAATACCTACTAATTCTTGTTTGCTATGACAATTTGTTTTTAAGGGCTTGTGTCTTTAAAGCAAATTCCAATTTCTCACCTGCTTTACTGGAAGCCTTTTAGTTTGGTATTTATTTTTTAATATTTAATTTCATTCAATCCAGAAGATTACTTTTCTTACGTAAACAATTGAATGGGGGTGATATTTAATAACGTTGAAATACATGCTCAAAGAAAGTCGCAAATCATAAATTATATTAAATACTACTTCTTGGATTCTAGCACCCATTGGCAAGAACGTTCGAACACATTTATAATATATTTGGATCTGGTATTATTTAAAAACTCCCGTACTACGCGTTCCATTTTTTAAATAATATTCGTTAAATATTCTCAAAACAAAATCAATTTGAAAAATATGTATTTTTTAATTCGGTCCAAAATGCAATTGCGAATATATTTATTATCATTATATTTTTATATGTAGGAAAAGGAAGATAAAATCGTTTGAATTAATAATAAATAAAGCAGTTGTAGTAATTTACGGGGTACAAAATAGGTTGAACCAGTCATTCATTTATATCTTTCCGGTAGGGTAGGCCTTTTGCGCCTTCAGTTTATCCTGTGCCGAAAATATATAGTATATAATGTTGACGTGGTTTTTTTTGATAAATTGTTGATCTGAACCGTTAGCAAGCAGCAAATCACAGTGCTGTGAATTTGAGGTTGATGTTATTCCATCTAATTTATTGCCTAATACTCTTAGGAATAAATATAATTTTTCTTTTCACAGATGGAAAACGTTTCATTCCCTGGTACGCTTTTTGTGTTGGAATGTCGAAATGGTAACCAAAAAAAGTGCTCAGAATGTGAGAACTATTTTATTGGTCCGTAGAAATTTAATTCAAGTACATTACTTAATTGCAGTATATTTACTTTCATTTATGTTATATGCTGACCGACCGCCATTTTATTGTAGGTTTTATTTAAAGTGAACATGTTTCTTCAAGTCAAAGATAAAGATCGCCGAATGTAGGAACTTCTTAGCTTACCGGATTTTTAGAATAATACATAAGCACAAATTCGCTTTGTGGAATAAAATAAAGCCACACATTTAAAAATCTGGAGTCTTGGGTTACTACAGAACAAAAAAGATGCTCTGAACGTATGCTAAACAGGAAGCAACCGAAAGACTCCCCAAAACAATCCAATGGCAATTTAAACTATGACAGAAATGGACTAAACATTCAAACGGATATTAAAGGATAGTTAATAAATAAATAGCTGGAAAAATCTATGATGTCTAGAAAAGCCATTTCAATAGAGACTTCAATATTATTCCCTTCATTCTGTAATATATGAACTAAAGAATTTCATAAAAATCAATAGCAGAGAACGGATACAATAAAAAAAGTTTATCTGCAAAAGGAGAAAATCCCTTCGACGCCTAGGAAGAAACCGTATTTTAATTCAATCTACCAACATAGGTTAAAACATAATAGCATAAGATTATATATTAAAACAACTATCGATTTATTCCCTTAGAGACGTGAATTGGTTAAGTAAATTTTACGATAATACTATCGACCTTTGGATTAAACCTTTTGAAATTCTATCCAGCTTTTTGCTTGAAAAAAAGTACTTTGTGCGGAGTAACGGGTTAAATATGCGCCCGGCGGCTTTTTCTTTTTGAAAAGGGGCTCATTAAAATTATCAAGAAGAGGATGACTCTTGGGTGAGCTCTTGTCGGAGACGCGTTGCTATAATTCATGTCTAAGCTAAGCATGGCATAAGTACGGACCAAGCAGGAAAGAGAGGGACTTCGTTGTAATGCATTCTATGTTAACTTGTCCTTCAATTACTTCCTACTGTAACAATTGATTTTTTTTAATGTATGACAACGTGGTTCAATTATATTAATGTACACACTGACATTGCTGTAATTATATGCTTAGAGTAATAGTGAAAATGTTCAATATTCATATACGTTTATTCCTTAATATGAACGGAGATATATTCAGAGATTTATAATTTACAAATAATTTACTTGATTAACGTGATTAATTTAAGATTTTTTATGTATAGAAATATATATATATAAAATGAGAAAAATTCCAAGTCAATTTTAATGTTTTATTATGCAATTAAGTACAACTTAACTTTTGGTTNATGGAACTCTTAATTTAAAGCTATATTAAATTTCAATGTTTTGGTTACTA
Source organism: Cimex lectularius (assembly GCF_000648675.2). NCBI lineage: Eukaryota > Metazoa > Arthropoda > Insecta > Hemiptera > Cimicidae > Cimex > Cimex lectularius. Next base: position 327,271 of record NW_019392905.1, on the reverse strand, counting down.
AATTAATTCAGGTTTTTTATGTTGAGATAAAAAAGTCAGTGTCACGAGCGGTATTCGAACCCACGACCTTCGGCTTGATACGCCGCTACTCTCCCACTTGAGCTATCGTGACTTCGATCCCCTCGTGCACTAACTTCCCATCTCAACCTCACCTTTTTGAATTTTCCCTCCTATTTGCCATTTTTCCAATGTGTAATCGGATTGGATTCTCGGCGACAAATGAAATGGGCACGGAGAGCTTTAGTGAATTGTACTTCATTTCAATTCATTAAATTCACTATTTGACACTAAAAAGTCAGTGTCACGAGCCGTCATTTGTCGCCGAGAATCCAATCCGATTACATGACATTTGAAAAATGGCAAATAGGAGGGAAAATTCAAAAAGGTGGGGTTGAGATGGGCAGTTAGTGCCCGAGGGGATCGAAGTCACGATAGCTCAAGTGGTAGAGTAGCGGCGTATCAAGCCGAAGGTCGTGGTTTCGAATCCCGCTCGTGACACTGACTTTTTTATCTCAACTGAAAACCTTAACTAATTGTAATATATTAATTGGTCAAGCGGACCACGAAAAATAGTAAAGTTTTGGTTATTTTAATTGAATATTAAAGACAATTAAAAAATATAAATAGATTTGTCTATATTACTATAATGCCAAATATTCAAAAAACCGCGCTTTTTTTTTTATAGATATTTTGTATATATGTAAATTCTTCGAACGCATTGGTATTGGAAAGGAAATAATAAAATTTTTTTTTTCTCAGAATAGGAAAAACGTTAGTCAAACCCGGAGAAATGCCCGCGTTGTATATGGTAATAGTGCTGTCAGAGAGCAGGTGTCTCTTCTCATGTAAAGTGAATGAGAGTCTTCTCTAGTAGAGAGATAACACTCACGGAGTCCGTGAACAAACTTAAAGCATTAATAAAATATGCACACGGTTGACCTTTACAGCGATAGAAGGTAATTCCGTACTGGGTGTACTGATTTTGGCTGCCAGACTCTTTCAAAATAGGTTTTCAATTTTCTAAAATAACGTATCATTATTAACAATACTACTTATTCCATTTGAAAAATTTGTACATAAAAGCCAAAAATAATAATATTAAATTATCTTTATACAAATTAAAATAAGTAAAAAATAAAAAGAAATTAAATTTAAACCAAGGAATTACGCAATAAACCTTCAGTTAAAAAATGTAACACTATTCTAAGAGCAAAATAAACTCAAAAATAATTACGAATTACATTTTTTTAAAATTGCACGACTTGCAAAAATTAACGTCCAATGCAACATGCGAGCGCACCATTTGGCTTTTCTCTTTATCGGCAATTTTCCTCCAAAATCTCGTTAAGCGGGATCTTCGCCGGCTGTAAAACGACTTTGCGGAGGTGAGTGTGAACCCGGCAATTTTAATTATTGCTTTAGCCACCTATCTTCTTGTTAAATTAACCCATTTATTAAGTGGATTTATAGTTTGACAGCACAAGTTTAAAACAAGGTTTAACGGTAGACTAACTTAATTAGTTCAAAAAGAAATATTTTTGTTAATATTCAACACATAACTTTGGAATTCTACAGTCGTTAGAACTAACTTCCTTGTATCTTCGGTTGACGTCTATATCCAATATAACACTTGAACCAAAACAAACCAACAGTACGGTACGGCTCCTTGTGTGCCATAAACGCTACTTTAAACAAATTTTCCCTACCTGAGATTTAAGGAAATCCCCTGCCACTAACTTTACCGCATTTGGTCGCGTTCTAGGCATTCTCTCATATTTCAAATAGACCTAATAATTTTCTCGTCGGACACTTCTTGTATGATTGCAATCATGCTGGACATCCTCCTCTCCACATACTACTTCGTAATGCGCAGATGCATCCTTCTTAGAATCTTTACCTTCTAGAAAAGAAAAAAAAAGATAACAAACCCTGCATCTGTGTAGATAATACTCGCGCTTCGCACATGCAAATTTTTCACGTTTCACGGAAAATTATCGAATCATATATATATGTCACATGAAACATTTCTACATAGCCTAATTCTTCAACAATTTGTCTCTCCTTTCTCTAATTATCCCCGTCTATGTAATCCTGAAAGGAACCATTACCCACGTTTTTTCCCAGTGTCGGCTCCTTTCACCTCAAAGAAGCCGACTCCTCATATAAAAATCTCTTTCTATCCCGACTTCCTTCCCCAACCCTTCAAAATCTAACGTATATAAACATAAAACATCACTATCTCACTGGCACTCTCAACACGACACCAAATAGCGACACATCTACACAGAAAATGAACACTTTGAGTTAGTACAAATATTTTGATTCAGTCTAAAATTTCTAGCATTGTATAAATTCAGTTTTTTCACATCCTACATGTATTTGTATCATTTAAAAAATGTGTATAAATCCCAGGTCCGAAAATGATAAAGATATACGGATAATAAGATGATAAATAAAAATGGAAACTTAAATTCACTAATTTCGTGGTCTACTTGACCAATTAATATATTACAATTAATTAAGGTTTTTAGTTGAGATAAAAAAGTCAATGGCACGAGCGGTATTCGAACCCACGATCTTCGGCTAGATAGGCCGCTGCTCTACCACTTGAGCTATCGTGACCTTGATCCACTCGGACATCAACTTCCCATCTCAACCGTACCTTTTAAATTCCCCTCCTTTTTGCCATTTTTCAATTGAGACGTTGAGATGGGAAGTAGATGTCCGAGTGGATCGAGGTCACGATAGCTCAAGTGGTAGAGCAGCAGCGTATCAAGCCAAAGTTCGTGGGTTCGCTCGTGCCATTGACTTTTTTATCTCAACTAAAAACCTTAATTAATTGTAAAGATGGAAACATTGGTACGATAAAGAAAATGTTTTTCTAAACGTACGACACACCAGACCGCATCTCACGGTCTCCAAACAATCATTAATTAACGGTCAATTAACATCACACATATGTTCAAATGTTCTACTCGGTGTTCAACAACGAAATATTACTCGTCCAACTGTAGACATGGTGGGAGACCGTGTGAAGTTTATAAACCAACATATACGAATTAAACAACAAAGAAGTAATGACAGGGTTCAAAATATTCTCATGTCTACGTAAAATAAAATTCATCATTATGGAATAATGTTTTCGGGTTAAGCTGCAACATCCTTGAAAGCTCCAACCCTCAAAAATTCTTTGGGTCTAAACTGCTCAACCTCAGATTTACAAGATTTCTCGACGATGCATTCTGAGTATCGAATAAATACAACTCACAAAGCCCTAACTGTGATGTTCATCTGTGAAATACTATGATATTGTTATTTATTATTATCCCATCCAAAGTTTTACTACAAATCGAAAAACGCTTATCCGTACATATTCTCTCTAACTTTGGCAGAAGACTAAAAACGCGGTGGCTTGCAGAAACAATGCAGACAATAAACAATACTTGAGACCTTCAGAGTTAGTGAAAGAACTATTTGCATAAAGCAAACAAGTTTTTTACATTTTGAGAACCACCAATTGAGTTTGGTGTTGTCACCTTTTGTAAACACTGTTAGGGTAGTAAGTATAAAGTATGGTAAAATATAAAGTGCTTGATACATACATAAGTAAATATATTAACAAGATTTGTTGCATTATTATGATAATAAAAACATTTATTTCTGATACATTAAAAGACGGGTAGTCTTTATTAAATATTCATAACCATATGCGAACTAGATCACCATGAACCGTTTGTAGCACTTTATTATAGATACTGATACGTATTATAACACAGTTACAATAAAACTGTAATTGGCACAGGTATTGGAAGATTGGAATCTTTTCTCTGTTGGTTACTCTAAAAATTGTTGGTCGTAATTTGCTGTGAGCGCTGGCGTTATAAGCTCCACCAGTTTCGACACGTTTCTTAATTGGATTCCATTGAGTTTCCGTCTTTCGCTATTTCCTATAACTCCTTCAAATTATCTTTTGTAATTTATCGCCACTTGATAGGATTTATTTTGTTGCTCTGGAATCCCATTAAATTTGCTGAAATAAGATAAATTTGAAATGGAAATTTGACAAAAGGTATGTATGTATAGATTTTATAAATATAAATTTTAATAAGACAAACAGAATGAAACATAATTAATCAATATAGTAGAGACGTTGAGAATGTGAAGGAGTGTTGTCACTAAGCAACTCCGCCTTTAAATGACTCAATAACCGATTATGGGGGCATCGGTGGCCGAAACGCTCATCACTGTAAGGTAAAGGTCCCGGGTTCGAATCCAGCGGCCCCGCATTCGAACCCGACATACGTACAAATGGGCTTTTACTGGTACCCTGAGGGTTAATACGACCTCTACTTTTGCGAACCCTAGTAAATTATGCGACCCCAATTAATATGTTATTGTATGCAGGTCGACGGAGGAATATTGAGTACTCCATCTACTGAAAAGAATGAATGCAATGTGTATAGGTGTGAATGTATTTATTCGTGAGAATGCGTGTTGAATGTGTGTTGTTTTACACTGACAGGCGAAAAATTCCGCCCACTTGTAATATAACTTGATTTGTATATATGTTTATATATTAATCAAAGTTTCACGTTTTTAACGTACAAGGCCTAGTACGCACTGGGACTCTTTGAATCTCCGGAGAGTCTCGGCTGCGTCTAGCCTGTGTCCGTGCTGCCCCGACTCATTGTTGCGATGAATCTGGTGTGTTGCGGGCTAGCATTTTCGGACTATTTTGAATCCCATCTGATGTGGGATTCTTTGACTCAATGCTGCGCAACATTTGCCGGACGTGAATCGGAACAAGCGCTCTTGCTTCATTTGTTTAGTTGATGTTCTAGTGAGTGTTTTCTTGAAGATTTTGATACTGTCTTGTATTAAAGGTATGTTGTGGAGTACCGAGTTGACTTTACAGTTTATTGAAGACTTGCATTCCCATCGGTGTTTGTGGGGTGTATCATTCACGGAATACAGAAATCGGGAATTGAAAAGCCAAAAATTGAACGGTTTAACCAAAAATTCAGTGTTTAACACTTTAAAAATGACATTTTTTAATGCACTTATGACTGGATACACTACGTGCAATGCAAAAAAGAGCAAGGGAAATTACTGAGAGCTAGTTCCCCCGTCATTTTCGCAGTCACTGATGAATGTGAACTGAATCTTGGTCTGGACACGGTTCTTTGTCGCGGAGCATAGTCGGGGCTGTATCCCAACAATGAAACTACGCAGCCCCGACTCTGCTCCGCAACATGAATCGATTCAAAGAATCTCAGTGCGTACTAGGCTTTATAATTGAGTCTTTGCATAAAAAAGTAAAAAAAAAGTAAATTTAAATAAGAAAAATTAAGGATAGAATTTTCTTTTATGGAAATGGATGGAAAAAAATCAGTTGGGTGGAATTTTTTGTCTGTCCGTGTATTTCGTATGCGCTCGGTGTTGAATTGACCAAGTTGTCGGATGCCTTTATGTCGGATTTACTTAATGCAATCAGTAAATATGTAAATAAAAGCTTATATATATATATATTATGCAGGGTGGGCGACCGAAACCCGAGGGATTAAAAGCCTAGGTAGGCCCGTACCCCATCCCTAAAATGTCCGGGACTTGGTCAGCTCACGAGTCCTGCATAAACCTCTTGGACCTGTTTACAAACCCCAAGATTTTGGACCATTTTATCATGGGGAGTGATTTGTCAATGTCCTCTCCTTCAAAAGTTTCAAAACCTATCACATTCTGCGAGGTAGTGTCGAGCCGTTTCTTCTTTTATTTCACAGAAGCGGCAAAAGGGGTCTGGTAGGATACCCATTATGAAGAGGTGTCTTCTCAAGGGGCAATGGCCCGTTAGGATACCTATCAGCCTCCTAATTCCCCTCCTTGAGTTAGAGAATAGCCATTTCGCTTCTTTTGGTTTGATTTCCTTCAGAAACTCCTTCGATTGCCTATGTCCGGTGGACTGATTCCATTCTTTCAGGAATTGTTTCATGCCCCAGCAATTAACAATCGCTTTCGCTGTGCTTATAGAGTGGGATAATACCGGTTGTGGCCCGACAAACGCGGTATTTGAGCCTTCTTTGGCCAGGCTGTCCGCCTCTTCATTGCCATAGTGCCCCTTATGAGCTGGTATCCATATGAGGTTACCCTATTCTCGTACCTGGTAGTAATCCTATTAATAAGTTCAACGGTTTCCTCTACCAGCCTAGATGTTGATAACTCTTTTTTTAGTGACTTAAGACTGGCCTGACTGTCGGAAAAAATTCTAATATCTTTTCCCTTAATCTTGTTCTCCATGAGTGTTGAGCAGGAAACAGTGATGGCCCAGACCTCCGCCTGAAAGACTGAGGTGTTATTACCAAGAGGGGAGGAGATGCTGATCCCTAATTTAGGTATATATATTCCAGCACCGCTTCCCTTGTCCTTAATGAGTGAGCCATCGGTGAAGCAGTCTAGGCTACGATGGTCATCATCCGCACTATAGTTGTAATCACAAGGAGTAACGACCTGAAAGTGTATTTTCCCCAAAGGTGTTTTTACCTTTTTATCGCTAACGCTTAGTAGTTGGTTATTGACCTTACTCAATAAATGTAGAATTTTCGAGTGACCTATATTTCCTTTATGGTTCCAGCTGCCTTCACTAATTAATCTATAGCAGCTGGTTAGTGCTCTTGCCTTAACCTCTATGTGTAGAAGTGTAGTATTGGTTATAATTTCAAGTGCTAGGGTGGGTGTAGTGGGAAATGCTCCCGTCATCATCATGCAACCTAGTCTTTGAAATGATCTTAGCTTGTTAAATAAAAGCTTATAACATGTTCCATAATTTTAATTAAAATCGTAAATGAGTGATTTTTAAAATCTTGTAAATTTTCTGACAAATCATTTTTTCTTTTTTCCGTTTGTTGTCGATTTTATTTCTTCACAACTATTTGGTTATTTGATATTTTGTGTTTAAACTATTTTAAAAGTAACTCAAGTTATATTATTATAATATTGTTTTGAAAACCATAAAACTTTTAATTTTGTGTGATCACGTTTTGCTGAGGGCGACAGTGACTGTGTGGGAACTGGAAAGAAACTTTGCCGGATCGCTTTGTTTTTCCGTCTAAAATAAATAAATAAAAGTATGTGAAATTGGTGGTGATGCTCATACATAAAATAGGGGTCGGGCGGAAAAATCTCTTTTCTCTTCAGGTGCAGGGTTTAAAGAAGGTCAAAGGGCTAAAAGGGTAAACTTTCTATACTGGGAACATAAAAGAGTTTCGAATAGTACGTCGGCCAAGATGAAAGCAAACCTACAAAAGAATTGAAAAGTTTAGTTTATTTGGAAAAACTATTTTATTCTGATTTGTGAATCTTTGGATAATCTTTCCTTACACATAAAAAAATAATTCGGTAAATAGATATGAGGAAAATATAATGATTACAGGTTCTATGAGGTACTGTCCTCGCCAGGAGGAAATGAGATTTCTTTGGTTCTGAGCTAAAGGAAGTAAAGTGGATTCTAAATGAGCAGATAAGAACCCAACTTAAAGAAAGCTGAAGGATTCCAATAAAAGTTATTTAGTACAAAGGCTCGTCTTTTATAGCGAGGGGTGCCCTTTGCTTTTGCAAATTCAACTTGCATTGTGGCTTTTTATGACTTTTTATTCTTTTTTCATTCTGGCATGGGAAACAGGCGTTCTTAATTAAAATGATCAACTAGGAAAAATTCAAAAATACTTGTTTACGGTTTGACTTACTATGCAATTTTGGTTTTTATTGCTCGGGCACTCTTTCAGATTGTCTTCTGTGAAGTTGAGACAAGGTGTGATAGAGCCGACGCCGTCTGTGTATTGGCCACACTGGTAACATTTAAGCCCATGGCTGAAGGACACTGAAACCGAACACATAAAAATTAATTGATCACATTGATCTGATAACACACAAAACTAATGGAAAAAATTAACTATTAGAATTTTTAATTTTTCAATTAATCTTGTCTGAAATATATTTTTAAACAGATGCCTTCTATTAGTAGAGCATAAATTTCCATTGCGTAATGGTGATGTAAATAAATTGAAATGCGGTCACGCTGTTCTCGATTAGTTCGGAATTTCCCTCACCCAACGGAATTACTAATAAACCAATCTCACAGTAAATCCACGTCTTTGTTTCAGTAGTTCTGTGAAGCCGAATCTTAAGGCCTACGGTGGAAATTGGTCGCTGGGGTTTGCAGTTGTAGGTTAATAGGTTTAACCTTAAAACGAGGCTTTATTAATTTATATATCCTTCTTGTTCTGACTGCTTTTAGAAAACAGGATGATTCTAAGCTAAACTCCATTTATAACTTTATTCAGTTTATCTATTAAATGTAATGCATTGAAGTGATTAGAAAATACCGATAAACTCAAAATTAGATTTTGTTCAACATTAAACCATCATTAGAAGTAGAATGTCAATTATGTAAGAAAATTGTATGTTTATATTTGAAAATTAAACCTTGTTTTACAAAAAATTATCTTCAGAAAACCAATAAAATGTATTAGCTCAAATACGAAGAGATGTAGGAAAAACATTCTTACTTCCAATAGAAAAAGTTAAAAGAAAAAGTAAGACTAAAAGAAAATCTAGAAGTAGAACCAGTTATTTTTTATGAGTTTTCCTTTAACAATGAGAAACCATGTTTAAACCAGGTTTTTTATATTTTCATAAGGTAACTAATTAAAAAGTATTAAAAAGTTCTAAATAATAAAATATCTATATATTACATTAATAAAAAAGCAAATTTTCTTATGTATGTTATACGTTTTGTCTTGAGTTAAATTCAATTCAGTACAAAAACGGTCAACCTAAAATTAAACATTCTTAAATAAACAAGCTTCAGGATTATTTAATATGTTTTTGCAAACTTTTCTGTTTCTCAACACAAAGGGGAATGACCCACTTTGAAATGGTACCTCGGTTTTATTTAATTTGGTTATTGACCCAACGTTGGTTCAAAATCCTTGAAAGTTAATATATTATTAAAACATAAATTTTTAACGGGTTGGTAATGTTGAAATCGTGTTTTAAGGTTTTCTTGTAAGTCTGAGTTTTTCGTTCTCTAATTCCATGATAATATCGTTTGTTCACTGCCCATTTTTCTTAGAAACGGTAAAAGCTAGCAAAATGAATTTTTTTGTGATACTTTTTTATTACACTATTAGACGGGAGAAAGTTCAGTTTCTAAAACGAAAAAATTAAGTGTTTATATAAAAGCGTTTTTGTATATTTTCTATTTTTACTCAGCTCCATTTATTTAAAAAAAAATAGTCGTAAGTATTATATAGTTACAAGGATTTAAAAAAAAGTCAACTAGTTTCAGAGAAAACATCAAAATATTAAAAAAAACTTTCGCGAAAACGCCATTGTTTTGAATGAAATTTACGAAAAATTATATTGTCGATGTTAATATTTTGAAAATAGAAGTGTTTATTTAATATTAAAAAAGTTATTTGCTTTTATAATTTTGTTTAAATTATTTTATTGTTGGTGCCTTTAGTTCGTGCTCTACTCTTTCTATGTCGTAGGATATTCTTCTTATAGTTTTTTTTAATAGTGCTCAAGAGAAAAAACTTTTTCAAATGCGTAAGAATGTAGGGAAAACATTGTCGGATTTGACATAAAATATATACCCGGATATGTCCACTTCAACAAATACTCGACTGAGCATAGAACATTTTGTTTATCCGTCTCCTTCTAGAAGTTTATCTTGCTGTACTTCATGTTGTACAATACTTAATACTTTGGCGGTATGAAATTTTTTACGTCGGGTTACGAATTTACAGTATAGAGGATTTGGAATTGTTCTTCGATAAGAGACTCTCATGAAAGGCTAGATGTGCAACATGCAAGTGCGAGAATTATTTATTGGAGGTGGAAAAGTCGGAAAAGAGCAATATAAATTCACAGAAGTCCTAAAGCAACTTTTTGACGATGTTGAATCCAAAGAAATTTATGACATAAACTTAAGATTTGACTTTGCCCTATGCTCAACATCTATGACCGGGAAAATGTTTTGTTCAGTCACGAACATAAGCATATAAGTTATTGATATATAAATAATCCTGAACATTTTAGCAAAAGTTTTTTTTAAATTTTCAGTAAATAAAGGTATTTGTTTTTACTTTTTCTGCTGGGAAATTATGTTATCTCTATCCGCGCAACCAGTCGGAGGGGTATAAAATTAGCTACTAAAAATATTCCAAAATGTGCGTATAGGCTTTTAGTATTTTTTTCCTAAAAGAAATCGATTCTTTTATCTTGACAAGTGGATTACTCCCCTTAAATAACGAAAATAAAAATTTAAGAAATCTAACGAAAAAGTGAAATTTAACAAATAGAAAAAAATACCAACTCAAATTTTTCTTAGTAGAGGTTGTTTATTTTTTTAGTTAATAAGTAGTGATTGAGTTCAATTGAATTTTTCGGCAATTTAATATACAATCAACACTTAATGAACTAAGCATGAACTAACCTCAGACAAGTCTGGTATTTCCTACTGTTCCTACATATACAATTAAAAATAAACTAAAACGTCAAGAAAACGCAACAATTAATATTTGTTGGGAAATTTTCCTGTCTGTCGTAGAAAAAATAACGAAGAGTATAATGTAGAGAACATCGTCAAATTTAATTAAAACATCTTGTTCCCTCTTGATGAATAATGGCAAAAAACTTATAAACTCCCCTAGCAGAAACATTACCAGGAAATAATCTGCCAGAAGTTTATTTTCATTAAAAGAAGTAGTTTTGTTGTTTGAAATTTTTGATCAGCTTAAAATGTGACGATTATTTCTAAATAAACCCATGATAGCATTTCTCTCTCTTCTCTCACTTACTCCACTCACTCATTCTTTTACACACTTAGTAATGGTTCTATATTTTTAATTTTTATAATTTTTTATATTTTTATAATTTTTATATATTTTAATGTTGAACAAACTGTAATTTTGTTTCAATTTATAATTTGTAAAATTTATGTTTTAGGTTTTCTTCATTTGTTTTTTTTACAAAAATTAATATATATAATTGCGTATTATGTGTTAAATTGTTTGGTATGAAATTTATTAGTTGGAATTTTCAATATGTTCAATTGATAGTTATAAATCAAGAATGTAATTTAGAAAAAACATATTCTCGAAGACTACTTAATTTTAATGAAATATTTCCCAGAAAGATTGTATTAATGTACTGACAGTCCAGAGTGTATTTTCTATCATAATTTTTTGTTTTCTGTTTCTAGGCATTGTGAAATGTAGTGCGAAATCTCAATCAAGAATAACATAATAAATTGTTGGAAGTAGCAAGTTTCCAGAAAAAATATGGACATTAATAAAAAGGAAAACAGGAGAGAAAACAGAGTTTTATTATAATAAACGCCTTTGATCCATTGATTCCCCTGGAGAGGAACACTTATCTTGATTAAACCTATAAATCGGAGGTCCCGTTATGACGGGCCTAGGGCCACCAATGGCGGAACTGGAAATTTCAGGTGCGGCTCTGTCTTGGGAACGTGCTTTGAATCCAGTTTAGGCGGCATCCACAACCGTTTACACACCAGCGTGTGACTTGTACTTGAATGGCCTTTATCATGTGACGTTGGGCCAAGAAAGTTGTGAATACAGGTCAAAATTTCGATAATGAACATTGATTTCCTCCCTGGCCTGAGAATCGAATCCTCTCGAATTCTTGACATATTATTTCTTTTGATGTTCGAGACAATGAACGTAAGTTTGATTACAGAAGTTGATAAAGATTGGACCTTCATTTCATAACAGCCTGAGAAGCGTATTGATAACGGGTCACCTACATATCTAGAAAGAGTATGCGTTCAATTTTTATTTCCCAAAAGTCTAAATAAAATCGGTGGCCCCAGGGGATAGACCGTTTGCACGTTCCGGCGACTAATCTCTGTAGGGGTGTCGGGTTCAAATCTCAACTGCAAACTGAAACCGTGAGATTTATATGACAGTTGCTATTTGCAAACCCCGTTAAAAAAATTAAAACATATAATTTTTAGACACTAAAATTTTTCATATAAAACGAAATTCCTGTGCATTAAATACAGGTTATCTACTGGGCAATACAGATTAGATTTATTACTTTAGATTAGCTTGACAAAATGTAATCGTGAAATATAATAATAATTTCACTAGTTCCGTGGTCCGCTTGACCAATTAATATCCTACAATTAATTAAGGTTTTTAGTTGAGATAAAAAAGTCAACGTTCAATTTTTACTTTTTTATATTTCTAGATTGTTTTTTTTACTGGCAAACGGTTTCTACCCTGCTAATTTTTATGTCATTTTACTTTGTCCAACTTTTTTTGTCACTAAATAAAGATTATTATTATACAATTAATTAAGGTTTTTAGTTGAGATAAAAAAGTCAATGGCACGAGCGGGATTCGAGCCCACGATCTTAGGCTTGATACGCCGCTGCTCTACCACTTGAGCTATCGTCTCAACTAAAAACTTAAATATATGTAAGTCACCAAGTCATTAATTATTCAGAGATCGTTAGGTTTTAAATTTTACATTGAATTTGAATATTTATTTATAACCGAATCGATCTCTTCGAACTAGTTGTTTAAGCAAATTTGATCTCTGATCTCACCCGTTTAGGTTTGGCTAAATGTTACGGTCTAAATTTAATACCGGCAACGGTTCATCAATTTGCCGAAAATACCGTTGAGTACTTATTTTGCATATTGAAGAGGTGAATTTGAACAAAAACTAATCTTCTCCAAGTTATTTTACATGAATTTTTATTTGTCAAAAGTTTATTATTGTGACTCATATTTATTTATCATTGCTTTTTTGAAAATATGATTGGTTTTATGATCTTAATTTATTTTTACTTTAATTGAATTGAAAAGTAAATAAAGAAATGATCCTGGTTGATAACGTCTGTATGTAAACCATGTTGTAATTTTGTTTTTCATTATAGAGTTTTTCTACGGGTTCATGGTCATTTCATGTTCCTTTATTTTAATGAGATGATTACAGTTAAATGGTTATCTTTAGTTAACTGTTTTCCTCGGTTTTATTACCAAACGAGTTTTCTAGATTAATCTAAAGCAGGAAAACAATTACAAAATAAACCGTCTAAATAAAAAAAACCCAAACAAATTTATCCTTCTTTTGAAATTAAAAGCGTTTGCATTTTCACTGCGGGCAGATACACAATAACCGCGTATAAAGAGAGCAATTTTCCTCGGGGTCATCTGATTACGCTAAGAAGACCATTATGTGACCGGGTGTTTGAGACGGTTCGTTTCTAATTTATTTATTCTGGGCAATGATAAATTCCTCGCGAGCAAAAGCTCGGCACAGAAGAGAGGCGTGTGGAGCAGACCCTGTGTATGATTTACCTCCTTGAACAATGAACTCACTGGACAATGCAAGATGTTAAATATTCAGTTATCCTTGGACAAACCCAACCAGGGGATATGTATCGTAGCCAATACAATCGTGGACTAGTTTTTGACCCAATTCTAAAATTGGGGATGGTAGTTAAGATTTTTCTAACTATAAAGTTTTTTTTATGTGAAAACATGCACTACCGTATTTGATGTGACGCAAAAAAAACACATTAATTTTTGTATAATTGCGTTTGAAGTGAGAATTAGAAAAAATATTACCTATATTTCATTGGTTTTAATGACCAAAAATTGAATAAAGTAGAAACTTTGCTATTAAAACAAATGTTTTTATTTAGTTAAAATATTCATTCATGACTGTCGATTTCCAAATTTTTCTGCCTCATGTAAATGTAAACAACTTGGAAAAATTAATAATCTATCAGCTACTTGTCTAGAGAATGTGAAGGATGCAGCAGTTTTCTCTGAACAAAAAACCTTTTAGACCGAGTCTGTTTGAAAATTTTCAAGTTTTGAATGGCACAAATTCAGAGCCTTCTGAGGTGATTTGATTTTCATAGTTTTCATCTGATAACGTGGTGTTATCATAAGTCAAATAATTATCCTTTCTTTGAAGGAGGCTATTCTTGGGCTCTTCGTCAGGTGATATGAATTCCTAAAATTCCTGTTATAATCAATTTTTCTATCATACGGAATGGTTTTTATTGTTAGGAGGGATGTCAAGGAAATGCTGTACAGAAAAGAACGCGCCTTTCGCGTGAGTTAAATTTTACGAATTCTTTTGCTTTTATTCATATTTGAAACACGTTGACTAAACATTTAAAATTTTTTAAATGAGTTTGGTAGATAAAAATCTTTAAAGTAGATCCGAATCAATTAAATCTTTCCGTTTTTCCTCAAGCAATAATAATTGGTACTACTGATCTACTACTCGTTTTATTTTCTATTTCGTACAAAATATATAATTCCTTACATTATGCAAAAACATTATACTGTGCTAGTAGTTTAAATGGATTTCAGAAAAAAAATTGAAATCTAAAGGATGCTGGTGTATTGGTTTTATGCAAATCGAATTTAAGGTGCATTTATACTGATTGGTGTTATTTATCAGGAGATGTACAAACTTGGGAGATAAATGTATTTCTTCAGATTTAAAGCAAGACTTAAATGATTAATGGATGGGACGGAGATCTGCATAATCAGAGATGGCCAATTGTGGTCGTAGCTAATGACAGTGGTGTTAAACGTTTGAGAATTTATCTTGCGAAACTCCGGCCATTTATACCCTTGGCTCTATCAATTTTGGTAATTCTCACCGCAACGGATCACCCCCGAGTCGCCTGTTATATATAAAACCACAATGGAAAAATCGACCGACCGAATCGTGGCAAACAGTGCCTGTTGGATCATCTCGATCTGTGTCACACACTGACAACTAAAGCTTACGAACGGAAACACACACGAGACAGCTGATAGACACGAGTTACCTGCACACGACATGGTGAATCATGCACAAAAGCCGCCTACTCATACTGAACCAATCGCGATACAATTAGGTTCTTCAAGAAGGATAACAAAAAAAGAATAACACGGGGAAAACATGATTCGAAGGAAATAGAAATAAACACGAGCATTAGTTCAAAATGTATTCGAAAATTATCATATTTTGAATTCATTTTATAGAACTGTCATTTTGACTAAATGTAATTATGGTTAGACCATTCCAGCGGAAGCATTTACCGAATCTTCCTTCATGTTTCGCTTAAGTGTCTTTCAACAGTTAAGCCATAAATTTAAAGGAACAAATTTAGTTTTCTAACTCTCCTCAGGGGTTTATGAATGGCTGCCGTGTACAGTTAAACTGATTAAGTTAGAACAAAAGTCATATGTATTCGCATTACATAATCGCTTTTCAAACTTAATTTAATTGAAGACGGTTTTTCTTCATAAACCTAAAGAAATTCGTACACTTAACTTTTTTAATTTTGATAAAATTGCAGCAATGTTTGCCAAAAAATTTGACTCGCCAAAAAAAAAATTCCAATATATTTATTTTCGGGCTACAATATTAAAAATTAGAAAGTTAAAAAAAATTTAACGTAAAAAAGTTTATTTTAATACGTGTAAGTTTAGCACTACCGTTGATCTATATTTTAATAATTTCATAGTTAGCGCATGAAAAAAGCTTGAAGTGGAGTCATATTAAAGTACTGCTACGGTAAAATTATGCACCATCAAGGTTATAATGGCTAGGCAAATGGGCGAATTCTTTTATGGATGTTACTTGTGATAATAACACGTTGTTTATGATTGTTGTCATGTTGGTGGTTTTATTATTTGCTGTAAAAACTGGATTTTTAATTTTTAAAACTACAGATACTCTGAACTAATCACTACATAGAAAACATAGATAAACCAAATTGGAAAGAAAACACTCAGGGTCTTCGTCGACCTTTCCAGAAAAATATTCCCCTTGTTTAAATAAAATATAAACATCGTTACAATAACGAAGTCTATGAGTTGAAATATAATACAATTACGAGAGTAATTTACAGTAAACTAGATCAAACATGACCCACCCTTTCAATTTTAGAAAAAATACTGATAGAAGAAATATATTCCTCGTGAAGCCAACGAATGGTCCTTTTAGAAAATTAGTCTAATCATTTTGCACATAATATGATACAATTTTTTTTAGATAAAACGATAAACGATTAATAACATCACTAATGTTAAATAAAGAGCGTTTTCAAAGTAATATACTGTTGAGACTGTGTTCGTTGTCGTCTAATTTATCTTGGCCAACAATTGATGTTGACGTGTAGGAAAACAAGCAAGCAACAAGGACAAGCGGACCTCCATCAAGATTGATCAAACAACTGGCAATCCGTCAACAATCCGGCCAACAGAATATTTTAGAATTTCAATTTGTTATTTGCCATTATCGTCATATCAAGTGAATGATTTTTTATTTTTTATGTGATCAGGATTGTTTTACTCAGGCAATGTTTTCAGAATGTTTCAGAATGAAAAAGGCTCAAAGAGGCTCGAAACGTAGTAAAATTTTACATTTTTAAGCAACCAAAGTGCTTTCTTGGACGCAGCACCCACCAATCTCCCAGTGTTATCAATTTTAATTATTAATTATTAACTCTTTTATTATAATCATAAAGACTTTTAAAAACGGGTAGTAGTGTTTCAAATGAATTTTTAATTTACAATACATTTACTTATATATAATGCCATATGGGGTTTAAAGTTTACTATCAATAAACAAAGTTCGACATTATAGATCATTTTCTCTGCTGTTTTCATTTCGATGTCACCGTGGATAATGTAATTTATTATGCACCAGGCTTTATCGACTGTGTGATAATATAACATGGGAATAAGAGCTTATTTTCAATGAGGAATGGAAAGTTTCTCCCCTCCAGTATTTTCTAGTAATGTATGTAGGATTTTCAGTTATTTTTGACCACCCTTTTTTGACGTATACTTTCTAACGTAAGCGCCCATACATTGTCATGCCCAAATGTTTTGCTTGGGTATGGGATTTCAAAATGTTAAGGTCGGCTGCGTAATGAATTTCCAGTTTTCCGTCAATCTATCAATTCGGTAAATTTAGTTGTTCAATTTTCGGATTGATTCAAGGTTTAATTGGTAGTAGATCGCTACTGAAGGAATAGAACAGGGCCTAATACACTAACTTGTGGCACTTCATCTTGGACCGGTTTGAGTTCCGGATAGGCGTCTTCTTGCTTAATTCGGAAATACCATCAGCGATAGAATTCGATAAGTTTGGCCTAGTTGGCTGGAATGGAATTTCTTTCCCCATATATCGGACTTTCGTGGCTGACTTTATCTAATGCAACTTTGCGCATTCTTGTGCAACAGTCGTTTATTATTTCTACTCAAATATTATTACTTTCTGTCGGTTTCAAGGTTTTAAAGAAAAAACATCCTCATTAATTTAAATTTCTCAAACATAAAACTAATTATCGTGGGCGAAAAAACGCAGCATTACACTGTTCTACGGGCGAATTAATGAATTAAAAGAAAGAAATCGATATGGCAAAACGTTTTTGGAACAGATATGGTAATTATTTATTACTTTACCGGAAAGTTGGGACTTCAATTTGCATATCGTTTAATGGCGGAAACATTCACTTTTTTTAAAAATAACCTATATTTTAAAATAAAATAATTTCGGAGAATTCAATGTCAAAAGTCAGGAAGAAATTGGATATTGATTTTGCATGCATTTGGACCAATTTGGAATATAAGTGAATTTTGCATTTGAAAAATCGAGATTCACCTTACTATAGGTCCGTTCGTAATTATTTATACATTTGCAAGTGTAATGATAATGCACTTAAATTAAGTAATTCAAAACAAAAACAAATAAATAAATAACAACGTCCCAGGAAAGGCGTTTTAGTACTATACTTTCGTACTATATACTAGTACTTTTATAATTTTTTAAAAAATTTAATATATTTATTACAATCTGAACATTATTTACGAGATCTAATTCGTTAAATGTACATTTCGCATGGATCATATATCGTGTGGGGAGTTAACAACCATTGTTCTTCTCCCAGCTATAAGCGAGGACCTCGTTCAGCAGGCCGCGAGGCCACCTCCTTTTCATTCGTCTGTGAGATTATAGAAGTGGTTTCTTGAAGTGGATAAGGATTGGGCAGCTCGGTTGGGGCGAGAGGAGAGTTTATTGTGGAAAGGGAAAAATGTTTTGGAAAGGGATTTTTAGGTCGTTGTGAAGGGTGTTGTTAGAGACGGAGTAAGGAGCATTGACTATGATTGGACTTTGAGATGCCCCAAAATTCTAGTCCGTACGTCCACATTAGTTTTAGTATTGTCTTGTAGAATTAGTTTGTTTTTCGTTGAAACTTTAGATTTGAGTGACAGTAGTTTGAAGAGTAAGCCGAAACGTTGGTTTAGTGTCTGTCGTTTTAGTCATGTGTGTGTTGATTCTAGGTTAGATTTGAGTCTGAATGGTAGCGGACCCAGTCTGTTTTTGGGATGGGAGTATTAGTGAGGAATATTCTAAGAGGTTTTTTTTTTTCGGAGGGTGAATTATGTATGCTTTTATTCTCATTAGGCCTTATACTCCAATGTTTGCGCCATTTGGCTATTTTTAAGACGTGCTTGGAGCTCCTCCGAAGGAGTTGAGGGATCGGGATGAGAGGATAGCACAGCCATGTCGTCAGCAAAGAATGCAAAGATGGTTGAGGGTGAACTTGGGATATTCGCAGTGCATAGGAGGTAAAGGATCGTTCCAAGTACACTGCCCTGAGGTACTCCCGCTCCAAGAGTACAATAGTCGGAGTAGGCTGATCCTTGGCGGATTCTAAAGAATTGTTCAGTTGGGTAGGAACGAAGAATTAGTTAGAGGGTATTTGGTAGGATGCGCTTTAATTTGTTCAGGAGGCCTTCATGCTTCACGCGGTCAAACGCTTGCGACACATCAATAAAGTCCCCAACACAGTATTCCTTGCGCTCAAGGGAGAATATGCGATCCACAACGCAACACTTGCTGGGGACGGAAGTCAAACTGATGGTCTGGGAGAAGAATGGAGGAATTTATTGTCGGGTATAATCGTTTGTCGATTATAATAATTTAAATGATATCAGTAAATTTGGGTTATTTAATATAGTTTTTGTTTTGTGATTGTACGCGGTGACACATGCGGCTAATGGTAAAAGTCACCGTTCATCTCCCAGCTAGGTAAAATAAGATTAGAGATTTCAGAAACAGGTGGAGGATCTGTCGTAAAGGGCCGTAGTGCTCCAGAGGGACTGGTTGAATAAATGATGTCATCATTAGATGGATCACCTTTCTCCAGGAAAGGAAAAGTAATCCCAGTCAACGGAATAGTAGCTTTTCCTTTAATGTCCCTTAACGGTAATTACTGTTTTATGTGAGTTTGTATCATTTGTAAGGTAAGGCTAACATAAGTTAATTTTGATACTTCTAACCCCCCCCCCATTAAATCAATTACATTCACAAACAACAAAGAAGTCTATAAATTATAAAAAATTTCTTTTTAAGTGTTGAAGTAGAAACTGAACATAATAAATGTAACTCACAGTAATTAATAATTGAAAGTATAATATGGATAAATTAATTTTTAAACTGTAAAACGTTGTTTTGTTTATTGTCCTTGCAGGTAAACATGCTGGAAATGTACATTTTTTATTTTACTCCTTTATCAATTAAAAAACAAATATTTATTTAATAAAGTTTTTAAAGATTCCTATGTTCCCATGTATAACACCAGCGACATTCTAAATTAAATATTCTACCGATTTAACTTTCAACTCACTACTACAAAATAATAAATTTAATTTGCTTTATGCTTTATTTATTTAGAAATCATGAGATGTGGTCTGGTGTGATGTAGGTTTCAGAAAAACATTTTCTTTATCGTGCCAACGTTTCGATCTTTATTGAGATCATCTTCAGGGCTCAAAGTGTTTGTCTTCTGTGTAATTGTGCCAATCTGGCGTGCCGTGTCGAGAGTGCCCTGTTCGTAAATCACCACACATTTATGCTTTATTTTGGACAGTTTCATTGGAATTAATTCCTTGTTTATACAATGACTTCTTCAACTGAAGTAATCGGCCATCTTTGGAAGATATATGTTAAATGTTCAGTTACCAGAAGATTACAGGCTATATATTTGCTGGTAACATCTAATTTCTTGTAGAAATGAATTTTTTGCAAGATACATAATTTTATTTGTATGTTTTCATTACAATGGACATAGGTGGCATAGATTCGATACGTGCATATAATTTGAATACACAGGATTTATCACATATTTATAGTATATGTGTTAAATTGAGAAACTTTACTGACGAACAATTTGTTGACAGTTCGATTCGGTAGCTGAACGCTTTTTTCTTTCTTCTTTGCTAAGAGAAATTGAACGAAATTCGATCTTTTTGGATCGGACAAGATTTATTCTTGGCTGTCTCTAATATTTATTTCTTCCGTAGGTCTATATGGTTCTAATTCGCTAATTAACTACGCTAACTCTAATTCATAGGTACTACAACCTGTTTCAAAAAATGATATAAACACGGAATATTTTATTTGGTGATGAAATGAAACCACATACGAGAGAGTTTCAAAGACAGAAGATTCGTAAAGGAAAATTACTTAGTTTATACAAGTTTTTTCGTTAATTGTTCATCCCAAATAGGTCAATTGGTTAGCAAAAGAATGTTAATTATAGTTTGATTTAATATATAATCAATAAAGCCAAGTTCAATCAGCTGAAACTGTTTTACTTTCTTAAACTCCTGTATTAACTTAGAAGGTTATGTTTAATTAATTTGCGTAGGTTTACCTTGCAAGGTATTACTCGAAAAAATATAATGGTTATTAGAGAAATCAGAAATTGGAAAACAAGGTCAACCGCACGTAAGCTACTGTCTCAATTTATTATTATTAATTTTTTTACAATATTAATTATTAAATGTTTTGTTAGTTATGTTTTCAACCTGTACTTTATAAATATAGCTCAAAACCATCAAGGTTTCTGGTTCTGGGGTTTAAAAGAAAGCAGGGCTAATTTTATTGATTATAGAGGTTGTTGTACTCAAGCTACTTGTCTCTGTGTTTATATTTTGTTGTGAAAAGAAAGTCTGATGAATTTGGTCAAAAAAGCAAAAAGCAGCCTTCGTAACAAATGATGTAATATTTCCCCTTGTTGGCTCCGAGAATGCCTCTCAAACTTTGTAAATTTTGTTCTAAAGCTTTCAATAATTAAAGGAAAAAAGCAAAAATCTTGTGACATGAATCTGAACAAAAAAGCACAGACATCAAAGACTAAAAGCGAAAGGAAGTTGAATGTTGTGAATTTGGGTGATGTGACGTATGATGGAGGGAAATCATAGATCTAGAGGGCCTAAAATGACATTATGCATAAATAATAACATCTGTACATGTATTATTTGTATATTTATATTTAACATAACATTTGCATAATGTTTGGTAATTTTTTATTAGTTTTGAGCGATTTCAAAAGTTCTCATATTTTTCAATATCCCAATGAAATCAGAAAGAATTCGTCGATAAAAGTTTTTGAAAGAATTTGATCAGACTGTTGCCTTCTCAAGCAATGACAATGAAATTCAATAAATAAAACGCTATACCAAGCATAACAGCTTAAAATATTTTAAGGAAGCAAAAGCAATAATTGTTTATAATATGTTTTGGGTCAATCTCACCCTTAAATCATCAAAAAAGGAAAGCAATTTAGTATTTAGCAACAGTAATACAATGTTGGTTAGATGATACCAAATAACAGTAGGATAAATAATTTATTGTAAGAACTAGAAATTACAAGATAGGTTGCCAAGTTTATATGGAGTATACTTTGGGAGAGTGAGTAGAAAGGTCTAATAGATTCTGAAATGCACTGCCGAGGGAACCTCTCTAACAACCCCTATCTCACCCGGGATCTCGACTATTGGACAAATAAAGTGAGCCAAGTCCTGCCCGGTTGACATACCACGCTGACATTGAGCTTTTCTGTAATCAATTCGTCTCTTTGGTCATTAAGGACCATATTTGGAACCACCTACTTTCGCGTATCGTTAGGGTTCCGCCATTCATATTGAAAACGGCGTAGAATTTGATTTAAATCCGTGCAAAGAGGGCTAACCGTTGAAATAAGGCTAAAATTAAAATCTTATTATCTTGAAATTATGCAGAAGACATGCCGAACTTGTTACATACAGCAGTGCTCAATTACAAAACTTTCAGGCGAAAAGAAGTTACTTCTTTGGCAAATCAACTTCCCCCTTGGAAACTGTCGACTGGCATCCGGGAAAGTTTGCCTCGGAGCGAAGCAGCATATATTACGCTGCTGGTAGGTAACGGGGACTAGCTATAATTATCAAAGTCCTCTTCTGCTAGAATTTCCATCTTGTCCTTCGACCTTATTCTGAAATTTTAATATGTAATAACTCAACGTAACGTTTATCACAATATCTACGGTTGCTTTTATTTTGTACAAACAGTTTGGTTTCAAAATTCAAACAAATTAACCATCAAAGTCTGTATTTTGAATTACGTTCACGTTTAAAAGTCAACATAAATATGTCCTAGAAATTATAAATGATAGGGTGAGTGTCCAGGAGTTCAATCCTTTTTAAAAAGATGGTTCCTACTCACATTAAGTTGTTTCGCAAGGGGGTTGAAAGGTTTCTACAAACACGTCGCTCTACATGAATTGCAGAAGTGAACCCGCTGATACCCCCGCCAACGCGACGTTCCAATGAGGAGCTGGGTTTTAATGGCGCTCAATTTGAACGTGCGAAAAGCGGGAATTATAACACAAATAACTATTGTAATAGAAAATACTGTAAGAAATTAATTGTAAATGAGTGATTAAAGATAAAAGATATTAAACAAAATTAGAATAATACTTTAATATTATTAAAATATTATAAAAATAATAACAATTAAAATAATTAGTTTAATATTATTTATATACATATTTCAAATGGGAGGTAGATCAAAATCTGTTATATTATTAATGCATTTATCACCATGTTCAATTTTACATTTTTTAATTTCAAATTTCTAAAAAACCAATGTAGTTCTCCCCCTTTGTTTAAACTATGTAACACTGTTGTATTTAAATTTGAATTGAAATTATGTTTTGTTTCTTTTAGATGGTCCTTAAATTCCGAAAATTTGCTCGATTTAGGCAAGTGTTCTTTTACTCTTGTTTTTATTTCTCTACCGCTTTGTCCTATATATTTAATATCACAATCATTACAATTGAGTTGGTAAACCCCGCTTTTTGCCAAGTTGTCTACCTTGTCTTTAGGTTTTGAGAGGATGTTTTTAAGTGAACCCGTACTTCTATAAGCTATTCTAAAACTTTCTTGTTTAAAAATTTTACTAACTTTTTCCGATAATTCACCACTGTATGGCAAACAACGGAAACTTAATGATTCATGTATCGTGGGGTGGCTGAGTCCTATTGTTGGTTCTTTTAAAGTTAATTTTTTTATTATTTTAACTGGTAACCTATCAATAGTAACCTTCAACCTGACGATGAGCTAAAGAGCTCGAAATGCGGATTGAAGCGAAACAGCTTAATGTGAGTAGGAACTATCTTTTTAAAAATGATTAAATATGTCCTTTCTGCTGTTTTCAGATCGCGAAGAAATATTAATGGATGTAATCAGCGTTATTAAATGAATAAAAAAATTATGTTCTTACATTTGACTACAATACACGATAAAATCTGCATGTTGCAATTGTCATCTTTATTTCGTTTTTGAACACTCGAGCACAGGTGGTTTTGTCATCGGTTAACCTTTAAACAACTACATAATTCCCTCGATAGATAAATGTAAGATAAATTGGCATTTAGGTAACCATTGGATGCAGAGTTTTACGCCCCCTCTTGATGTATTTTGACAATGTCATCACGTAAGGAAAATCGCGTCTCTTCCAGACCTTCGTAAAAAGAATAAACCCTCCTAACCCTGCTTCGAATTGGCCACTCCCGACTCACCCATAGTTTCCTCCTTGAAAGAACCTGTAAACCTATATGTTCAATCTGTAAATCTACTACACAATATTCCACATCCAATGTCCTTTATACACCTCTCCAAGAACCCTCCACCAAATTCCCAAAGACCTCCAATCTATACTGAGACTGTCAACTAGTAATCGGGAATACATGCATTTTTGATATTAGAAACTAAAATTGGACAAAGAAAATTGATTTTTAATGTTATTTTTAACAGTTTTTTCTAAGTTTTGTCTCTAAGTTGCATTGAGAAAGTTTGTATTCATACAATTGTAGGAAATAGCTGCTCTTTCAATTAAGGTTGATACATTTAAACCGTCGTCCTACTTTTGCCAGTAGTTTTTCTCGCAACGGTAATTCGAAAACTAGACTCGATGCAAGTAATCACTCTTCACCAGTGATGAATTTATCTATGAATTTTTTCTCAATGATAATGAACAAAAATGTATTTTTGATTTCGCCAATTGGTGAGGCTCTGTCTAAGAAATATGATCGATCGATATCACACCGAAAAGTTTTGGTGTTGTTCGTTACTGAATTATTTGAATATTCAGCAACAACAGGCCCGAAGAGATTTGCTATGTTTGAAAAACTTTTAATGTATTTATTCTAAGTTCAGTCAACAGTATCTAACAGCACAATAAGAACTCTCTCTCTCTCTCTCTCTCTCTCTCTCTCTCTCTCTCTCTCTCTCTCTCTCTCTTTCTCTCTTACGTTTTTTAAATTTTAATTTTCTAAAAAATTTTACGTGTTGAATAAACGTAAAAATTTAACAATAGGTATCGCCAATTGGTTGCTTGTAAGAAAGTTGTTGTTGAGGTCAATTTGATCTAAATCCGCGAGTTTTATAAATAAAACGTTTCAAATTTTAATTCTAATTCTCTCTTTCTTCCCTAATTTCTCATTCTTTCAACCTACTTCTGAATAATATTGTTAATTGTTGTAGAATTGTGCAAAATATAATTAAATTATTATTAGCAAATTACATATAATTATAACAATAACTAATTAATTCATTACAATGTTAATGTACATTTATGTAATAAGTTGATAGTACAGCATGAACGGCGCAAAAGGTCTACCCCGCCGGTAAAGATACAACTGATTGGCTGATTTAGCCTAGCTACAGCGCCGTTATTACCTTAAATTAATGCAAATTTGGATATTACGTTAATGTAATTGCTTTTGTGAAACATTATTTTGTGGTTTACGATTTCTTATACATGTTCCAAATTTGATCACCGTATATGTTATTTTTTGCTTTCGTCTATTCTGTTCCTTTTTTCTCGTAATAACATTTACCGTTAAAATAAAAATAACAATGTTGCCGGGCTGATCTTGCAAACAAAGAAATAGTTATTTGGACCGCATTAGTAATGTTTTTGTTTGCCTATGTTATATCTATTCATAAAGAGACTTGGCTATAACATCGGAAAAACATGTAAACGATGTGTCAGAGATCTTTTAAAACATATCGACCTCTTTTCTCTAAAACAAGAGGCCACCTTCCAAATGGTAACTCATAGTTTTACTGTTATATGTAATTGTTGTCCATTTTTGAAATAAAACTATCGAGTTGTTAATGAAGATTTAAATTGCACAAACAATTTCAAATTGATTGTATATTTTGGCAAAAACCAATTGATAGAATTGGTCGTATTGCTAATTTCTAGAGTAATATTTTCTTTTTAAACAGTAAAAATGTTAATGTAATATGATTGTCCAAATTATATTTTAAATGTATTCAGCGCTCGTAAGACCCAAGAATGCCCAATAAGAAATAAAGTCAGTAACAAATATTAAACTTGACCAACAAATACAATCAATTATTTATTTATTTTTTACATTTTTTACGAGCATATTCAAGCAGCTGGTAATTTGAAAAAAGCCCATTTGTAACGGCCCCTGGACCATACAGTGATATGCGCCGTCCACCGATCCCCCCTACGTCTGAACTTTGAAAGTTTAAAGATACATCTAGTGAATAATTAATTAAAAATGATTTTTTTTATATGGTGTAAGCACCAATTTTATGTTATATATTACCAACTCCACGGTTCATATCTTCTCTATTGATAGGTTTAAAAATTCCAAGTTCTAATGGTGTGCCTTTAGTTTGGGAATTATACCGTGAGATTTCTCTATGTTTAGTTTCTGATGAAAGGCCAGGAACCCGAAACATCCATGTAATTTACTAAATTGAATAAAGGTTTGCAACCACGGAGAACTTGGAATTTTTCAACCTATCAACAGAGAAGAAATTTTATGATTTTATTATTTTTTTTTTTTTTATTTTTATTTTTTTATTTATTTATTTTTTATTTTTTTATTTTTTTCCGGCTAACTACCTGGGTCATCGCCGGCGCCTCACATATAAACCTTCTCGCATTTTCTTCTTGTCTACCTTATGTATATATTCTTTTCTGAGTCTTCTTATGCCTCAACTAAACAACTGTTGCCTTCCGATTAACCTAGTTCATCTAAAAGGGGATTCGTTATCTTGTTTGTTGTTACCCTCCCACAGAATGATTTTATTGCACGTGAATTTAAGTTAACACGTCAGGACCAGCCAGTCGAACTATTTTTCTTCTTAAAAACGATTTGAACAGGATAGCTGTAGCCTAATAATATAGGATATCTCTGTGTCTTAAATATTTCTAACAGTATATAAATCTTTGTACCTTGGTATTTTGAGGCTAATCCTCAATTACGCCAAAGCATATCAGGTACTCTTGGTTAGTGCGAGCATAGTCAGGCGTGTGCATGTTATTTATTAGCGTGAATATCAGAGCCTAACCCCAATTACACGGAATAATATGGACCACTCTGAGGCCGAGAGAATCCTATCGGGACTATTTTGATTTATTTATTATTTTTGTTTTGTGTTTGTTATCTGTGTTATATAATTCATAATTGATGAGTTCCCGGTACAGAGAGGCATGCAATAGCATATAAAAGATGCGCACACGGGGTGCCGGTGTTTTTGATAAAAAGTCCATTTGTAAGTATGTCGGGTTTGAATGCAGGGCCGCTGGATTCGAACCCGGGAGCTTTACCTTACAGTGACGAGCGCCGTGTCTCCGGCCAAACCATTGCGGCCACCGACGCCTCACCCGCTTCCCTTTGTATCATATTACGCCGCAGATTAAAACGCAAGAAAGACAGGAAAAAGAATTGAAAGCTGGCAATGACCAATCCTTTTAATTCGAATCGCTATATTTTACATTGGAAATGTAGAAACATTCTGATATAAAATATGATTATTTAAATGAATTTCTTTCACTAATCAAACCTTATGTTTAAAGGTTTGATGTATTTTTTAAACTTCAAAAAAATAACTGAGGTTAATATAATTGGATCAAAAGAGAGCAGTGGTTACCGATTATGTGTTTGCCTTGGTTTTTGTCGGATTTAGTGTTTTCTATGTACACAATCCTCTATTTAGTTTTTTTTACTATTAAATACAGAAAATTGTTTTAACTTAAACCAGAAAATGGTGCAATTAGGAAAAGATGAAAAAATAAAAAATGAACAAACACGGAGGTAACATACTTTTATAGTGTGTTCCGTGCTAGGAAGAGAAACAGTAAAAAAACGATCTTTGAGTGCAAACCTTTTAATAAAATTACTTTTAACTTAATGGGATCGTAAGACAAGATGGCTTTTCTTATTTTAGGCGAAACGATTTTAGTTAGATAGGAACCGTGCGGACTGAATATTCCGCCTTGTGGAACCTCTCGTCTTCTTCAAATTGAACAAATGAAATCGCGTTTATATCTCGAAATTTATACTTATAACATAAAACGACACATCAAAAGAACGTTCTAAAATTTATCTTGTTAAATATTCAATTAATAGTTGATGTAAACGTGAATCGCCTTTTAAACAATAAATCTTAACGAACCCGGCCACTTCTTTTTAAATAAGCCAACCAAACCTCGAAACCATTAGCGAAAGATTCCTACTAAAGTTAGCAATAATTCGTGAACTTTTTAATATGTGAAAGGTAAACACAGAGAATTTTGTGGATTATAAATAAACAAAAATATCACTCTGAACCTAATCAACTGTAATACCCGGGTGCAAATACGATTTATCCTTGTTTCTGATGGTTTACATTTGGGCTTAGTATCTTATTAGCGACACCCCTAATTGTACTCTTTTGAATACTCTTTGATGAAAAAAAGATTGGGTTATGTCAAAGGAATCCAATAATTGTTGAATTATTGCGTGAAATATTCAAAACAAGGAGAGATCATTATGGAGCGTGGAAGACGTGGTTATTCACTTTTTATACTTTACAATTGAATGAAAATAAGAAGAAGTTTTATTTGATGCAATTAGTTTGTTCATACGGAAACTATTGACATATTTTGCCTTTATGTAATGAATAAAGTCATAGTTATTCAATTGCTTAGAAAGTCTGTTGGCTTTTGTACACATGAATGTCATAGTATTCCCATGGGATTTTGGTCGTGAGTATCTCATATTATTTTTGTAATTCAATCACACAAACTGATTACGAAGAAAGGATCAAATTATTTTTTAATTTAAATTTTGGTTTAAACAAAATGACCTGGTTATTGTCAGCAACGATATCCTTTGCACAACCCAATTCCCCACTCTAATAAAATTCTCGTCAATAAATGTTATTCCTAAACCAAACAAATCCACCCACCTTTTCAGTTTTAACATACCAATATCCATTATACCAATAACCTAATATCAATTTTCACAGACCGTCACTCTCAAACTGTCCAAACACTTCTTTTTTCTCCATTTACCCGATTTCCGCTGGTGTTCTACAGGGGAGCGTACTCGCTCCCTTACTCTACACAAACAACATGGCTGTTATACTTTATACACTCTTTCATTTTTACCTTTGTCGATGGCATATCAATCCGATAAAGTCACCGTTACATTTTCACTTTTTTATTTTGTTTATAAAATCAATTACACCCACTCGAATCTCCAAATGGAAGATGAAGGTTAATGAAACTAAATTTAAATACATTGTTTTCACTTTTGACGAAAAACTCTTCCTCGTTTATATTTCAATAATCTTACTATCCCTGTTGAGAACCAAGCACGATACCTTCGAATGTACCTGGACTAACGACTAACGCCTAATCTCCATACAAGGCTCAAATGTAAAAATTTAAAAGCAAAATTCAGAGTGCTAAAAAAACTGCTTGACAAGAGATCCAAACTTACAGTAACAAGCAAAAAAAGTCTCCCGCTATGGATATACAGACTTGAACTGTACAGAACCGCTAAGAGTTCCAATAGTAACAAACTACAGATCCTACAAGCTAAAATTTTGCGAAGTTAATTCTCCCTTCTATGTTTCTAACCATTCATCCATACCGACTTAACAATTTTATTCGTATCTGGATCAGCCAATTGTCATCCTCAACATTACACCGGCTAAACCTGTTGGTGAACTAACGGCTCCTTTAACTGGATGGTCGCCATTTATGTCTTACATGCCCGCGTATGTATCCGTACATACAAACATGTGTGCATGTTCACACAATATAATCACAATTTCAACATTTTTGTTGTTGCATATTAAAAATGAAGTTGCTAATAAATAAATGGTTTTAAAAAAGTATAAAAAATTGTATCACCTTTAATATTTAAAACAAGTTTAATTTTATTTCACTGAAATTCTATTGATCATTATAACGAACAGTTTTGCAGTATAAACTATTTTCTTTACTTATTTAGAAATCGTGAGATTCGGTCTGGTGTGATGTAGGTTTCAGAAAAACCATGTTTATAATACAAAACGGTATAATTTATATAAAAATTGTTCATTTGCTTAGAACATTATTGTAAAGAAAATATGTGGTGATTAGTGACCGTTAATCAATATTTATTTAGAAATCGTGAGATGCGGTCTGGTGTGATGTAGGTTTCAGAAAAACATTTTCTTTATCGTGCCAACGTTTCGATCTTTTATTGAGATCATCTTCAGGGCTCAAAGTGTTGGTCTTCCCAGGGGGCACTCTCGACACAACACGCAAGAATGGCACAATACAACAGAAGACAATCACTTTGAGCCCTGAAGATGATCTCAATAAAGATCGAAACGTTGGCACGATAAAGAAAATGTTTTTCTGAAACCTACATCACACCAGACCGCATCTCACGATTTCTAAATAAATATTGATTAACGGTCATTAATCACCACATATTTTCTTTACAATAATGTTCTAAGCTAATGAACGATTTTTATATAAATTATACCGTTTTGTATTATAAACATGGTTCACTCAAAGAAAGTGACGCTTTAAGTATGGCCAATCAAAATAAGCAAAACAAGTTAAAATATACATGTTCACAAAGACGAGGGTTGATTTGACCTCTGCTGTTACGAACACTGTGGCCGCTTGGTTAGGGTTCATGCTAGTATATGCCATAAAAGTGGTCCTGGGTTCGAATCCCGGTTCATGGATTTTTAATGTAGTACAATATTTCAAACACTAATGGGGGGATCTGCCTCCTGTCCGCTTTGCAACCCCTCTACCTTTTTTTCGTCGCACCTTCTTCCCTTCGCGAAAAAGTTAGCAGGTGGTAGCTGCCGTGGAACGGCCCAAGGGGTGGCGAGCGTAGCGCCCGCATATTTTATATTATCATATTTTTTTAAAGTAAGTAAAAAAGTGCAAATCCAAATAAATAAGATCAAAAACTTCCAAGCCTCTCGATTTTCGGCAGGCTCGATAGAAAAAGTAACTTGTACACTGTTCCAACGTTTCGTAAAAAAAATACTTTCAATGCATTTTTAGTTTAATTTTCCCAGTGGTTTCATAATAAGATGATTGACTTTTTCACTTCAACATTTTTAGCTGCTAATTCTATTGCTCAGTTCTTCTCTATGGATAACACTCTTAAAATAAATTACCGTATAACATTTTGTGGGGTATGCCAAGTTTTTATGATATTATTTTCGATATCTAATAACCAATCTGAGAATTCAATAAATGGAATCTCCATCTGCAAGCATGTTGAATTGCTGAGAGCTATTGCATAACAAACAGTTTTGTAAGCAGTCTTCAAAAGAAATTTAAATAATACGGATGGAAAGTAGCCATTCACCTTCTTAGGTAACATTACCAGAATCTCTTGGCTGTTTAGTATGTTAAGTTAAACCTAAATTTTCAGAGTGTTTTCAAACTACTACATATTTCTTATGCAATTTTTAGTAAATTGTTCATTAAACGACTATGTAATCGGTTTAAAACATTGCACGACCAGGAAAATACTCAAAGTCTTTCTCCCAGGTGTAAATCAACTTTAAATGGGTGTCCCACAGGAAAGTATAACCCGTGGAAAACACGTGTCACGTTTACCCGAGGGGTAAACACTATATCAAGATAAAAACATACCGTTTACCGTAGTGACAATACAAGCGAGACACCCGGTAGCCCTAAGTTATGTCAATGCGTGGGATTTTTCCTAGCCTAACGCCTCGTGCTCGTCGTCGGAGGTGAAGAATACCTTCCTTTTCCACCTTTATACTGAGTACTGCGGAATTCAACAGACTACGATTTATATCCTAACGACATTCTTTTTTTAGAATATTAGAACCTTATAGAATATTATAGAACCTTTCAATAATATTGTTATTTTTATCAATTTTCAATAATATATTAATAAGATAATAAAATAAACACATATAGAAACTATTCCTCTGTTTTAAAAGTCTTTAAAATCTTTCGAATGAACAATTACTTTGCATGACGGTAGTGCAGAGTGTGCTTGAAAAATTAGTCACTGTCACCGAGATAAATGCCTACCTCGCACCCTATCTGCGGTTCACTTTTTGTTGTTTGAACAGTTAAATCATTCTACCCGTTTTTGCTCCCTCCGAGGGTAATTTTGATGGACTTACTCAATAAGATCTGACCTGGTTATTTCAAATTTAGGAGGTAAATGAAATACAGCAGATATAAAAAAGTAGGGATCATGAAATTACATCTCTAAAATGTAATCTCGTTCTTTATTTCGAATAAAATTTAAAAAAAATCTAAAGTCATCAAAATGTAGTTAAATAATTTAGTAGATGAGCTTATCCCCAATTACACCGATAAATATCGAGTACTCGGTGGTAGTATTAAGAAAATCTGAAGTGTGACTGTAATTTATTAGCGTGAATGGTGGGATATATATCCCCAATTACTCCGAAGAATATGGAGTACTCTTGGGCAATGTGAATGCTCACTAAACTATGGCATTTTGATCTTGTTTCTTTGTTTCTGGGTATTGGTGTTGGTTATTTGTTTTATTTTATCCAAAAATGACAAAGCCCTGAGTTGAACAGAGGTTAGTAATAAGATAAAAATAGAGGGAGTTAGTTACCGTTATATCAAAAAACATCATAACTTAGCTGGAGAATCAGTAAAAGTAATTAGTAGGTTTAAAACGCGAGAAAGACTAGAAAAGAAATGCAAAGGTACGGAAGGAGATGACAAATGTAGTTTGCCGGCACGAAACTTTAAAAAAATGATTAGTTATGTTCAACTTAATATGTTGAGGCATAATTGAATTTTTCTTTTTTTAAGATTTTCTACATGATAATCTGTGCTATAATTTATTAGATTGTAAAAACCAATTTTTTCATTTTTCACTCAGCCAATAACGTGCAATAACATAAAATCCACCAAAATATAAAACAACTGGAAAGATAAATTCGTTCTTCTACGGTGGTTACGGAGATGGATGACTAATTAAAACAACCATGGATTGATGATTGCTAATTTTTGATTTACGCACGATTTACTGGTTCATCGAGCTAAATGACAACAATTGACAATGCTGATGATACTTGGGTGAATGTCAATTAC
Source organism: Cimex lectularius (assembly GCF_000648675.2). Taxonomy (NCBI): domain Eukaryota; kingdom Metazoa; phylum Arthropoda; class Insecta; order Hemiptera; family Cimicidae; genus Cimex; species Cimex lectularius. The sequence goes on along the minus strand of NW_019392905.1, from coordinate 294,442 downwards.
TCAAACTGAACTGTTTTCAACCAGCTATTTTGACAAAATCGGTATCCATTCAAATATGTTTATACTAACACTTATAAAACAAGATAAGACGGTTTCTATTTAGTGAAGGAATAAGAAGGTGAAGATAAGAAATATCAGAATTTGGTTATTAATTTGTTAATTTGGTTAATAATTAAAAATGTGTATTCGAGAGCTTTTGAGGGCGCAAAAAAACTAACAAATGTTTCTAGTTACAAATAGTTTATCTTACTTTGCTACGTCATATTGTCAAAATTATATATTTTAATACCTAGGAAAGATTTAATATTAAATTTAGAGTAGGAATCAGCTTTTTACGTCCTATGCACTGCAACCACTACTGGTCTATTGTGCTTCACCATCGTTCGCTGGAGCTCCTCATTACGCTTAAGTCTTTTTACCAGTGGCCAAAGCTTTTTCAAGCTTAAGACTTAAGGCCCTGGATGTATCCTTCAGCCCCTGTTTTATCCTCTGCCAGGGGTAGGAATCTCAGCGCACCAAGCGAGAACATGCCCTGCTGCAGAGAGCTGCACTCCTCTTGTGGTGGTTGGGATTTCCACTTAAAACCAAAACCGTCGTCGGAACGCATCCGGAAGTCTCTAAGCTAGGGGGGCTCTTCACTCGGGGGAGATAGAACCACCTTGTCTATCTACGGGAGTACGGCGGTAGGTTCGGATCGAAGTTATTCGGTCCTTTGAACCAATCGCTGTGCAGCACATGGTCAGGTGCATTGTTTGGCTGACCCACCCTCTCGGACGGGGCAAGTGGGGAAGAAGGCTGTTTGGGTCCTTAGGGGCCTGGACGGTTTTTCTACACCGAGCTGCCGGGCATGGCACTAACCGCCCGGGAGCAGAGGTGCGTCACTTCCACCTAAAGTCTGATAAGGCCATGTGCCAGGTGCGGACGAAAAAGAACCTCATCGTTTTTCTCAAGACGATGCGAACCCCCCATGTTCAGATAGCAGTCCAACTATAATTCTAGTCATAAGTAGAACCTAGTTTAGCCGTTACTTTATGCGATGGTCCTATGATGAAATTTTTTCAAAGCTCTGTCCTGGGCTACATCCACCCCTTTGAACACAGAACTACTTTTTTCATCCAGTGTCTGATGGATCCATGTTTTTGGCATTTTGGAATCCCAGAAAAGAGAAATTACCTGAAATATAAAATAAAACGTTGGAGGTGCTTTTATTTATTTAATCCATATTTATTACCACTTGGGCGTCGTGGACAAGGAACTAAACCAGTTTACAATGCTTTTTACATGCTCTTCTTAATTACAAACAATGGGTTGTAGCGAAATGATTACTTCTTCAATTATATATTTATATATATANATATATATATAAGTTTAACGGTCATAATTGACCATATTGATTAACTCAATTAATTATTCTTGAGATGAACTGGAGCTATCGTGAATTCGATCCACTCGGACACCAACTCAGCATACAACCTTCCAATATTTTCCCTCTTTTTGCCATTTTTCAAGGAGTTGGTGTCCGAATGGATCAAAGTCACGATAGCTCAAATTGTTGATGCATCGGCTTATTGAGCCGAAGTTCGTGGGTTCGAATCCCTCTGGTGACACTAGGTTTTTCATCTCAATCAAGACCTTGGATAAATAATTGATATATATATAGCAATTATTTTTAGTAGCCATTTTAGATACCTTTTAGATCTGAAACTTAATTTATAAATAAACAATGGTACCAACTACTCAACTATTAAATCAGGAAGCACCATTGATGCCGTATTTTGTAGATATCTTGAGAAATTATTATCTTGAACATTTATATCATATTTTCGTTGCTATAAGCCTTCATCGTATGGTGGGATTTGGCAAAATTAAAAAAGAACGAGACACCCCACTTCGTATATAAAGGAATTTTTGAAGCCCTGAAAAATGATTATAGAGATGCCAGACACGGAGGGAGAAACAAAAAAATTGTCACTCCTTCCCGCTGCAAGCGTGTACACGGCGGAACTATATACCATATTCCTCGCACTGAGCATAATAAAAAGTCAAGAATCATTTGTAGTATATGCCGACTCGCTCAGTGCGGTCCAGAAGCTCCGTGGACCCATTAGTAAACAAAATAAAACAACAATTAAAATGGATCGACACAGTTGGGAAGAAGGTGGTGTTGGTGTGGGTTCCCGGTCACATAGGGATAGCCGGGAACGAAGAAGCAGACAGGGCGGCCAAAAGAGCCGCTGGAATGCCCCACGACGATTCCCAACCTATACGCCCAGCGGACCTAAAACTACTAATTTCGAACTCAGTAAAAAAAGAATGGGAAACCCGCTGGGCTCGAAGAAATAGAATTAACCCTGCCAAACTGAGGCAGGTTAAGACAGAAGTCGGTCCCTGGTCCACGGAGAACGGTTCGAAAAGGGAAAAGGCCTTGTCAGGCCATACTGACAAGACTACGCATAGGTCATACGAGAATAACGCACGGGCACCTTCTGGTCGGAAAGCGACCGCGTAGGTGCCCGTTATGTAAGGATAGAATAACGGTCGAGCACCTCTTCCAGTGCAGAAGGCTTGATGTATATAGACAATATTTTGGCATATCATCGGACCTGTGCGTAGTCTTGGAGCACGGCAACGGGCACAAATCGCTGTACCGGTACCTCAGGGCTATAGGGATTTTCAAATGTATATAGTTTATGTGTGTATGTGCTGTGCTTGTGTTGTGTCTGAAGTGTTTGTGTCGTGTTGTGTGGTGTTAATATATATATTAAGATGAATGTAATTTATTAGCGTGAAAGGAAGGGGTTATTTACCCCGCCCCGAGGAATATCGAGTACTCTGGGCGAGTGAATGTGACCAGACTTTCATGTTAGTATTGTATGTTGTTTATATTTTACTCTTTTGGAATGAATGTAATTTAAGTATGAAAGGAAGGGTTTATTTACCCCCCTCCGAGGAATATCGAGTACTCTGGGGTTAGTGAGTGACGTCTGGAGAGTACAAGTAAGCTATCAGAGCGAATGGAGTGGGTTTAAACCCCGCCTCGAGGAATATCGAGTACTCTGGGGGAGTGAATGTGACCAGACTTCTATGTTATGTATTGTATGTTATGAATCTATTCTTAAATTGACAACCTGAAGTATTAACAAGAGGCTAGCATTTTAAAATAACGACGAAATACAGAAGTAAAAGCAGAGAGTCAGTAACCAGATCGAGATACTCAAATGGCTGCAGTTCAATACAAAATACGCGAGAAGGACAGGAAAGAGATGGAATACACGCGGAGGGCCGGCGATGACCTCAGCTGTTTGTCGGCCCATAAACCTTTCACTTTATATATATAAGCCACGATTCTCTTTTCTATTTTTACTAAAAAATGATTAATTATTATTATTATGAAATATAGTTATAGATTAACATTTGAATGTTGATTCCAACATGTTCATAAATATGAACGTTTCATCAGGGAGTTTCACTTCTATAATGTGTAGTGTGAAAGACCCTTTTTTTAACAATACAAAATTTAAGCTGCTTTGTGTGTATGAATTAAAGGGTAAATGTGAATGTGTTAGCGAGTAATTCAAACTAGTCAATTTATGTTTTGATTAGGTGTAGTGAAGTGAAGGTAAATTTAAATTTAGATCTCTCGGTAACTACTTTTTGAGAATAACTGCAGCTTCTCGAACAAACAGTAGTAAACTTACGGGAAGATTAGAACTTTCTCACACTGTTGCAAACTTGTTCCGTAGAACAATATTTCATGAATTGCAGTCTTAGCAGACTTAGTTAAGTGAGTAAAACGGCACAATTTTTTTTTTGTTTAAAAATACTGTAATTTTCAATTTAAAAAAAGTGCATTTATTTCAGTAATCACAATAACGTTAAACCTTCCTTAAGTCGAAGAATAATCTGGATCTCGTTATGGTCAAATTGACGAAAAAACAAATTCAATTGCTATTTGCCAAGCTTTCGACCTATTTTAAGAAAATCATCAGGACAAAACAATCTTAAATTCTATTAAATAATAAATTGAATAAACCATAACTGTTACAGTACTTGGAGGTGTTGGGACTGAGTCCATTTCCACAACAATTTGAAATAGTTTATTGCAAACTGAATTACGTCAATATGTATACATTTTTATGCTTGTTTTGCCCTGATGATGACCGTAAAATGGTTAAGAGATGTTCAACATTTTCAACAGAAATTCTTATATTGTTGCTGACGATTCTTGCAACATCAAAAGATCATTAAGTAATTCTTATTTTTTTGAAATATATTTGTTGTGAGATTTATTCGTGTGGTCTGTTGGGTGATAAACCTGTTATTAGATCGTCACCGTGCTAAATTACTGAGGGTGGTGAAATGCTGAAACGCGTCTTACAGGCCACAAGAATAGGCTGACCAAAAAATTACAAAATTGCTAATATATTCACTACCTGACTTTACATTATTAAAAAATTATGGAATAAATAAATTTTATACGTTCGACTAGTGAGGTTGTTTTCCAAGAATTTGTTATAACAAGAAATGTAGTTTTTTAAAAGTGATTATCAATATTTAACGGATACGTTTAACGTTTTATTTCGAATGAAATATTAAAAAATGGTTTATATGTCTGGCGTGAAGATAAGATTTTGGGAAGAAAAAATTCAATTTTGGGCAATTTCCTTGGGAAACTCGTCCCCTCTCCCCCTGAAGAGATCCAGGCCAAATGGTCGGGGTTCATTTTGGTAATCCTTGAAATTAAATTTCCAAGCCGATTTTCCGGAGTTTGCCCGCGTTGCAGGCGAACCCAAGGGGGAAAGCGCTCATACGCATTATTGAAATTACAAAGATTCTCCGAAGTTACTTGTTCACAGTTGATACTTTATTTCCGTAGGCTGACTGCCGTGGGACGTCTTTATTCCGACGGAATGCTAACAAGTCTCGTGAAACAATATATATCGGTTTGATAGTGTGACATTCGACCTCTTGAGAATATACGATTCCAAATAAAACACACTTCTCCTTTGATCTCCGCTAAAACTTTTCCGACGAGATGATGCCTCGCTACACCGCCCGGAAAAGCACCAACTTTGCATTTCAATTCGCACAAAGCGACAAACCACCGAGGTGGAATGATGAGCATTGAAGCAATTTGTGCAGCCCCAGTTTTATTATATTTGTATCTTTCCACGATGTTGAAGTCGAGCTTAAGTCAATATTGAGTCGACTTGTCTTCTTTCTTCCTAGAAAAATCAATAGTTCTGCCATCATATTTCATTCTCGAGAACTAGTCAGTTCAATTAATAAAAGTTTGTCAAATGCTTTTCCCCAAACAAAAATAAAGTATGTGACCTAATCCGTTCAGAAAAATACCTGAGACGTTACCAAAACGCCTTTTATATTAATTTTTTTCATAAAAACTAAGAGTTTAAGACTTCGAAAAATGTATGATATTCACTTGGCTTTTACTGAGAAATATTCTGGCTAGTTACTTTTTTAAAATTAACCTGTGTGTGTTTTAAAAAAGTGGGTGTGTCATTGTGGCTCTGAGTCACACAGTACACCTATATATTGATTTATTGCTTGATTGAAAACTGATATTTGGCTTTCTAAACACGAAGACGAAAAATTTAATACAGCATCATATGAGGCAAAGAAATCCATATCAAAACAAGTTTATATATTTTTTCATACTATTATACAATATTTTGTATGTAGAGTTCAAAAATGGTAAAGAAAATTTAAATAGTAAAACATAAAATTATTTACTTGCGTATTTAGTTTAAAAAAGGTTGAAATTAATGTTTAAAGAGTCGGTTTTTATTAATATACAAATGTCTTCTCTATTGGTTAAAAACCACTTCCTTTACTGGATGTAAAGGATCGTTTTGCATCGCTCAAAATCACCATAATTCAGCTGTTATACATGTGAGAAGGTCGACGAGTAAAACCACCCCCCGGAAGAAATAGTCTTCTTCCCATTACTCGAGAAAATACCTCCCCACAGAATTTCCGCCGTACTAATAATGCATTAAAGTGCTGTTGAAAATACACGGGACAAAATTAACACACCACCCTTTCCATATAGGCTACCCCATTCATACTTTGCATTAAAAAAAAAACACAAAAAAACAACAGAAAATTAAAAAAAAAAATAGAAATAGCTCTAAAATTTTTTTGTTCCCTTTAATACGGAGTATTTCCTCCTCTGACATCAATCACGTTCGTTAATTTCTGATAAATTCCTGAAGAATACTTTCCCATTCATAAAGAACAGCCGTTTTGAACTCTTCTAGTTTATTAAGATTTAAGAAGCCGTCGTACTCGTCGCTTAAGTTTGTCCCAAATGTGTTCTAGTACGTTCAAATCTGGGACTGCGAGCTGGCAACACCAAGCACTGAATTCCAACCTCATTCGCGTGTACAACTACAATACGTGCTCTATGGGGCCTGAGATTATTCCGCATTAGCAAGGATCTCTCACCGATGTGGGGGGGGGGCGAAATGGCCCTACATGTTCTTTGATTATGTCTTGTAAGTACCCCCTTGAAATTAGATGATCTTCTTGCATAAGAACCAATTCGGTGCGCGCGTCCAAGGAAATGCTACCCTAGAACATCAATGACCCACTATGGAATGCCACCTGATGAATCTTACATTATGAGGCAGGCGTACCTTTTCCTTGAGCGTCTCCATATGAAATCACGCCCATCTGAAGATTTGAGACCAACTGTCATCTCATCTGTGAACTGAACTCGTCACCATCGAAAAAGTCAATAAATTTTTTCGAATTTTTAGGTTTTTTCTCGAAAACTACGTGTCCTACGAGCATAATTCCTTTTCCAATCGACTCCCTAGGTCGATTTACATCGAAAAATTCAAGCAAAATTTTTTCAATTTTTTGGGTTTTTTGCGTTTTTCTCGACAACTCCGTGTCCTACAAGCCTAATTCCTTTTCCAATCGTCTCAGCAGGTCGATTTAGATCGAAAAATTCAATCAAAATTTTTTCAATTTTTTGGTTTTTTTGCGTTTTTCTCGACAACTCCGTGTCCTACAAGCCTAATTCCTTTTCCAATCGTCTCAGCAGGTCGATTTAGATCGAAAAATTCAATCAAAATTTTTTCAATTTTTTGGTTTTTTTGCGTTTTTCTCGACAACTCCGTGTCCTACAAGCCTAATTCCTTTTCCAACGGTTTTCTGTTAGTTTTGGATCGTACTAGATGAGAAACTAGTCAAATAAATTTTCCGAGTTTTCCTCCGCTTTTCCTCTTATGTCTCACAGAAGCCTCGTTCGATTTTCACACTTCCAACATTTTTCCTCTTATATCTCGTAGACAGCTCTTTCGATTTTCACATTTCCAACATTTTTCCGTTAGTTTTGGACCGAACTAGATGGGAAACTAGGCAAATATATTTTCCGAGTTTTCCTCCGCTTTTCCTCTTATATCTTCATCCGCTTTTCCTCTTATATCTCCTAGACGACTCGCTGAATTTTTTTAATTCCAACGGTTTTCTGTTAGTTTTGGATCGTACTAGATGAGAAACAAGTAAAAAAAAAATTCTGAGTTTTCCTCCGCTTTTCCTCTTATGTCTCGTAGAAGCCTCGTTCGATTTTCACACTTCCAACATTTTTCCGTTAGTTTTGGACCGAACTAGATGGGAAACTAGGCAAATAAATTTTCCGAGTTTTCCTCCGCTTTTCCTCTTATATCTTCATCCGCTTTTCCTCTTATATCTCCTAGACGACTCGCTGGAATTTCTTATTTTCAACGTTTCTCTGTTAGTCCAATCGTCTCAGCAGGTCGATTTAGATCGAAAAAGTTAATAAAGTTTTTGTCAATTTTTTTTTGCGTTTTTCTGGAAAACTGCGTCTTCTACGAACCTAATTCCTTTTTCAATCGACTAAGTAGGTCGATTTACATCGAAAAATTCAATCAAAATTTTTTCAATTTATTGGGTTTTTTGCGTTTTTCTCGACAACTCCGTGTCCTACGAGCCTAATTCTTTTTCCAATCGACTCAGCATGTGGATTTACATCGAAAAATTCAATAAATTTTTTTTTCGATTTTTTGGGTTTTTCTCGAAACCTACGTGCTCTACGAGCCTAATTTCTTTTCCAAACGACTCAGCAGGTCGATTTGCATCGAAAAAGTCAATAAACATTTTGTCGATTTTCTTGGGTTTTTTGCGTTTTTCTGGAAAACTACGTGTTCTAGTAGCCTAATTTCTCATCTTCACATGTTCCCGTGCGAATTCTCGCCTGACCATTTTCTAACCTGTGGTAAAGTCCAGGGGTCGGGTACCAGGCCCTTAGGTGTTATATTCATTGCGCCTTCTTCTTACAGTGCTGGAGGAAATCGAAACATTTCGAGCTTGTCTTATACATTTCGTAGCTCATTTTTAGCTGCCTTCTAGTGTGAAGTGCTGTTTCTTGAAGCGCCGAAGAACACGTTCTACTGTTGAATGATTTACACTCAGTCACTTGACGATTTCGCGTTGGCTGTATCATTCCTCTAATAATGTTAGACCCTGACACTTTCGTACTCATCCAAATTCCTGACTGAAGCAATTGAAAAAAGTTTAAGAAGAAGAATAATATCAAAGCGATCTTTAGGCGGAGCAGAATAAATTTAGTGGTGCATTAAATTTGTCCATCAGTGTAGATTTCTCGGAATCGGCGCTGCTAATGTAAACCAGGAGGGAGGAATCCGTTATCGGAGGGAGGAATTTGCCTAAATGGCCGAAGGGGGTGTAGCCCAGCCTGCCAGTAACAAGGAGTGGATGGGGTAGGTAATTATCAACACAAGGGCTAATTGTCGGTCAACCCTACTCACTATACGCATAATTAAGCTTGTCCGACCTCATCCCCACTTAGCGACCTAATAATATCAATTTGAGATCGTTATTTTATTCTAGACAATAATTTCCATAAAATGCGTTGATTTTATTTGATTTAGAAATTGCGAGTTTATTGGTCTGTAACTTTCAAATTATATTAGTTTCCAGGCCTCTTTCGTTGATTTTCAATAAATAACATTCGCATATTTAAGAACCTTAGCGGCTTTTTATGAAAAGGTGGTAGTAACTAAAGGAAATTACGATAAACACCATAGTAATCGGGTAATTTCCAAGGGTGCTGGGTGAGCTTTGTGTCCAACTTTCTCAGCAACAACTCAACCTTAAAGGCACGTCTGGAATCCAGAGACTTTACCTTCCGTTCAACCTTCCGGAACAGCTTACGACTGGTGCCATCCGCCAAACGGTCGGATCGAATGCTTGTTAACTTCCTTGCCGAGCCATTGATAAATATTCATTTTGCCTTACTCAAAGGAGTTGGCCAATCTTATACAAAACTACGAGATGTTCTACTATCCTAATTAACTTACAAATCAATTCCGCTAAAATGTAATTGTTGAACAAAGTGTATTTTATTAAATTGTAAACAAAATGGCAAAAATACACGGGCAACAAACTATTTTAAATTTGTCTATAAATTTACATATTTATTAACCTAGTAAATTATTAATTATAAGTTTAAAGCTTTTAGGAAGGAGATATATTTGCCAAAAGCTCGAAGAAAAAATTAACCATCTTCTATCTATAATTGGCAAGAAACATGGTTATTTTGAATAAAAAAATTATAATGTCGTTGTACACATCGAATACGATAAAAAAAACAGTAAAAATATTAGCACCAACAAAAAATATTAAGAAAAACAATAATTATATAACTATCATAACAAACTGAAGTTAATAAATTACAAGGTTAGTAAATATGAATAACGATTTAAAAAGTTTAAACCTATGGCCACATATGAAATAAAAATTAAAAAATAGATTTCATATTTTCAACCAAACAGTTGGATGTCTGTTCCTGACGTCAGCTTCATTTTTATTCATTTCGCAACCGGATTCTGTAAAATTATCCAACGATTGCGAGAAAGAGTTAAAAAGTCGGTCAGAAAAAAGATTGAGATAGAAAGAAACAGGCAAAGAGAGAGAAAGTGATGGAGAAAAGGAGTTCGATGAAAGTTAAAAAGCATGATTAAACAAAAGAGAAATTAAATTCGGGTTTTGAGATCTATACAGAAACAGAGAGAAATAGGAAGTGTCAGTAAGTGAGGAAAATGAGAAAAGAAAAGGAAGAAGAGAGAGGGTGATAGAGAAGAGAGAAAAGAAAAGAAAGAGAGATGGCGCGAGTGAGCAAAAATAAGGAAGGAGAGATAGAGAGAGAGAGAACGAGAAAGCAAGAGAGGCAGTACGTAGATAATTGCATAGGTAGATAGTAGAACAAATATGCAGATTGTCTATTTTCATTTTCATCTTAAAATTTTATGGTTTCTACAAAAATAACGATCTATGATTTTGGGTTCGTAAGTATTTCTTTACTCCAAATTTTTGCCATAAATTAACCAACTAAACAAAAACTTATTTGTTTGAATTGTGTACAAGCTGTCAAAAGAAGTTAAAAGTTTATAATAAATTCGCCGGAATAATATTTTTAGATTATCATATAGATTGTCATTTCCCTTTACCGTTAATTCCGTTTAATTATGTACTTAAGAAATATATATTAGTTTATAACTCCAAGAAATATTTTATGTGTACTCTAAGAGGTAAAAAAATGGCCACCCTTAATATGTTTAATTATCTCTTAGACAATCTTCTATTAATTATTTGCAACATTATTTCGTCCGTTTTAAAGTATTAGAAGTATCGGGTTGTCCGGAAAATAATGCAGGATTTTAAGTTTTCATTAAAAAAAATCTATATAAAATATTCTGTTTACGTTTACAGGATTACTCATTTNAATTATTTTGATTAAAGAACATTGCTTTAAAGTAACTAGTTTCTTTTTTTTTGTTTAATACCAAAATCCTGCATTATTTTCCGGACAACCCAATACATAAAGCACTAAAAATCTCCCACTTGTTCTTGAAACCCGAAGCCCTTATAATCCAGTGATTGGCCCCACAAAGCTAGGATATTGGTGACTACTTGGAACCGGCTTCCAGTCAATGTTTGGAGTGGCCAGCAAGTCGTCCCGACTTAAACCCTATCGAACACCTTTGGGACAATTTATCAAAGAGGTCAATGTCGCCCAGTGGTGCCAGAGAATTTCCAGGAATGGCTTTTGGAAAAGTATAAAAATATTCCACATCGCTATACTGAAAATGATAAGATCGAAGCCACATCAAAAACAAGCGATAATAAACGTACGAGGAGGAAATACTCAGTACTGAATTGAATATTTTCTTCATTAATTATTTTGAGATCGTGAAGTGCGGTCTGGTAAGACGTAGGTTTTAGAAAAACATTTTCTTTATCGTGCCAACGTTTCGATCTTTATTGAGATCATCTTCAGGGATTGGGATTTATAAATATTGTTTAAATTTTACAAATACATGTAGGATGAGGGTAAAATATATAAATAAATAACTAAAAAATAAATAAAAAATATATTTAAAAAAAAAATGAATTTATACAATGCTAGAAATTTTCAATGCAATCAAAGTATTTGTACTAACTCAAAGTGTTTGTTTTCTGTGTAGATGTGTCATTCTTGTGTGTCATGTTAAGAGTCACACAATACTGACACATCTACACAGAAAACAAACACTTTGAGTGAGTACAATTACTTTGATTGAATTTAAAATTTCTAGCATTGTATAAATTCATTTTTTTCACATCGTACATATATTTGTAAAATTCAAACAATGTTTGTAAATCCCAGTCCCTGAAGATGATCTCAATAAAGATCGAAACGTTGGCACGATTAAGAAAATGTTTTTCTAAAACCTACGTCACACCAGACCGCATCGCACGATCTCCAAATAATCATTGGCTAACGGTCCGTAAAGATCACACATTTTCTCCATTGTTTCCGTAGCATACATTTGTAGTAAAATTGATTCATCAGTATAATTCTTTATCTAATCTTTTATCTTTTTATTTAATTTTATTATCTAGCAATATTTAATATTTATCTTTCAAAATATTCAGTAAACAACAAAAGATACAAATTATTCTGATTGCAAGGATTTACTAAATACTCGAAGTTGGCCAATTGTTTTGCTTTCCGGTGTCATTTTTTCCCAAAACTAACAATGAAAGTTGTCAGGAACACTCTCGATCCAGGTATGATCTTGAAGAAAAAAGCAAAACAATTCAGTTGTTACCGTCAAGCTTTCGACATATTTTAAAGTCATGGTCAGGGCTGTATGTCTACAGAAGGTGATCTCAAATTTTCTTGAAGACGGACTCAGTCCTAATATTTCCAAGGGCTGTAACTAAATCCCGACATTAAAATAGGTCATTCGCTTGAAAGTAACAACTGAATTGTTTTGCTTTTTTCTTCAAGTTCATACGTTGATTCAGAGTGTAGGTGAGTGAAAAAATGGTAGATACTGTTAACTGACATTTGTCTAAGATGATTTAAAATGTAATAAAAATTGGTACCGTTAGATTAATCTAACTAAACGAATGAAGTAACTTATTTAAAAAAATAGATATGTTCACAAAATCCAATTTATGGAGCAATAGCAGAAGTTCAAGTTAGACAATGATATGAAAAATTGTTAAATTAGCTACTTGTTTTATATTTAAATTTCTTGCAAGGGTCTTGATTTTAAATTTTCATAGAATGTTAGATGTCTAGTTTGATGCCTGACTCAACTTTGAGTTTTTTTACCAACTATTTAAACTCCGATTAATAAAGGTTGGTATCTGCTGATCACCTGGGTATCTCAATGATACGTACACAAATACAACAGCATATGTTATGTTGTTTAACAATAGATCGATATATACAGACATATCTCTGTACTAATTTGCATTATCCGGCAAACCAATAACAATGACAAAGGAGTGCTAAAAGGCGAACAACGATATACGAAGCGCTATTGTAAAACGAACTGGTAATCATTTGAAATTAATTGTTGTTTAGGCATGACTCGTTGTCCGCTGTTGGCCAAATAATGTTCAGATCGTGTTCCGATTTTCGCGAGCCTTTATTTATCTTTGCCGGCTGCCAACATGTTCGGAAAAAAACGACAAATTGAACTTTAAGCTTTCGTACACAAAGCTTGGTATAAAATTATTTAAAAGGTAAATATTGGGCAACTTGTTTGGTGTTTCAAATAAACAAAACTATAAAAATTGTGATCTTTAAGTAAATGATATACATATTTTATTCCAAAATAATACGTAATTTTACATTTTAAATTTTTTTTTAAGAGCAACCTAACTAACCTATCTCTTCGTACAATATTTCTAAGGGTTCCTTTCGCTTTATTCATAGAGTTTTTCTAGAATCGTATTTATACGCTGATGAATAAAGTACACGATAGATCCTCGTGTCAATTCCACGGCACCCTCGTCCCTTAGGTATCATCCACTCGCCGGCTGGCTGACGTCCAGCAAGATATCGATCAATCCAGTTTTCTTTCAAAGGTAAACTTTCATATAGATTTTAACCATCTAATTGAAGAATAACCGGATGCTTTTCTGTCATCCCTGATCATACGGGAATTGGGTTAAGCGGATTTTTTTCAAGGTGTACCGAATTGAACGATTGTGCATTTGTAGTTAGAGCTTAGTAATATTTGTATGTATCCAATTTTCAATATCAAATTTCGTTGAACTGTGCGTAATGAAACTAGAAGAAAGCACAGTCCATAATTTTAGCTAGTATTGAATTTTGGGAAAAACAAATTTTATTCGATATGAATAAACATTTAGGTATTAAAATTTTGCTCTATTATCTCGTATTTTAACTGAAATGTATGAATTTTAATTTTCTCGTTAATTTTATGTCTTCTTGATAGTGGGTATCACACAAGATGATGGAAGAAATAACAACTATTTATATTTTTAAAATTTTCAATTTACTCTCAAATCAAATTATAAATACATGAATTGGTGATTGATTAAAAAAGTAATTAAGGTTTTCAGTTGAGATAAAAAATTCAATGGCACGAGCGGGATTCGATATCTCGTTCGTGCCATTGACTTTTTTATCTCAACTGAAAACCTTAATTATATGTAAGATATTAATTGGTCAAGCGGACCACAAAACTAGTGAATTTAATAAGTTGAAGAAGATTTAGTTTTTCTGAAAAACTGTCTTTGAACATATTTTTTTGTTAACTACTGGGGAAAAATTGACAAACAAAAATTGTTTCGACTGTTCAATTCAGCGTCAACATCCTTTCAAAAAATGTACATTGATCAGCAACTTGGCATTTGAAATAGTTAAATTTCTAGTTGTACCCGCTATCCTGACGATTTTCAACGTTTTGGCTCATGATAAAGTAGACAAAAAATTAAAAAGTTTACGTTTTTTTGTTTTTGCATTTTTAGTTTAACTCAATCTATAGATAGAGAGTGCAATCTATATATACACTACTATATATATATACATACATATATATATATTTTATTTATATATTTTATTTATCTAAGGTCTTGGTTGAGATGAAAAACCTAGTGTCACCAGCGGGATTCGAACCCACGAACTTCGGCTCATCAATACGCCGATGCACCAACCTTGATATATCCAGGTTTTTAAATAAGGTTCTAGTAGAGTTGAAAAATAAAAATTGAATGTTCGAGAACGTGAGCTAAGGTGAATTTGAACGGGGGGAAGAAATAAATCAATTAGAACTCGTTTTGTCAAACAATATTAATATTAATTAATATTATTATCTTTCAGTAACACCCCTACCTGATACATTCCGTGATGATTATTGTTTAAACTTCGATCTCATCCAGCATTTTTCATTCAACCGGTCAAACAAGCGTCATTTTTATTTTACAAAGCGAGTTATGATTGATTTATTTCTCCCCCCCCCCTTCAAATTCACCTTAGCTCACGTTTTCGAACATTCAATTGTTATTTTTCAACTCTACTAGAACGTTATTTAAAAACCTGGATATATCAACGTAAAGCACATTAGATGAAAACCTNAGAGAGAGAGAGAATGAGAGAGAGAATATTAACATTCTTAGAAAAATTCACTATTTTTCGTGGTCCGCTTGACCAATTAATAACATTCTTACAAAAATTAAATATTGAACAAACGCTCATGGATTTGTATTTTCTAATGACCGTAATAGTTATAAACGTAGAAAGCGTGTATGAATGAACCGAGAGATAAATCAATGCTAAATTGGTAGTTTAGTTAACGCAGAACATAGCAAGATATCAGACGATACCTCTTGATGTATTTCAACAATATCATCACGCGATTTAACATCCGTCCGTTGTTAATTGGGCTGCAAATGATCGAGCATTCGCATGTAGAAGGCACTAAATCAATTCACCTCGTTGCACTACTGCTCACTACAAAACGGATTACTTTGCAATAGTACAAAATGTCTTAAATTGCCGAATGATTAACGATGACGATACGTTAAAATGAATAGAGACAAAAACGCCCCCCCCCCATTTATCTTAGTTTATTATTTTCTAGGTTTATCATTATTAATTATTTTTTGTCATTTATCTTCTTTGTAACGATCAATCGCGATTTGGTTGGAGGTAGAATTCCGCCAATCTGACCTTTCGACTACTTGCTGACAGGTAGTACATTTCAGCAGTTGAAGAATTGGTGTTTTCAACCTATTCTTCAATTATTTCCTTATCATGACCTGTATATAACGTATATAACAGACGTGTGCTGCTAAATAAGATTTCAAAGAATTTTTAGTTCAATCAGATAACCGTTTTGACACTATTGACAAATCATTTTGCATTTATTAAATAAAACGATCGGTATGATTATTTACTTAATGTATACAATCGTAATTGAATACCCAAATATTTTGTAATTCGTGTGTTTCGCTTGTTTCTGGCAATGTTTGCTATTGGGTGTTTAAAATTTTGATCGGCGAGTTTGCTTGAAGTTTCTGAAATTACCGAAACTGAGCTTATTGGCGTTAATTATTGCGATTTGCACCCGCTGCTGTTTCCGTGAAGCGTAATTGCAAACAGCCGACTCTTATTTATTTCCCATGATTCGTTTGATTGAAAAACCAAAATTTTAATACGAAACAGCTACAGATAAACAGGCGCAGACATGAAACATTTCCGTTCGCCGGCCATAGGCGTCCGACTTTTTTGAAAAATGATCCCGCATCTAAAATGAAAGTTTGAAATTTATCACTTAACGTGGCATTAAGGTCACTTTAAATTAAAATCAACTAATGGTTTTCCAATTGAAGGTGTCTACAAGTGCTCGAAATTGAATCGATATCAACAGAATCAGAACCAACTGCGGCAACTAACTGACTAAAGTGTAATTGGCAAACTTTGGAACACGCGATCCCGACGACTTACAAGCCTGGCACCAAAAAGAAAATTTTGAAAGGTGAAATTCTACCAACAGAGGTACAGTAAAATGGTGAATTTGCCTGAATTTAATAATAATTTTTGAAGCAGTTGAAGTAGAATAATTGCTAAAATCTTAAATTTTGTATTAACCATCTGTATAATTTCAACAATGTTATATTTATTAAATTTACATGTAAATGTAGAAAATTTTCTATTTTAATATGTGTGTGAAAGAGAGAGATCGAACGGGTATAAACCCCTAGAGATAGATAGACAAATATGAGGTCTTTAGCCACACAAACACAACAACAAAAATAGATAAACATAGATAGAGAGCGTCGTACATGAGAAGAGATAGATAGTACGATACGTAGAGTTAGACAGATAGACAGGTAGATAGAGAGAGGTATATAGATAGATGGAAAGAGAGAGAGAGAGAGAGAGAGAGAGAGAGTGAGAGAGAGAGAGAGGAGAAAGAGAGAGCGAAAGAGAGACAGAAAATTAAATTTAATTGAATTGAACTTTTTTTAAATAAAAGCTCACAAAATTATGTCTCATGTACCTTTCTTACATTTACCGAGCATTCCTCCATACAAATCAAATTTACATAATTCAAAATACAAAACATGTACAAAACAAATATAATTTTTTTGACTGATATATATATATATATTTAAATATTTGGGGGGGGGGAGAGAGAGAGGGNGTGAGAGAGAGAGAGAGAGAGAGAGAGAGAGAGAGAGAAATAGAGCAGTATTGAATGTAATATTTGAAATATCACTAAGCAATACGAATATTTCAAAATATCAAATTTTAAAATAAGTTATTATACTGTCGTTTGGTGAAATTTAACGATCACAGTTTTATGCTGTGTCAGTCCTGGAGGCTTCTGTTTAATAATACGCGTTCCATGTAATATTTGTTGTGAGCGTTTAAACTGTGGTTTCACAGAAAATGCTCACCGCCAACTTGGATTGGATCCCTATTTTCCTAAACAGGTTTATCCACCTAAGAATTAAGTCAGATCGTGCACAAAAACGTGGCGTCTTTAATTGTATATAAACGGTGATTTAAATCGATTTGGAAATGTTGATTTCGACAAAACCGAAAAATAAAGAAATGAAAAACCCACGGAATTATGTACAATAACGTATACGTGCAAAGTTGTATGTCGTATATGTTTAATGCCCTTGTGTTCCCAAGGGAAATTAATCTCATATCTGCCTACAAAGAGAATTCCTGTTTTGGGAAACATCATGGAATAAATCTATTTAATCCGGGATAGCGATGAGATGAAAACAATGCGTCGATGTTGAACCACGGTTTTGTGATACGATTGGGCCAAAAATTGCCTATTCCCGCTGTTCAAAAAAATAATAAACATATAATTATAATATAATGATGTATTGATCGTTTTATTTAATCACGCAAAGTTACGTCATTTTCTTACACTTAACGTCATGTAGAAAAGGATATAGGAAGAGCTGTAAAACTGTTTTTATAACGTAGGTTGAATATCGAATGGAAATGTTATTTTGGGGGTTCAATATCGATTTCAAACAAATTATCAACCTTTTTAATTATTTAAAATCAATGAAAATCGGTGTTCTACTTTGAAATGTTTTACTTTACATCACCGAATCAGAGATTAGTTTTAGGTAGTTAATAAAAGGTATTGCTCTAAATAAGAGCATCAATCGATCTAGAAATATCCAGCTACTTAAATTTACAGAAATATTTATTAGGTAAACATAGTTATATGTTTTCCAATTCACAATTTCCAGTTTCTACAAGGATAGAAATTCCCATCGAAAAGTTTAATAATTTGATATAATAAATTTCAATAAATTAAATCTAGTGTTTTTTAAGAGTTCAATAAAAAAATAGTATGTAATTGTTCAGTAAAAGTTGAAAGAAATCGTTCTGTCACATTCTTCTTTTTATGTTTCTTAACAATCATTAGGAAGACAGCAATTAGTCCTTTGCATAATTATTTTGATTTATTGTTACCTAGCCTGGAAAAGTAATTTTCAAAGCCGAAATTACCTTCAAAAATAGATGCTTGAGAGTTTGATAACAACAAACAATTAAATATAAATTCTCGGTCATCAATAATTTACCCTCGTATATGGTGTGTATTGATTTTCAAACTTTATTTTTTCATGCATTCAATAGCAATTTATCCCAAATGTCACCACTGTAATAGAATGAGCATGGTTGAAATGTCATTTCTAGCGTCCTAGTTTGTATCTAACGTTGTCATTTCTAATAGTTAACATTTATTTCGGTTTTGAATCACCAGGGTACCGTAATTTTGCTTTTGTCGAAATATATTTTTTTAGACTTAATAATCGTTATTTTATTACAAAGTAATTGGACTAAATAAAAATTTCCATGTGGGTGTAGTTACATTTATTGTGATTTTATGATTAATTGGACCAATAAATTCATTAGTTATTTTGCGTTGGAAATGTGTTGTGTTTGACAGTGTACTGATTTTGAAAATATTTTTCCTTTGTTAATTTGGAGATCGTGAGATGCGGTCTGGTGTGTTGGAGGTTTTAGAAAAACATTTTCTTTATCATGCCAACGTTTATGCCATCTTTATACTCAGGCTAATACCACATCAAATCTATCAAATACAGAAAAGCCAACGTACAAATCCTTGCCATCCATTCACGGCCTATCACATAAATAAACACATTTCTCTTTTCTGATAACTTTAAAAAGCCTTTAAAAATTATAAAAAATTCACACACTTTTTTCCAAAATTAAAGATCGCACACCAGTAACAGGTAAGTCTGACATAATTTACAAAATTAAAATTTAAACTATCAGGCAACTTACATCGGAATTATATCCCAATATTTGGACAAGAGAGTATAGCAACATATCAATGACTGCCAAAACCCAAACAAAATCCTACACCACTGGCTACGTACCATCTTGAACGCCAACACAGTTTCGACTTCAACAATACAAAAATATTACACACCGAACAAACACAATACAAACGTAACTTTTTAGAAATAGTTTTCATCAACAGGGATAAACACAGCATCAATTACAGAACAGACACATGTACGCTCAGTCGCAGCTACGCCAATATCATTAATCAAATTCAATACCAATAACGTACATACATCATCATAAAATCACACAAAACAATACAACATATAAAACAATCATCACATTCCACACATCAAACATTTCGACATAGTCTAATTCTTCAACAATTTGGTTTTCCTATCCTTAATTATCCGAGTCTGTATAATCCTGAAAGGATAATCAGGCCAAACCATTACCCATTCTTTCCCATTGTCGGTTCCTTATACCTCAAAGAAGCTGACTCCTCATATAAAAATGTCTTTCTATCCCGACTTCCTTCCCCACCCCTTCAAAATCCAACGTATATATACATAAAACATCAGTATCTCACTGGCACTCTCAACACGACACACAATAATGACACATCTACACAGAAAACAAACACTTTGTGTGAGGATAAATACTTTGATTGAATCTACAATTTCTAGCATTGTATAAATTCATTTTTATCCTACATGTATTTGTAAAATTTCAACAGTGAACATAAAGAAAATGTTTTTCTAACACCTACGTCAAACCAGACCGCATCTCACGATCCCCAAATAATCATTAACTAACGATCACTAAACACCACACATTTTTCGTTCGTAAAGCGATTATTCAACATAAGCATTAATTTATCAAAAACTTGGATACTATCTCTCTCTGTACAAATAAATAAATTACGTTCAATCCATTAAGGCGTAAAGTAAATTAATTTTCGAGAGCGTTTGGAAGACAGGCCGTGGGCTTTAGTAATTTCACGTTTAGCTTCACACACTGTTCATAATGGATCCAATACAGCCGATGCAGATGGGGACAAACCTCACGGTTCTAAAATGACAAATGTAACGAGGGGGAATTAAGACGGGTCTGATAAGGGTGCTGTCATGGCCTTAGCAGTGGCTCGAGGAGCTATTAGAAGGATTTATGGATGTGGCACAAGGGTCCTGTGGGAAGATTGGGTGCGACATAGGAATTAAAATAACACTGTTCCCAAAGGACGTGTACTTTCCAACATCACTTAAAATATCTCTTATGTCTTTTATTCTTCTTTTTATGACATATAGCGTTTCTATTACAGTTTAGAGAAAACTGAATGGTTTAATTTTTTACACTTTTTTAAAAGAAATTTTATCAAAGTTTTAAATACGTTATTCAAGAGTTTTAATCAAATACAAACGCAATTAACAATTTAAAAAAAAAGGAGAAACCACAAGTTTCGAAAAGTACATGACTAAGTTCAAACAAAATCATTGAATTAAAATACAAATTTAATAATTAATATTTTTAAACGTTGTTGTAGAAACTATTAGATGAACCCCGTGCTACGTATATTTATTTATAATGCAATTTTATTTGTTTCAACTCCAAAAGTCCTGAGAGTAACAATATTTCATGCATATCTTTTTCTTACCACAGTGTCAGTTTCATAATTTAAATAACACTAATAATAATTTTATTTGCGTCATTTCTTTTTATTAATACAGTCAAAAATATTTTAATAATTTCAATATTATGTTGAATTTGTACAAAAATCCTCTTGCAGAGTGATAAGCATGAAAGAAAATTTTATAAGAATTAACTTTTGGAAACTGAGGCCGAATAGAAAATTTATTGCTTGTATTGTAGGAGTTCGGGCCTACTATCAAAGAGATATGCAGGATATGACAACCAAGATATTGGGTGACTGGACGACTTCGTCTTTACATAGTCACGACTGCAAATCCCGTATTGTCAAATTTTTTGTGATTAGAATCAAACATTAATCCAAAATACCACTTTATACAGTGAGTTGTCATTAGGATTTGAAATGGTTATTTCACTTTCTGTTTCTCCATTTATTTTTAAAGTTTTAGATGTATAGACAACATTTTTAATCTCATAATCTGGATCTTGTTATAGTTTGAATGAAACAAACTTCAATTGCTTTCTGGCAAGCTTTCAACCTATATTAAGGTCATCATCACGGTCCAAAACAATATTAAAAATGTTTCCGAATAGACAAATTACGTTTTTAATAAATGATTTAATATTTATTTGATGTTAAACCAAGCCCCATATTGCCAAAGGCTGTGTGAGTCCTTAGTAATGTTATGAGTAAGTCTATCTTCACAGAAATTAAAAATCATCTATTAAAAACTTAATTACATCTATTTGTAGACATATTTAAGATCGTTTTGCCCCCTGATGATGACCTTAAAACAAGTCGAAAGCTTGACAGATAATTATGAGAGTTAATATGTTGCCCGTTTACAAATTCTTTGATGTTAAATTATCTGGTATTTTATATTTGTTTTTGTTGGTAATTTTAGTTTTAGGAATAGCAAATTTTGCGGCATGTAAAATTTTGATAAAGAAAGTAATTTTCGATTATAGGTTTCTAGGCTTATTTTAGGAGGAAACACCAGGTAGGAGCTTATTTATTTCCTACAGAGGACCCAATCAGCTTTAGAAAAATTGTAAGTTTATTGCCCATGATATTTTTCTGAACTTTTAGTATGTTTATTGTCCATGCTTGCAGGGGGAAGATGGTTTCTGATACTTCTTAGTAAGGAGGATTCAATTGTGCTAGGGACTCTGGGAGAATCAGGGAAATATTATTGTTCATGCAGAAATCACAGGGATGAGCCAATCGTATTGTTTTTTTAATTATTCGATGAAATATGCTTGGATTTAGATCAACCATGACATTGTTGTGTGCATTACAAATTGATATAAATCATAGTCATATATTTTTTACATTATGGTTTCTAACATAATATAACTAAAACTGATGTTTTACTTGATTGAAGCATAACATTTATATGTTTAAAAGAGCTCCATATAAGAATCGTGAAAAGATCGTCTGCTGAGACCTCACGTTTCGCCAGAACCAGTCCACAAAATTTTTTATTTCTGTCGTTTCGCTAACCACAAGATTTGCTTTCAACTAGACCACAGAGAAAAGGTGAGATTCAATATAATTTCAGATAGTTCATAAACCTTTGTTGCAATTAAGTTAGCATCTCATAAAATGAAATTACAGCAGCTGTTTTGCATTATCATAGATACATTTGTGAGCTTGGGTAATACTCATTGTTTTATGAGGGAGAAAACTTCCTCTGCCCACAATAACAATTATTGAGCCGTCAGCTGCTCATTTTACCTTATTTAGAGTTGTTTTGAAAGAACAGATAAGTTTTTGATTTTGAAAGGACGAGACACTGTCGGAGAAGTGTTGAGAACGATGGATTGTTAACACAAAATACAAAGGGGAGCTATGCGAGGTTGATACACGGAAACTAACTTTCGGGCATGTGATCAGCATTCAAAGTAAACTCAATATGTGCTTAATTGAAGGGTGTCATTCGTTGCCTTCAAACTGGCATTATTTCAGCAGCCAATTTTTTGAACCAATATTCCGATTATATATTACGTATGTGTTTTTTCGTATTTAGAGAGTGATTATATTTACTATTGTGGATATAAAATGTGAGAGGTGTGAGTATTAAGTACTCCATGGACCTGAAATTTGGTAAGTTATATAGTTTTGTAAAGCGTGATGGAGGAATATCGAATTCTCTATCACCCTACTTGATTGAATAGTATGTAAATAAGAAAGAATGTATTTGAGAATAAGTAAGAATGTGATTTTGCACATATAAATAAGTACACATATTTGAACTAGGCTAATTGACCATTGATAGAGTACAAATATTACTACATTCACGCCCTTTCAATACGTACACTTTCTCACTTTCTCAAAAGTCCATGGGTCAGCCGCGTATGGCCTATCCGGAGAAGGGCATCAATTATTGTATTCTCAAAATATATTGTGCTCGTAAGAAATTAATATGAATTTGTAAAAGTAAATATGTGTATTTATTCAATTTAGATTCAATTTATTACATACTAATTAATTTTCCAAATGTTATAAAAAAATTAAAGTGCAATTAGTCTGTAAAAACACAAAAAACCGTTTGGAATTCTCCACATTGTAAACCTCTTTGTCCAATCTAATATGGACAAACGCAAGGGGGAAATTACATTTTATCCTTCGGCAAATCTGGAAGTTTTCGTTTTTTTTTCTGTCATGAGGAAGAACTGTTGAAAACTCTGGTAGGCTTAGTTCGGGCCGAAACGATAGAAAAAGTTTCGACGATATCCCACAGCAGTGACGAGGTGGTGCAAACTTTTCTTTAAATGGATAAATTTTTTCTGTGCAGAAGCTGAACCATTTGCAATCATTAATTTCCTTTCCACGAAATGCATGCCAGATAGCGACACATTGAACTTTCGATTTGGAAGAATCTTTTATAAGAACATTTTTTATTATTAGTACTAAATACGTATTACTACTTACGCTTTCTATTTTTTCTCTATTTCTCTGCTTCTTTTTCACACTCTCACTCACTTTTTTATGCAATTTTTCTTTTTGCATTTTTTCTATTTGCATCTTCTTGCAACTTTCTTTTTCATTCACCTGCTATACTTTTACAATTGTTACACCTTTTATTATTTGTCACAATATATCTTGATATCTTCCTTTCTCTATCCCTCTCTTCTCCTTCTTTCTCTCTTTCTCTTAAAATATAACTCTCAAAATTTCCCTTTTTCTACTGTGTACTCATTATCTCCCAATCTCTCTTCCCTCTCGTTCTCTCTATTTCTATCTATCAATCTGTCTGTGTATCTATCTATTTATTCATAATATACGTTCTAACAATATTAAAAGAAAAATATTTATTTGATTTTGCAATTTTGATACATTTTATATTTGTGAACATTTCGGTGCATTATGACATGAAACATACTATTTTCCAAAGAATTAATTTTTATTACAATTATTGTCTGAAATGTGAAATGAAAAGTGGGATATAACCTGTAATTTGGTTGTAACCTATGCACTTCAATGTGTACTGATGATCACGAATCGCGTCTGACAGTATGCTGTCACGGATGCTTAAAAATACTTAGATGAAGATGATGTGACATTTTAATTTAAATTATTCAAAGAGAATACATGGTACATGGAATAATAACAATATTATCACATAAACTACAGGGTATGATTTTATTTTGGGTAGTTTTAAGTAAAAACTTCTAAATCATTTAACAAAACCTCATTATTTTATTGAGACAATTTCTTCTTATATAAAATACGAAAATTCCATTTTCTATTTTATTTTAAAATTATATATATTTATTAAGAAATCGTGAGATGCGGTCTGGTTTCAGAAAAACCTTTTCTTTATCGTGCCAAGTTTCCTTGAGTTGGCACTCTCGACACGACACGCAAGAATGGCACAATTACATAGAAGACAAACACTTTGAGCCCTGAAGATGATCTCAATAAAGATCGAAATGTTGTCACGATAAAGAAAATGTTTTTCTGAAACCTACATCATTTTCACGATTTCTGAATAATTATCGATTAACGGTCACTAATCACCACATATTATATATATATATATATATATATATATATATATATATATATATTGATGTTAAATTGTATGTATATCTCAATATTTAATAAACATTATCTGGTTCTACCAAATGTACGAAATAATGAGAAAATCCATTTTTTTTGTTCAAATACTTCAATGGTTTTATTTAGAGTGTTTGAAGTATCGATCACCTTTTCACTCACGATCAATCTGGAACAAGGTATGGTTTCGAAAAAAAACCAACCATGGATTATGGGCAGTTTTGAATGATGAATTTTCTATTTATCTTCATGACGATACGTTGATCAGAGTTTCATGGTTTTAACGAATTCAGATTCATCCCATATCACTTCTTTTCTTTACTCATCTATTGGTATCAAATATTTTCAAAAGCTATTGGATTTTATATAATTATCAATTTCTTCAATGCACTTTAAATAATTTACGCCGTTTCCAACCTTGCGGTGTCACGAATGATTTACGAGCCAATTTATTTCTGTTGGTAGAAGTAGGTTTTTCTTGTTGACAACTTATATTATTAATTAAATATAAACATTTCCTTTTTTTTTATTGAAAATAATCTAACGTCTTAGAGATCAGAATTTGTGATAATGTGTTTCATACACTATGCTGTTGTCGGTCTGGATCAGGTTTGACAAACAATCCTAAACCGTCAGTTTGGTGGAGAAAACAATCTCCTGGCAGGGCAGATTGCCTCTAGATTGTACCTAAACCACGGCAGATGACCTGCAATAAACCACAACTTCACACTGGATAGCCTATAAGTTTTGCCGCGGAAGACCTCTTATTCCGAGACAGCATTTCGTCAACGTCCGATAAAGATTAGATTCGGTTAATCGAATTCGTGAATGTAATGGTAAACAAGAGATAAAAATAAAACATATACGTTAAAAAAATGGCCTTTGTTTTTTTGAAATGAAAATACAAACATACCTATGTCACGGGTCCGTGGGAATGACAAGGAATATAAAAGAAAATATTTCTTCTATAAACAATTTTTTGTTAAAATTAATTAATTTTTTCGAGATACAAAACAATACAAAATATATTATTTATCTGCGAAGAATTTCCACTAAAACAATAAAATAACAAAAGGGGCGTCGGTGGCCGTAAGGTTTAGTCTTTGACACGACGCTCAACACTGTAAGGTAAAGGTCCCGGGTTCGAATCCAGCGGCCCTGCATTCGAACCCGACATACTTACAAATGGGCTTTTTGTTCAAAAACACCGGCACCCTGAGGGTTTATATGACCTCTGCTGTTGCGAACCCTCGTAAAAAACAAAAAAACATAAATAAAATAAAATAACATTATATTCCTTCTTATTAAAAATTAAATTATATTTATTCCATCAATTAATTATTCATTAAAATTACAAAATAAAACCACAGAAAAGAAACCCCTGTGACAGGCGTTTGGCCCCTCCCTCAGGACACCTTATCGGCCTGTTGTATTTACGATGTTTGTATATTTATATTTTTGTTTGTTCGTAAGCCAGTGATTGCAAATTTGTAATGTCCCAAACGGCTTAAATTTGCAAGACTTTTTTAAAATAAAATTATATTATTTCATTTTTTCCCTCACCCTTTTTTTCTCTTACACTCACATTCACGTTCACTTTCACACACTCTCTTTCTCCCCCCCTTTTCCCCCGTCTATTTCTCCATCTCTCTATTTGTAACCCTTTCTTTGTTTTTGCATTTGTCACTTTATTTCTTTGCTCTTTTTTAACTCTTATCTCTTTTTCAGATTTTGGCCTTCTATTCCATTTCTTCATCATCAGTCTCTCTCTCGGTCTGTCTTTCTGTCTGTCTCTCTCTCTCTTTCTTTCCCCTCTCCCTCTCTCTCACTCACTCACTCACTCACTCTCTCTCTCTCTTTCTCTCTCACGCTCTCTTTCTTTTTCCCCTCTTGTTTATTACAATGGTAAGAACCTAAAAATTTTAGAACTCTTTTGCCTTTTCGGGTCGTCTCGAATCGCGATTTAAACTTTGCGAGAAAAAAATAATGAAAAAATATTTAGTTTATTAAATATAATAGGCTAAATTTTTTAAATTAATTATCATATCGCTACAGAAATTATTTGTACGGAATGCCATCTGATGGCTACGAGAAAAAACTACCAGGCAGAATGCTATGGTTTAGAAATAGTAAAAATTATTCTGCCTGCGGACTCTCATTTCATGTACGTGCCCAGCACCAAAACTGGCCCCTTGTCGCAAACTGTCGTTTTATGTTTGTTTTTACTTCCACTAGTCCATCCGACCGACCACTGTCCAAAATTTATTAACGGTCATAAAAAAGTTAGTCTGTGATTTTCATTTTTATAATTCTTAATAAATTATTGTGAACGCCCGAAACGCCGATCAAAATTACGGCCGAACCGGTACACGGATTATAATTCGTGATGGTTTAAACGAAAGCTCTAACCTCAAATTTATTCGGAAAATCGTCGCTGTAAACATGAAAAGCGTAACAGAACATTATGTTTGCATTTTAAACTCGCGTTGTTATCTCTGAAAACACAGAGGCCTAAGCATCAAATATTACATAAGCATTGCTGCTAAAAATTTCTCAAAGGTAAAAGTATTGTAGTCCCATTAAAAATGCTTTTGTAAAGGGCAAGCCCTATGTGTAAAAAATGGATGGATCAACTCCGACACAAATAAAAATCGTTCTTGTCGAGTTATTCCGAATATCCAAAAGAAAGAAACAGGCAAAAACATGCATGCAAGCAATTGGTTTAATATCTGTCCACAGTTGTAATTAAATTTTTCAGTACAATCCTATAAGTAAACTTGTCGGAATTACCAAACCGTTTATTACATTATTGGTGAATCCGTCAATAACTGTTATTAGTTTCTCTGAAAATGTATTCTACCAATGTTGGTTTCGCAAAACTCACACGTATTCTTATGACTTTTCAACGGCTTACATGAATTGTAAGGGGGCGAAGGAGTATATTTTTCCCCTCTTACATAATAGAAGGAATTTGACCAAAGGTAGAAACTACGGTTAATAATATATTAAAGGGAATTACAAACTAGCCGAGTCCGGCTTCTCTTTGTGAATTCAAAGCGCGAGGATCCTTCACGGCTCTCCTCCCGAATACGAATAGGAGGAAAACGAGCACGCCAGAAATAACCATTGCACGCAATACTCGAATCCACTGTTTTTAATGGGCTTCTCCCTAGTAGAATATCTTGAGGTTGGAACGTTAAATCCTCCATTGATTGTATTTCACGAGTTTCGTCTTTGTAGCTTGTACAACATTGATTCCAAATTCAACCTCTAAAACTTCAATAAAAACCCCATATAGGGAATTTGTTAATGCCATCATACACCAAATTTACCTATACTAAATACTGTAGAACCAATGCGTACAAGGTAAGCAGATATAAATTTTGGTTTAATATTTGAAGTCATGTCAATGCTATTTCGTTTGATTTTGGTAAATTTCAAAAATGCTAACGCATAGAAGCATTTTATGAAAATAACTCGTTATGCAATTGGATAACTGACAATTTATTACCAATGATCGGGAGTTTTGATTAAGACTTCTTAACTTGTTCGTCATGCAAACTGTATCATTATCGTAAACCTAATTATATAATATTGATGATGGTGATTCATACGACAAAAAAACCAGGAGAAACCTGTTGCAAAAGGGCTTTGCGTAATTTATACATAAAATTAATCAACACTCGGATGAAAAGACCAAGCCTACTTAATAAATGACACCTTCATAACTGTTTTGTCATTCAATGCCAATGTCACTACGTAAATATGCTAATATTAAGGATGATGTTACAATTGTTATTTTATATTGAATTCTAAGAATGCTGTTTAATTGAAAAATCAATTAAATTAAAATCGAATGATACAATCAAGCTAAAGTTAAAATGTCCTTTTTCGTTTTTATTTGTCTTTCATTTTTCCAAGAAAGGAAAGAAGACTAAAGTTAGGGTTAGGGTAAACATTAACAACTGATATGCCGTGAAAAAGTGTTGCGACCTGACGTGTCATAATTCGCAATGTTTTCATTAATAATAATCTTTGCCCTTAAAAATATATGTAACATTGTTTATTCCAACATAAAATAATTTAAAACTGATGAAAAACTAGCTCACCAACCATCAAACCAGAAGTTTTTGTTAGGCTAAACCTTCAGAACTGATATGTCGTGAAAAAGTGTTGCGCGCGACATGACATTATGCCCAAATTTTTTAATAATAATAATTGCTCTTTTGCTATTAAAAAATATTAATATTTGTCTTAAATAAAAACAGCAAAGAAAAACCTTCAAAATTGCTATGTCATGCAAACGTGTATCCCGCGCTGTTTTATTTTCCACAAATTAAATCCATTAACAAAAATTTTCAATATTATATTCAGTTCAATACTCGTATCTGTTGGTATTAAAAATATATTTTATTTAAAGCACCAATGTATATTTTATCATAAAGTTAATTTCAAGTTAATGAAAAATTAGGCATGTAGAGAATAAGTGTAGCACAGGGCCGTTTCAATACAGCCGCCAAAATGTTTTAACAATAATCTTTTTTTTAAATGAAATATATTTGTTTGTATTGTTTAATTTAAACACAAAATTAATTTAATACGCTTGTCAAAAATTCTAGTACTAACAGACTCCCGTATTATGTTACGTTTTTGACATAAATAACAGGAAACATTTCACATCATACATAAACGACCATGCTTACTTTTGTACAAGGTAAGCAATCCCGCTGAGTAACACCAATCTTGGTATTTTGTTTAGTAACCTGCAATATCACACTGATGGAAACTTAATGCGAGAAAAATAATGTTGAAATTCAAGGTGGAAAATTGACCTTCGTAGAAAACTCAGTTTTCCACGGTCACAGTAAGATACCTAGAGAATCACATAGCTGTAAAACTGACTGAGAATACATTCACAAATCTTCAAAGATAACTACTAATAAAATTATACAAAATGCCGTCACGACTACCAGACCCCAAGCTATCACTGCCCAACAAAATAACTACATAAACTACATGTTAAACTCAATATGAACATGTTGACTAAACTATTAGTGTTCAGACAAACGTTCAAATGTTTTAAAAATATTTTGGACCCTTTCATCTATCATAAAAATCTACACACAAAGACTTAAATGTTTCTTTGTTCATAAAATTAATCAAACAGTGTCTGTCTACTTATACAGCAAAACGAGTAGGTTGTTCTTCTATTCTTTATAACTTTTGCTTACAGTTTGTTGCTGCCATACACTTGCCACCCCTTATGAAGTAGTTGTAATGTCGATTTAAAAAAATCAACACTACAGTAACTTCTTTCAATTAATTCTTCTTTTTAGGTAAGTTCTGGGCTGAGATGAAAAAGTTAGTGTCACGAGCGGTATTCGAACAAAAGACCTTCGGCTCAATACGCCGCTTCTCTAACCACTTGAGCTATCGTGACTAACGCTTTAGCTAAAGTGGTTAGAGCATTGAGCCGAATGTCGTGGGTTCGAATCCCGCTCGTGACACTAACTTTTTCATCGCAACCAAGACATACATAAAAATAAGAATTAATTGAAAGAAATAATTTAGGCCAATAAAAATAATGGATTTTAGTACATATTAAGATTTAAAATCAACTAATGGAAGATTTTACAAAATGAAATTTTGATGAATCATTTTTCGTAACCAGCGTTGGAATTGTAAACAATAATAGGGATACATTAAGCCAGTCTTGAAAATCCGATAGAAATATATATGTAATAAATTTCCCGAGAGGTCCCTTTAACTTTCATTCAGACGAAGTGTTCCTTAGTCGGCGTGTAAACAAAATGAGGAGAGCCAGAGGCGATGGGTTTTAAGACGGAAGCTAAAGAAAGGCCGAAGTGCGGCAGTAAACAAGAGAAAGGGCAAACATCCCCTAGGGGCCACCGTGATAATCAGGTATCACGGAGGTATCAAGACGCCAAACAGTTAACTTCCAATAAGCCGATGGGCCTGTTTTACCAAATACATCTTATGACGACGGTTTAAAATTTTACTAAGAAAAATGGTCGTTGCTATTTTTTGTAAAACAACCGTTCAAATAAATATATAAAAAAGATTGGTAAAAAGAAATAATGTTTGGTGATAGTAAAATGAATGGATAATGTTTTGTTATATGAAATTTCAATATTAGACACTAAATTCACTATTTTTCGTGGTCCGCTTGAACAATTAATTGTTCAAGCGGACCACGAAAAATAGTGAATTTAATGAATTGAAATGAAGTATAATTCACTAATGCTCTCCATGGCCATTTTATTTGTCGCCGAGAATCCATTCTGATTACACTACATTTGAAAAATGGCAAAAAGGAGGGAAAATTCAAAAGGTGGGGTTGAGATGGGAAGTTAGTGTCAGAGGGGATCGAAGTCACGATAGCTCAAGCGGTAGAGTAGTGGCGTATCAAGGCGAAGGTCACGGGTTCGAATCCCGCTCAAGAAACTGACTTTTTATCTCAACTTAAAAACCTTTATTAATTGAAAATGAGACACTAAACCAACAAACTTCGTATTACATTGGTCACACTTGTTTTTGTCGTATAAGCAATTTCTTGACCAATTGTTTAACAATAAAAAAAATTAAACATTAAATTCACTAATTTCGTGGTCCGCTTGACCAATTGAAAAATGGCAAAAAGGAGGGAAAAATCAAGAGGTGGGGTTGAGATGGGAGGTTGGTGTCCGAGTGGATCGAGGTCGCGATATCTCAAGTGGTAGAGCAGCGGCGTATCTAGCCGAACATCGAGGGTTCGAATCCCGCTCGTGCCATTGACTTTTTTATCTCAACTAAAAACCTTAATTAATTGTATTAAACATTAAATTTAGCTTTTAAAGATACTCACAATTAAGAGACTTGGACCACAGAAGCAAATGTAAGCCATACAGATGTTACAATTCAGGTGAATAAAAACCTTTTTAAATATGTGATCAAATGGAAATATTTCTCTACTCTATCACATAAAAAAGTAAATGAGTTGTAGGTTGTAATGAGTTGTAAATGAGTTGTAATCGACCAGGAAAAATTCGTATCTGGTGTATTTTAACATACCTCGAAAAACATTTTAAGCTAGGAAAATGCCATCAAACCTGATTGACGTTTTTAATATCAAAACAGTAATATTTAAAAATCTGTATTGAAATAAATATAAAAACAGCACACATAAATATAGAAAGTTGTTATTTATTTTTGCTTTTTATTAGCAACTAGTTTTAGTTTAGAATAAGCACAAATTTTAACAAAAGAAGCAGATTCATCAATAGCCTTTATTCATTGAAAATAATGTATCATTATTTATGTGCAGATCGAATGGTTGGACAAATTAGGTCAATTCAGTGGTTCAACTCGTGCATTCGTTAACACCAAACTTTCCACTTTCTCCGGCGTTGGCGTAGAAAACAATCAAATGTCCAATCAAGATTATCTTCTTCTTGACAATGATCAGTGTCGTTAATCATCTTAATAATTGAGGCTTGATTACGATTAGACTTGTTTCCCATCAAGAAAAGCTGAAATATGCTTCTCTATCTAATGGTACTATTGCATCGTGACGTCTTAGATGAATGCCATTTATTTAAATGTAAAGGGGTTCGATTATTCGTTTATTCGCTTTTCAGTTGTGATTTATATAGAAGTGTTGATTTTTAAATTAATAAAATTAGAATAATTAAAAGTGTATAATAATTCTTTAGAATCAGCACAGAAATCACAGGAGTAAAACAACTTAAAAAATTTGGAAATACTACCTAAAAAAAATAAAAACAAAATAAATACAAGAATAGAGCCGCCTATTAGCCGACCGATCAGTTATCCTTTAGCGCCATTCTCCAGCATTACCTGCTATTAAATTCAAGACTGCTAGATTTGGCAGACATACAAGAGAAAGAGGAAAAAGAGAAGAGAGAGAGAGAGAGAGAGGAGAGAGAGAGAGAGAGAGAGCGAAACAGAGAGGAACAAGCAAAATTGTCTTCCAGCAACCTCATTCACCTCATCAACGGTGGTAGTGAAATACCGAACGCAGCATGGGACCAATTTGGAACATAAGACACTCTTCTTCCACCAAGGATCGGTGCTTTGCTTTCCCAAATACACGGTCGTCCTTAAAAGGACAATGAGGATCTTTAGCGTCCGCACCTGGCACATGGCCGTTCCATGATTCTCAAGATGGGAGCTGACGCACCTCCCGCATACGACTGATCTGTGTCACAGCCGCAGCCCGAGGGGCCAAGGCGAACCTCGCTCTCCGCTGGCCCATTCCGTGTGGTTGGGTCTGCATTAAGCATCAGACAACATTTAACATTTTTACTACCATGATCTTCAGCTCTGTTCATGCTTTTCTGCAAGAATTGCAGCCAACACGGTTCTTCTATCTCTGTACGGTTTATCGTCAGGTCTATAATTTTATCATAATTTATTTTTTGTTTTGTTTCATATGTTATAACAATTTATAGTTTGGTTCATGTTGCCAATTGGCTACCCTACAAAAGGCTGGTCTGTACAGTCTCTGATCTCCAGTACCCTTTTACTGGTATTCCGGAAGAAAAGGTTAAAACCAGTTCTTTCTACTCTAAATGATAACCGAGTGATTGTTGCCTCGGAAAAGCAGAAAAATTAGTTATTCTGAAAATAGTACCATAAAATCACTAATTACTCACTTGATGATTTGTATAATTTATTATATATCCTTGTAGTCTTATCTGATTTTCCAATAATAATTATGTGGTATTTTATTTAAAACGGCCAGCTTTATTTTACCCTTATTTTGTTCTATTTTTTTTTTTTTTTTTTTTTTCTGGGGCTTCCGACGTTTAGGTCATTTCAGCCCCCCCACTAAGTCTATATTTTATATTCTATACCCGTTCAAACCCAACATTCATACAAATAAATACATTTATACACTTAAATACATCCATACAGTTCACACATTCCGTTTGGTCGGTGGAGTACTTGATATTCCTCCACCGACCTACACTTAAACTAAACTAGATTGGAGTCGATTTTGTTCTGTTATAAATACATTTAGGGTCAAGCGTTGTCTCTTCCTCAGTACATTAAAAACAGTTGTTATACTGTAACATAATAATGTNATATCATTTTTACTTTTATTGCCTATTTTTTGGATTTTTTGGATCGTTGGTTTCTTAATTTTTAAAATTCAACTTATTTTAAAAAAAGGAATAAATGAAAATTACAAAAGAAATGCAGATACACTTGTAAATGAAGACTTGACATCAAGCTAAATCCTGCTCAGAAAAATAAAATAGCCTGTACATAACCCAAATCAAACTATGAATGAAAATTCAATAAGCAACTTTGTGAATCGAACCCAGCGTGGCAAGTGACACTCGTGCTTTTATAAAAGTAATATATTCTGCCCGTCAAAAGTGCTGCAACATCTATACATTTTGTATTCCGTTAGAGACGTTGGAAGTAAGTGAGTCATTTTTCATCAAGATAAATTCCTTTTGTTATTAAATAAAATATTTATTCACGAAAGTGATATAGCAAATATAAATGATTTCTCTCATACTTGATGTTAAATCACAAAAATTTATCGCAGCTAAATATTGGTTTGTTACCTGCATTCAAAATAGTTATGGGGAAAATGATATTACATCCCTTAAACCCAATGGGGAATAACGAAGATGCTTTTTCTTCTAGGGATGACAGATAACGATGATGGTTCAATATACCCTGTCGGTGTGTGAAGTGCAAAAGAATTTAAGTTTACAAACTAAAGGGTGATATTAAACTGCCTGTGGTTAGATAAAAGGCAATAGATTACCTAAGCCATTACCAGAATTTATTCAAGTCGACTTTTTGAAACCTCATTTTAATCAAAAAAGCTTTGTTCAAAATTGGCTGTGTTTTGCATAAAAAGTGGTCATTTTGCCCCTTCCTCCTACGATATAAAAGCCCTAATCGGTCAAAATGACATACAGTTCCTTACTGAAGATGGCGCAATACCGCAAGACGTTTGAAAAATTCAACAAATCAGCGAGTGAAGCAGGACCCAATAAGTGACCTAATGCCAGTTCGCCATGAGTTCAGTTCGCAGGCCAACAGCCAGCATCATCTACTCGATAGACATCATGACTTTTTGGCTTTTGTTAAATACATGTGATAATTATAAATGAAATGGATGAAATGTTCAATTTAAAAAATAAAACAATAAGTATGTATTCTGAAGTTTAACTGTTGATTTGTTTTACACTTGTTTTTGGTTCTGTTAAAAAAAAAGATTGTAGTTGTTTTCATAGCTTTTCTGTTCTACTTGTTAATTGTTGTATGTTTATTATTAAACGTTATAAGCATTTTTATGAGTAGAAAAAAGGGTGGATTAATCATACAGAAAGTAAAATAATAGTATTTATTTATTTGTAATATATAACAAATATGACAATGAATATTTTAATGTTGTCTTATCGATTTCTATAAATGTATGTTTCATTGTTTTTGTTAAATCAGGCTCTGAGGTTGTCTTCAAATAAAGTCGAAAGCTCGGCATAACTGTTTTTGAGATTAAAAAACACACCAAACTTGGTTACAACCTCGATCATTACATCACTATAATTATTATGTTTCAATTAATTAAAACGCCGCTGCTGTACCACTTTAGCTATCGTGACCTCGATCCACTCGGACATCAACTCCCTATCTCAACCCCACCTCATGAGTTTTCCCTCCTTTTTGCCATTTTCAAATGTCGTGTAATCGGATTGGATTCATTTTCATCTCAACTAAAAACCTGAATTAATTGTAATGTATTAATTGGTCAAGCGGACCATGAAATTAGTGAATTTAATGAATTAAAATGAAGTACACTTCACTAAAGCTCTCCGTGGCCATTTCATTTGTCGTCGAGAATCCAATCCGATTACACGACATTTGAAAATGGCAAAAAGGAGGGAAAACTTATAAGAAGATCGTGGGTTCGAATCCCGCTCGTGCCATTGACTTTTTTTCATCTCAACTAAAAACCTGAATTAATTGTAATGTATTAATTGGTCAAGCGGACCTCGAAATTAGTGAATTTAATTATGTTTGTTTAAATAGTACCTGCCTCATCTAGTGCTACTATTTTTCCTACTGAAAAGCACGAGAGAGCCTAATAATAAGTTGCCATAGTGTTTTGCGTTACGAAAAACTTCTTGCTTGTTTTACAAAAAATAAAGTAATAAGCTATAACAACAAACTTTTATCGTCCGTTTCCACAGGCAATTCAGTTTTAGTTATTGACTTCGATGAGATATCGCACTATTGGGTATAGGAGTAGCAGAAATTCTGTTATAAGCTGATCTTTAAGTGGAATTGAGATATTCCAAAGTTTCTAAGAGATATATAAAAACACGGGTAAACCTGTATTTTAAGAATTTTAAAAAAGTTTGTAGCAAATTCGGTGTCACATTTTACAAATACCCCCCCCCCGCTAGCACGTCTTTCCGTTTTGTATTCAATCGACATAGTAAGTAATCCTATGGATTCTTTAATTTTGGAAAACGAGCCGAAAAGACTGTTGAGTGGAAAACATGATTGTTGAAATTTAATTTACTTATTAAGTTATATAATTTAAACCCTTTCCAAAGGGATGATCCATCCTAAAGCATATGGTACATTAGTCTTCATAGGATTTTTATCCCTCGTAACTTTATAAAGTACATTCCGTCTAAATGTACTTCTATTGCAAATTTCATAAACGTTATTCATATTCTTTTTTCTAAAATAATATATAAAAGGTTAACGAGTTTAATATAATTATAGGTTAGTCCTAAATGTTCCAGGCAGGCCATAGGCGATTTTCTTCGCCACGTACATCCATATCACTTGAAAGGCCTGTACTTAGCTTGTGCTAATTCATGTCGTACATTAGTTAAACGTTAAGTGTTGAGGAGGAAAGCCCACCCGGGTTAATGGAAACCGGTCAGGTCATCTCCAGGTTGCAAAGGGAACGAAAAACTTCACATATTTCATCAACGTTTCTTTGTGGGAAGACTAATTTTTTTTTAACCAAGTAAACTTTCGTTGAGGGCCAAGGGATGAAAAGATTTGTGTTGAATGTCCAACTAAGGTTTATATTCAACTTATTAAAATTTTTCCCCATTGTCGGCTCCTTTCGCCTCAAAGAAGCCGACTCCTGATATAAAAATGTCTTTCTATCCCTACTTCCTTCCCTAACTCTTCAAAATCCAACGTATATAAACATAAAACATCAATATCTAACTGGCACTCTCAACAGGACACACAAGACTAACACATCTACAAACAAACACTTTGAGTCAGTACAAATACTTTCATTGAATTTAACATTTTTAGCATTGTATAGATTCATTTTTTTCCACATCCTACATGTGTCCCGTTTCGATTTGAATATACCGCCATGCCCCTCCCCACACATCTGACAGAGAAAGGAGTAGGGGTTAAAAAAAGGGCTATTTTTTCAATCAAAAAAACAATTCCCTTTCTGTCCTCCGTGGGTTAAGAGCTGTCTATTAGTAGTAAAGAAAAATTTGGTGTGCACACACTTTAAGGGAGTAAATTTTATATTTTGACGTCAAAAAACCTAAAAATAATAATTGTATTTTAATTTAAAAAAGGGTTGTCACAAAAAATATATTTATAAAGAAAACTATTAGAGATAGCATCTGATTTTAAAAGTTATGTTAAAATATTAATTGTATTTTCTAATTACTGGTCAAAAATTAATAATAATAACAATAATAATAATTTCCTTTGCTTTTATTTTTCTTTATAAAACGAGAATTAAATTCGATTTTAAAATTAATGTTTGTAGATTCTGAAATATGTTTTATTATAGAATAAAAGATTTTCTAAAGTAAAAATAATAATTAATAAAAGAAATTGTAATCTTTTTTGAAAATAAATTGTAATAAAAGGTTTAAATTTAATTAATATTTTGGTCTTGTATTTATTTTGGTTTGAGTTGAATAGTGAATGGAACGTATTAAAAAAGGTGCCTGATCAATAAATTAAATTATTGTAGTCAGGTCCGATCATAAGAAAAACTCTGGGACCTTGTTTTCGGTTCTCCGAATTCAGGGTTGGGCTCAAAACAGAAGATACACGCCTATGTATTTGTAAAATTAAAACCATGTTTATAAATCCCCTGAGGATGGTCTCAATAAAGATCGAAACGTTGGCACGATAGAGAAAATATTTTTCTAATACCTACGTAACACCAGACCGCATCTCACGATCTCCAAATAATTAATTACAAGTTTTAGTTTCCACTACACTACACTTTCTACTTACAATAAACTTATTTGGTAAAGTTCATTAGCCAAATCATGTTAAAAATTGCTCCAAAAAGGAATTGATAAACAATAGGTCATAAAAATACGTTGCACGTTCCATTTTGGCAATGTATTCAAAATTTTCAAACGTTCACATTGTGAAGGCATGTTATAGTCCGTTATTACTTCAAATTGGTTCTTACCTTGCCAGGCCAAGGCAATTCCATATGTAAATATTTAATCCTGAACCTTTTGTTGCAATATCAAGTAGACGGTTGAGACCGAAATGTTGGAATGTTCAGAATGTGAAGTGGGTGATAATAGGTCTGCCCCGTTCTCTAATTCGCATTGCACATTTCCATTTCCACTTACTTCTAAGGCTGGTTTTTGATTAATCCTTTATCAAAGTTAGACCCGTTTACATTAACGGCCGGTTTTCGCATTCTAAGTTCACAGTTTTCACTATTTGAAGTCACTGTAATAGAAAATTGAGAACCTGCTTTGAAAAAATAATTGTCAGTTTATTAACATTTATAGTTTTTTAAATGGCAAATACGTGTAGCTTCCTGTATAATTTTTTCTTTTGTATTTTCTTAACATAAAGTTAGTATTGATATTCTTCTGTTTTCGTGGTTAGATTTGGTCTCAGGTAAAGTAAAACATTTTTTTTAACGAGGAGAAATATCAAAGTTGAATGTGCAGTTGGTCGTATACCGTTGAAATACAATCGAAGCTGATTGGCAGTGCAAACAACTTACTTGTTAATTTGCACGTTGCATAATTGGTTATACAAGTACAAAGTCAAACGCTGTTCTGGTTGTTCGACTTAACTGCCGCTGGTGATACTACCGTAAGGTGTAGACTTACTTTGTAAATGGACTTTGTTCTAATTAACTAAAATTGCTGTGTTTATATAACTTTTTTGGCACAGAAAATGGTTGTAAAGATTGAATACACAAATAAAGGAATAAATAGAGAGAAAGGGAGGAAGGGAGAAAGATAGAAAAAAGAGAGAGAGAGAGAGAGAGAGAGAGAGAAGGAAGTTAAAAAATGTATACATTAAACAACACCAATGGCTTTATTGATAGATCTTTATACTACAATCCAGTGGGCATCGGTGGCCGCAACAGCTTAGTCGTTGACATGGCGCTCATCACTGTAAGGTCCCGGGTTCGAAGGCAACAGACCTGCTGCATTCGTCCCCGATATACTTATGAACATGACCTCTTCTTTTGGGAACCCTCGTAAAACAATTACATTGAATAGTAAACGGACTATTGTTAAAAGTTCGTTGATAAATACATTGATAACTTTTAAGAAAATCAATTTCGTTTTACGCTTTTCGTAAACAATTTATATTAATAGTGATTTGTTCGCTTTTAAGTGTTTCAAATGTGTTTAAGGGAATATAATATTGACGTTTTTCGGGTGGAAGCCGTGTCAAAGGAACGAATATGGTTGACGAGTTAGCCCGGCCAAGTGCAACAATTTTTGCCGCGTCAGCAACGAAATATAAGCACTCGGGTTTTTCATAAGGGAAACCCACTTGGGTTCTATTCACCAGCTAAGGCCGATTTTATTCGATCAAATTCTTGAAAACGAATCGGGTCATAACTGTGTTCCAGTCGTGCAAAGTTATGTGTCTATGAGAGGTTAATATGTTGTTACTGTTATATATTATTAATTAAAATTAGTTGTGTTAAAGTTTACTACTTTGCTATTTGTTAAATACTATAAATTCTGTAGAGTTTTTTAATTTTCCACTAAGTCTATTGAAAAGATATTGTTAATTTAGCTAGCTAGCCAAGACTTCCTAAAATGTAGTTTCATGCTTTGCTGTCAGTCAAAAGGATTGATTATAAATATATTTTTAATTCACTATACGTTCTCATTGTTGATTGTATATTCTCTTTTGATTATAACTTGATTGGTAATTTGATGTTTTAAATTCCTATCTGCTGATCGTCGTTGCTCGATCAATTCCCGTTAACTAATTAGTAGCCCATTACATCCCATTTGCATCACTGGAAATGTTTAATATTTTGTATGAATTTTGGCTGTGCATTCTACGGACTTCATATTTTAGTTTCAGAACCCTCATTCGGTCATGTTTCAAAACTTACTTATTTATAGTTTTTTTTAACATATCACTACATTTTGAAAATGTGCGGCTCTATCGTCGCAAGATTTAGAAGCATGATTCCCTTTACGATTAATTTTGAAATATTACTTTTAATTTAATTTCAACCGAATTAGTAATTTTAGTAAAATATCGTTTTCACCGGCCATATATTTATGTGGTGCCCCAATCTAGCTAATTTGACTGTTGGAAATTTTGCAAATAAACAGAAGAGGGATACATAAGGCACTTAACACGTAGACAATTGAATTTACCAACTATAATATTTATTGGAAAGGAAAGAATAAACGAATCAAATCGAGGTTGAAGGGCAAAATTTAGACATTGAAACGCCTGATCCCAACATAATCACTACAGATAGTTGGTTGGCTGAAAGAGTAAAAACGGAAAACCAGATGCTACGTGAATTAAAGTTGACCTTATAAACTCAGAAAGGTCAAACGTTTTTCCTGTGTCAAATGATAATTCGTTCGTTCGGTCAGTAGTTGAATTATTTGAATTTTTTACTGACAGTGTCTGGAATGTTATTAAAAATCAAACATAAAAAAAGATCGGGTTTTTTAATAAAAATATTAGAATTCCTTGGAAGTGGAAGAAATAAAATATTTGTTAAGAAATATGATTCTCAGTGGTACAATACTGTATTACTCGTATCATAATTACTGGGAATAAATTGCAATCAAAATTTCTTTCACAAATTGAATAAAATTTTATAAGCTCAAATGACAATGGATGCAAAGATAGGGAGCGTATAAATGAAAAAAAGAAAAAATCTATAAATGCCTTATAAATTTTTGTTAGATCATGCAGTTTTATTATTAAATTATTTACTTACTATTTAATGTTGCGCTATTTAATTACTAATTATATGTTTGCATTAACAGTTGAAAGATTATAGGTATTTATGTCAGTTTTTCTATAAATCAAAACATTGTATTTAATTAATTTCCAGGTTTCTATTTTCCCTGTTTGTGGCCATGTTGGTAAAAAATCATTTTTTTTGTAAATATACCCATTGAATTGCCTTCGATCACCCATAGTAAAAATATAAAATTTTATTAAAATATTATACCAAAAATATTTACGAGCATTATTGAGATTTTCATGTGCAAAAAGAAAATCAGGCTTGACAATGATTTGCTTTGTTATAGGGATTGAAGGTTTATCGCTATTTAGTTTGTTATAGTATTGCAATTAATTTTCTCAATCAAAACAACTATACTTTTTCCTCTACATTGGGGTTAAACCAATTATAAATTTTTAGTTTATTTACAAACTTCTCTGGTGTTCGAAATGTACTCTTCATCACACTGCTTGATCATAAAAATTATTAAATGGCAGCCAGTAAATCAATTGAAACATACAATCGATTGGCGCTTGAAAAGTGTTTGAGATAATCGTGGTGTTGACCAGAGAATCGACGGACCATAAAATCTCGCAAGAATAAAATAGATAGGTTCGTAAAATAAAAGGATAAGCCGAACGTTTCGACCGTCTCTCTGGCTCATTATTATGATCCCTTAGTGGGTTTAGACCGAAGATTTTAGAACCCATTTTAGTAAGATAGAGTGCATTTTTATAAAATAAATATCAGACTTTTTCCACGTTTAAAAACGTATTTTGATCACGGCGAGTTAACAAATCCTACTAATTCATTAAAAAAATCTATCTCGGCGGTTCTTCCAAAATTATTTATTCTGGAAGATGGGTTAGAACCTGGGATAATTAATCATCTTCTGCGCTTAGTCTTGTTCTGGAAAGTCAAATGGCATTAATTTGATTAAATCATTGCCTTTAGAATTATCTTGACAAGTGGGCGATTAAATTACTGACTTATTGAATCGATGAAGACATTAATTTTAATCATACTCGCACAAATTTGTCCAGTATTTCCAAATAAACGTTTCTTTTGTTTAAACATTGGCATTGACTGTGATTTTTCATCAAAATCAAATAAAGCAATAGTCTTGCTTAAGTGTAAAGTGATGTCGGCGGGATAGGGAATTGAATTCAGCTTGCGTTTTAACCTGGATGAATGGGCTGTAAATTACCTCAGCTCTTTTGGTTTTCCTCCCTAAATTCTTGTTTTACTGAGCCGATCAGTCACTTTTCTCGCGGGGTTGTAGTAAACCTCTTTATTTTTCATTTGGAATGACCAGAGTGAAACGCAGAACTGTTTAAGTACAGACCTTGCAAAAATGTAAAATTACAAGGAAATTAGTTTTTTTTTCAAAAATATTCCTTGAAACATTGTTCTGTCTAGATGTTTAGTTATGTCTGAATGATAGACAGGTGGAATTTTTGTTATCATGGATGTTGAAATCTGTCTGGGATATAAACGGCTATGAAAATATGATGAAACTTTTTCAATCTAAG
Organism: Cimex lectularius; assembly: GCF_000648675.2. Classification (NCBI taxonomy): domain Eukaryota; kingdom Metazoa; phylum Arthropoda; class Insecta; order Hemiptera; family Cimicidae; genus Cimex; species Cimex lectularius. The sequence continues at coordinate 251,780 of NW_019392905.1, read as the reverse complement.
GTCTTGGTTGAGATCGAAATGCTAGTGTCAATGGGAATCGAACCCAAGACCTTCGGCTCAATACGCTGCTGCTTTAACCATTTGAGCAATCGTAACTTCGATACATACCAACAGCTCATAACAACCTGCACCTTTCAAAATTTCTATTTTTTGACATATTTTTAAATATCGCGTAATAAAGATGCGATTCTGTTGACTTATGAAATTGCCTGGGGGGAGCTGTTACCAAAGTAAGTACTTCTGTAAAATGGATTTGGATTTATCTATCAAGCTCGAATCCGCACATATAAATATATACAAACATGTGCCGAGTTGAGCCTATTTATTGGCTTCTTGTAGTTCCCCAGCGATTCCAGCTTTTGATATTTACAGTAAATCGCCGCAGCCTCGAGAATCATCAACAGCCGGTATTGGCAGTCCCGGAGCAGATCTCAGTCTTATCCGTCCTGCCACCAAGGTAGGGATTCGGGGGGTGCTATCAACAGCTAGGTCAATCCAGAGCACAATGCATGCAGTTCCAAACGCATTCGTACTTTCGTTCCCTCTTAAATACATTCATTACATATTTACATATCATTCATTCAATTAGGGTGATGGAGTACACGACATTCCTCTATAGGCCTTCTCACGTCACACATTCAAACGCTAATAAATACATTCACCCTCAATACAAACTATGTATACACAACTATTATTACTATGTACAATAGAATAATCCCGTTTCTTCCATGATTGGGAACAGGGGACCCTAATACTGGCGCCCGTGCTCAAGCAATCAATTCTCAAATCGGGTGGCACCGTGGGGTACCATATTTAGTGTCATCCCCGGCTTCTCTAAGGCTTCGCCGAAGGTATCCTAGAGGTCGCGTCCGGTTCTGAAGTTGCTCGTATATTCTAGTAATACTGGCATCGAATGATCGCACCCGAGAAAAGATGCCCAGTTTGGCAAGTAACCCCTCAGCATAGCTGAAGGTGAGCTCCGAAATTCGGGCGGCAGGATTCCCAACTCGCAGCAAAGGCAGGCCAAAGGGCTTGTTCTGAATCCTCCAGATACCTTTCGACGACCCTGGTAGTAGAGCATATCGAGCCTCTGCAGGCACGTTTTTCGGTAATGGAACCATAACTCGCACAGCAGCGAGTCAAATATTTTCAGGAGGTCTCCCTGTTCGCTCCCCACCTGAAGTGACCGATGAATTATTTTATTACTTTTTATTTATTTTTATAATATTTTATTACTTTCCTTCCCTTCCCCTCCATGTGTGGCTGCCATCTATGCTTTTGTTCTTCAAACGTGAGTTGCAGAAGGCTGTGAGCCCTACTCAGCCTGCAAAAATGGACGAATACGTTTTTACTACAATGTTTTTCGCTTCATGACCCCTCCCTCCTTTGCTAGGTCTTTCCCCGAAAGGAAAATTCAGAGGTCGCCAGTAATCGCCTGATTGGTCGGGGACACCGTCCGCGATACCCGTTCGCTACGATGGAGAACAGTGTAACGCTTATCACTAAACCCTGAAGGACTCCATTCTCTTGAGCAAAGTCCCTGAAAAGCACGGACCTCAGTCTGACACGGAATCTTCGAAGTCTCAAAAAAGCCTCAAAGTACCGGGGTAAAATGTCTCAAAATCTGATATCCCAACCTTTCCAATGTATCTCCAAGTCGTGTCGTATGTTTTCTCGAGGTCGAAGAACACAGCCAAAGCGTCCTCTCTATTCAGAAACGTATTCTGAATATCACTGTCGATGTCACCTACGGAATCACGGCTGATACTGGCTGTAAAACCCTTTTGTCTCAAGACATCAGGTCAAACGACCGTTTATTGTGGACTCCAGGAGTTTACGGCAAGTTGTCAGGTAGATTGGTCAGTAACTCTTGGCCAGATTCTGCTTTTTGCACACCTTAAGGGCGGGAATGACCAGCGCCTCACGTCAACGATCGGATTAGGAGTCCGTATCCCACATGTTGTTGAAGAATTCAAACAGGCTATGCTTCGCACCTGGAAGGTTTCGCAGCATTTCATATGGAATACCGCCGCCCCCGTGGCCTGAATTCCGGGTACTTCTGAATTATTATATTAATCCATATAATTATTTACTAGTCTATATAGTACTCGTGTAAATTGATTGTACGTTTTATCTAAGGTCTTGGTCGAGATGAAAATGCTAGTATCACGAGCGAAATTCAAACCAACGCAATATATTAAAAATACACTTATTTTATATTTACCTTAAGTAAATTTTAGGTGACTACTACGTTGCATTTTGCAAAATTTCTTCCGAATGTTCCAAAAAATACAAAATTCATATTACTATGGATAACTTTGACACGATACTAACGATCAATAGCAAACTGTAAACGATTTTAGAACTTTGTTTGATGAAAGTTGTTTCATTTTTTCAACTTTTGTTTCACTTAGAGTGGAATGTTTGGTAATGACAGAATTTGAAAAGACCTAAGTAAATTGTAATCGGAAGTAACATTATTAAACATAAGTAAAATACACAGTTGTATGAATTTTTAAGTGAAGCATCGCCCAGAAAATATTTTAAAATAAAAATCTTGTTGACTTTAAAAATCTAAATAGTAAATTGAGTGAAGTGATTTAAAGTTTTATTTTAAGATCCCATGTCCTTCAGTCTACTTGTCAGTACATTTTATTTTCAAAGATTTATCTATCGTTCAAACCCTGTAATCATAACGAAACCAATCATTTGAATTAATGGCTGATAAGGTGGTAGAAAACATTCGAAAATAAATGGGTGACCGAGCTTTCAAGACGGCTGTCCCATCTTCGAAAGAAGTCGAAAAGTAGTGGTTTCAATCGTAGTTTAATAGCTCTCCCGACGGGTATTTATCACAGATTTGATATATGGAGAAAGACTTAGGTTGAAATCCCTCGACCAAATTTTATTTATAACCACAGAAGACGGACGTCCGCCCATTAATGCCTTTTGTGTCCAAAAACTGATGAATGGTCTTGGCCCGCTGGCTTCCAAATAAAACATGGTCGTTTTATCAAAATAAAACAAATTTCTTTTTTAAAAACCTAATTTTATTTTAATGCCTATATTTAGTTCTAGGTGTAAGTTCTTAGAAACGTAATTAAGTTGAAATAAGATAAAATCTTTATTGAATGATGAAATACTACATCACAGTTAGTATAATGTGTTTTCTGTAAAATATTAAATACACTATGCAAAATATTGCAAATTCTAATAAAATGCAACAAATTTTTTAATATGTCCCATTTTTATTAAAAAGAGCATAATTTGCAACCACTTACAAGTAAGGACAAAAACTAGAGATGGAATTGACTTTAAATGGAAATTGCAATTGAAAATCCTTTTTAAAAAATATGAAAATTAACGTTTTCAGAACTAATTCCCTTTATACAATTGAATGATTCTTTTATTTGAAAAAATATGCTTTCTTTTTTAATTCTTTTGCACATGACGATTTACTCTGTTTAAAACTCATTGATTTTCATTTTACATATTGCAGAATAGAAAATGAATAATAAATTTGACATTAACGATTTACTTATGATACTTAAATAATTGTCATCTTTGTTTTCAGGTCCGCTGTCTTTTATTGTTTCTTCGTGGATTGAATTTCCTATATTTTCTGATACACCTGGATTATTTTCCCTTCTGCAAAGACGTAAAATACCAAATGAAAAATAAGTAGGAAAAAATACTGTTATTTCAAATACATTTTCTGGATGACTTGATCGAACCTAATATACAAGGAAAACAAGTTTCTGCCTGGTTTAATAACGGGTAACGACGTGTAAAGAAAATATTTTCTCTCTTAACGTTCTAGAAGATCGCTCGGCTTATTGTTATGACGATGTTGTGTAGGGTTTTGAGAGACATCAGGACATTTTTTCTTCTCCAGAGCTAACTCAACAGGAGATGTTTGCACTGACCTCGTATTTGTTTAATAAGTCGCCCTACTTGAGCATATATGAGGCAATCTGTGCCGACTTTGACTTGCAAGGGCCGGATGAGTAATAAATAAAACCTTTTTGGGGCGGGTTAGTCGGACATCGGTTTTTTTTTATTGTCTCCGGGTGAATAGGCTTGGCCTTTATTTGAAAAATCTGGGTAAGTTTCAACAAGCTCCGAGACGAAGGCGGTTACATCAATTTGCCAGTTTTGGACCACAGGGTGTTTAATTCATACAATTAATTGAAATACAATTCAAACTAAATCGACAGAAAAGATGAAACTTTTCAAAATAAATGAATATATTGATGTACCAATATTGATTAAATACGTATAATATATAAAATCTTTTATCAGGGTGTAAAGAAGAAAATTTGAGTAAAAAAAGATGTCAACTGCTTCATAAATATTAAATCACTTGAGTCCCTCGTTTATTCATTGTTTTTGAACCCATGTGTTGTCTTCACATAGTCCTGAACAGTATTTTTTCAATCTAAATTATCTTCGTAATTAAAAAGATAAAAAATTATGTATATCTCATGAGAACTTACTTTGAAAAACATTTAGAACAGTAGAACAATAAGCTGTTTGATAGTGCACGAGAAAATACGAAAACAGATATATGAACAAGTAAATATATTGAAAAAATATTGGTACTTAAGTACAGAAGAGAGAGATAAAATAAATAAATTCTAAATAAATATGTTTAAAAGAAAAGCGATGATAAGTAAATAGACCTACTCATGTTATCCATATGCCTGAAAAATATAATTATTAAATATTTATGAAGAACATACTGGTGTCTTCTAACTTCTGTCACCCTTAGTGTTCCAAAAATTACTTCACTTCAAAAAAATATATACATTCAAACTTGAAATATTTATATTTTTTTCAAATTTCTTTAAAACCGAAAACAATTAAATTTTTCCTTTTCCGATGGTAGTTTACATTTTCATTGTAGATTTTCCCAGGCCATTCAATTTTAAGAAAAGTAATAGAAAGTAATGTTGAAAAAAAAATCGATAGAATCAACCAGTAGACGTATACTTTGATTTAGTGATATGTAACTGGAATTTTTTAATTTTTTTTTAATTTTAGATTTTTACACATGGAATTTTTTAATGTGTTTTTAATTTAAGAATTTTACACATGGAATTTTTTAATTTGTTTTTAATTTAAGATTTTTACACAACTTGATTTCAACAAAGTTTTAGGTTGGCACATAAAAATCATAGTTAGAAACTTTTTTCAATTTTTCATTCAACTCGAGTCGGTAAAAAATACTAAACTTAATTTTTGAATGCTTTAATTCAAAAGAATGGGAATAGCTACTTATAACACTTAGAAAGAAAAGAGAAAGAAGAAGAAGTTTACTGCCCATTTACCTTGGTTTTTTTAAGCTCATTAGGTGTTTAAAACTTAAAGTTAAACTTAGAGTGAGTTGAATCAAGCGGAAAACTGGGAAGAAAAAAATAATAAGGGTTTTTTTTAGGACACATTACTTTAAATCGTAATCGTTGAAATTCAAATGAAGATACATTTTTATTTAGACATGAACGAGTTGTGATTTTTTTTCTAAATATTCTCTGTTTTCACAACAGTTAAACATTTAAAAACAAAAGTCACTTATGCTACTTATTCGTGACAAAACATAAAATGAAATAATTTAAAAAAAATTTATCGGCAAAAAAAGTTTAATGAGCATTGTAGCAAAGGCGTCTGATTTATACTTACCACGCTTGAGGTTCTGATTTCGAATCTTGATGGCCCATGACTTTTTAATTAAGAATGTATTGTAAGTTCCTATCAAGCAAGGCTGCTAAGTTGAACGTTAAGCCCTTCTTTATTTTGAACGTTAAACGGACGTTAAATGAGCCAAATGATTGTCAATTAATTCCTCGGTATGAATTATGAAGAAAATAATAGTGCTTAAAAACGAAAGGTTATTCATATAGGTTCAATCTATGCTTAGAAATTAAAAATAATCATTTTTTCCTAACTCATAAATATTAGGCAAGTACCCAAAAAAAAGTAAGGAAATATTTTTTAAAGAAAAGCAACATTGTGTTAATTCTGCAATAAAATATGGATCGACGTTATAATTAGAATTCTCTAGCTATGTCAAAATTATTTAAATAACGTAAAACATGAAATATTCAAATTAACCCTTACCCTTCAGAAACGCAATATCTGATAGTGAATTTCTAATAAACTCAGACTAACATCGTTTCGCATAAAACAAGATTAAACTTCCATTTGTAAAATTACTAATGTCACAATTACAACATTCTCTAAGTATTGCAGGCTTAATGTTTCAAAAACAGTGAATAAGTGGTATTCCACGAAGTTTATATAATATTACAATCTAAGCTTTGGTATACATTTTTAACTGCTCATGCTTTCCTGATTTTTCTTCCAAAAAATATACATTTTATGTGTGAAAAAAGTATTGTAAAGTGATTTGTCTCCTCTAAAGATCGAAAACGGGACTAGAGCTTTGGATGCGCAGGAGCATCGTTCATGGTTGTACTACTTATCTCAGCATATATACACATATGGGCAGAATTCAGGTTATGACAGCGAACAGCTTCGTCATTTCAGCCACCAACGCTTGCAGTTTTTAACCTGGACATACTCTCAGTAATTTCCCAATTCATTATTTTCTATTCACGTACTGTTCAATCAAGGAGTACTTATTGAGGAGTGTGGTGGAGTATTCAATATTCCTCCATAACTTTTTTAGGTATTATATAACCAGCCAATTCACGCTTATAAATACATTCATCTTTGATGTGCACTAAAGAGGACACAAAACAAGGTATAAAATAGCTTTTCCACCAAAACTCGTAACAGGAGACCAAAATACTCGCTACCGTGCTCATGCCCAATCTTCAAATCATGCGAAATTCGTACATGCTCTCTATATGGAGCTATGGAAAGGCAATACTCATTGAGCAACCTTTCTTTACATAGTACACACTTATGCGCGCTTTGGCCCAAAAGTTTTTTTTAAATTTTAATTTATTTTGTACCTGTACAGGATCATATACTAAACAAATATGAACACATGATTAATGTATCACATAGCAAAACACTAGCACTAATGCCAGCACTGCATCGGTAGAACACATGCTTTGAGGAGTCAACTCAAGCTGGCACTCAATGATTAGGCGTCAAAGAGGTCTCGAGGCCACCGTCGGTTGAGTCGACGTGGCGGGTTGTCAGGATGGGAATGAGTGGAGAGGGCTCGAGCAGTATGGTTAGGATGGTTGCTGTGGAAGGTTTAGAATAGAATATAGATAGTGAGGTTAATGACATAATAAAGTGCTTTGATAATTTGTCTAAAGACTTTCGATTGGAAGGAGTGGATGCGATGAATATTGGATGGCTTGGCAGTACCCCATATTTCCACTCCGTATGTCCGTATTGGTCTTAGTAAAGTCTTGTACAGAGTTAGCTTTGTCTTAGTTGTCAAAGTCGATTTTGGTCTTAGAAGTCTTCGTAGTAGTCCACGTCTTGTGTGGGAATTCCCTGTCAATCTGCCGTCGAAATAAAGTCCCAGGTATTTGACTTGAGTAGAAACTGGTATCTCTTTGTTGTTGATGTACAATGGAGGGTAAGACTGCTTTATCAGCGTAAAAGTACACTGAATGAATTTTTCTTTGTTCAATGTGGTCCTCCTTTTTTTATACCAGTCTTTGATCAGATCAAGTGTTCCTGGATGTTGGAGATAGCTTGGAAAGGATTCGAGTTAGAGAAAAGGATTGCGGTGTCGTCCACGTAGGTGGTGGTAATACTGTCAGGATTTATTGGTAGATCAACAGTATAAATGATATAAAGGATAGGACCAAGGATACTGCCTTGCGGTACACCGGCCTGTGTCTGTTTGACTTCCGAGAATTTATTGCGGCACCTACCTCTGAAACATCGATCAGTATTTCAATAGTAGGATTTCAATAAAAGGTAATAATGAGATGATAGGAAGCATTTAAGTATGCCTGGATGTCGGACCTGTCGAAAGCCTGCGCTACGTCTATGAGCCCAAAATTAGACGCAAAATGTTGTAACTTTTTAAATTTTAATTTAAATAAAACATTGGTTTTAGAAATGTGAATAGGTGTTATATTTTTAACATTTTAAATTAATAACTATCATTGCCTAGTCTACGAAGAGAAGTTTACATCGTCATCAAGAATCGTTTTACTTTAAAACATAAACATAAATCTTTGAAGTTAGCGATTTCCAACGAGTTGGATTTTTTCACACGTTTTTCAACGGATCGTCGACTGTTATCTTCCTCGTTGACGACCCGACACCGGGCACATAACAATATTTTCCCTTTTCTTTCTAAAACTGCCGTGTCTTTCACGTAAATCACACCGAGTTGTGAGGAGTTTAAATCTGCAGGGGAGAAGCACCACTTAGAAGTGACAAGGGAGCAAGATTACCTCCGATAAATCCGGCTGCGGCCATAATTCGTTGCCCCTACTTTGATCTTACCTCTTATGCTTCAGTCGGTTTAACAAGGTTACACTCTCTCTAACGTGTCAATCAAGTACAAATTAGAAATTCAATCTCAGAACGCTTTGATTTCATGAAAACTAGTATCAGTTCGTCTCACGATTAGAACAACTGCATTTTGTTTCGGTTAATTTCAAAAGATTCGGATAGAATTTATTAATCCATTATTGTAACCATATCCTCTGGTAAAGTTATAATGTAGTTTATTATTACCCGTTCTTCATAAAGATAAAATTTACATATTATAATCTCAAAAGTGTGTAAGCATATTATTTCAAGGCGCGCTTGTGTGGCAGATCAACATATTTCAGACCGAAAACACCGTGTACGTCGGGGAGTGGAAGTTTTCATGTTACAAATTGCCCTTAGGCCTTGATTCGACTGAGAGTAATATTGTAAGAAGGATCCATCAGTTTGACAAAAGTAAGCGACATGCAAGTGTATCACAAGGAAACGGAATGCCAACCGGCTTACATGGGAAAATATGAAAAGCCGGATTTGCCCTATCAAGTGGAACGGGCAAATAGCTCCTGATTCAACCCTTTTGTTTCAAGCCCTTTATTCATTTTCTTCATTTCAACTTTTTAATCCTTTTTGTTTTTAATAGCTTTCTAGTTTTACAATGTTACGCTGTTTATTCCTGTTAAATCTAGATAAATAAATTGTTATTTAGGAATAAAATACAGAATGCAATATGATAGATTAGATAGATAGGAAGAGAGAGAAAAAAGTTGGAGAGATAGAGAAAGAGATAGACAAATAGGGATAGATAGATAGATAGATCGATAGATAGATAGATAGATAGATAGATAGATAGATAGATAGATAGATAGATAGATATATAGATAGATAGATAGAGAAAGAGAGAGAGAGAGAGAGAGAGAGAGAGAGAGAGAGAGAGAGAGTGACCGGGAGTGAGAGAGAGAGAGAGTGACCGGGAGAGTAAAGAACGAACGTGTATGGACAGAAGGAAGAAAGAGTGAGTAAGTGAAAGCGATAAAATGAAGGCGAGAGAGAAGAAAAACAGAGATATGGAGAGAGAAAAAGGTAAGAGGGTGAGTAAGAAAGAAAGAGAGTGAGAGAAGGAATGGGGGAGATTGTTTGACTGATTAATGTTTTATTTATTGTCACAGTGATTTGATGAAATCTGACCACTGTGACATCCAACAACTTTTCACAACAATCATTACAAAACATAAAATACAAGTTATATAAAATTATAAATATAAAGCATTTTTATACATACTTAAATTAATGAACAAACACAATGCTACTGATTTCGGACTTAAAAAATAAAGTAATATGTAGTAATGTAATAAGCAAAATAAGGAAAATATTGTGTACATTTTTATATTGTTTTTAAGTAAATAATTTATTTTTTACATTGATTAATTTTTTTATGCTGTCGTTACTTTTTATTAATTTTATTTATTTTATATTCATTACTTAAATTATTTTAAAATACAATGCTTTTTATTGTAAATGATTTTGCATACGCTTCAGTTTTGTGGCAAGGAACAATAAGTTGAACATTAGTCGTTTAAAAAAATATATTTGTTCTTTACATTGTAAAATATTTATGATTCAGTTCGTTTTTAGATTTTCAATTTTTAATACATTGAGAACTTTAAATTTATCATAGATTCTATCGTCAAGTTATTCAGTGGGTAGTCATAAAAAAATAAGATATGGGGACCGCGGTAGCCGAGTGGTTAGCGTGAGAGACTCTCGGCTCATAGACGCCGCGGTCGTGGGTTCGATTCCCACCGTCGCCTCTGGCCCATTAAAAAAAAAGTATTAGAGAGAGAGAGAGAGAGAGAGAGAGAGAGAGAGAGAGAGAGAGAGAGAAAGAAAAAGAATGGGAGAAAAAACGAGAAACTGCGATGATTTATTCACGAACCTCAACAGTATAAAATCGACTGCAAAGAAGATCACATTAGAATTGAAATTACACGTGTGCCGCGTAAAGTAAATAATCAACAAACAGTCAAAAAGATTAGAGAAAAGGGACATAGAATCATAAAAATTGCTGAGATACTATCACGTATAATTGTAAATCAATTCAATCAAACTTGAAGCTAAATTAATGGAATTAAAAGACAACCCAACTAGCATTAATTAAGCTCCAATAGAATTAGCGGAGGTGAGAAAAGTATCAAAGCATCCAACATTCCTCACCTTAAACTGGTTTTTTTCGAGTAACACTTTTTTCGTTTGTACCTGCTTCTTAACACAGAATTTTTTGCAATAATACACAAGTATGAGTTTATTATTATTATAAAATACAATGTAAACATTTTACAGTAAAAAGCTTCATAACATTTAAAATGTTGAAGTTGTTATCGTGAACCAAAATTTCTCAAATTGGCCATTAGTAGTATAATTTTTTTAATATATGTTTATGTATATTAAAAATATTATTTGTCTTAATTACAAACAATTATGCTGAATCACCAATGTTGCACAAGTCTTCCAAATACTTATTCTCTTTTATTTCAATGTTGTTGTTCATCATCAGTTAAGTTCACGTGGCCTTTTGTTAATATATTCTTTTAGGTAAAGTTCAATGTATGGTGGTAGCCAATAAACAGACTTGTTAAGCAACTTAATAGAATCTCGGAATAGTTAATATCCTCAAAACCGGTTCGATTAGATTAGGTCGTAAGTATCCCCCGAGGCTGGTTCGGTATCAGTAGAGGGCACCGGTCCCGGCACCGACAGAACGCAAAGGAGGTGGAACGGCAGACCCTTCCTCCAAAGGGTTGCCTATTGAATTAAACTATGCCCTTCTCCAAAGCTGCCGTTGCTTTTGATGTTGGCAAATCGAGAGGGGCTGTGTGGGCTAAAGGTACAACTGCAGAAACTAAAATCGCTTCTTTTCTGTGTTCAACAGCCTTTTGGAAATTAAAACACGGCGTTTCGATTATAGGATTTATGTTCCCTGCAGGTAAAGTTTGTATTGAATAAATTTAAAACAATTAATTATTTAGTTATATAGTTTTTGTAATTCTAATTTTGAAAAAGGATTAGTTCTTAACACTTTTTTCAAACTGTAAATTTGGTAAAAGGTATAAACAATTGTCAATAATTTGATTCAATAATATGAACACAATAATAAGATGTAATTATATAAGCAGTGAATTATATTATTGTGAGATTACACTGTGTACGCCAACCTATACGCCCAGTTGACCTAAAACTATTAATTTCAAATTCTGTAAACAGAGAATGGTAAAACCGCTGAGCTGGTAGAAAAAGAAATAACGCTGCCAAACTGTGGCAGGTTAAGAAAGAAATCGCTGGTCCTCGGAGAACCGTTCGAACTAGGAAAAGTTCATACTGACAAGACTACGCATAGGTCAGACAAGAATAATTCACGGGCAACTTCTGGCCGGAAAGCGACCGCGTAGGTGCTCGTTATGCAAGGATAGAATAACAGTCGAGCACCTCTTCAGCTGTAGAAGGCTTGATGTATATAGACAATATTTTGGCATATCGGACCTGTGTGTAGTCTTGGGGCACGGCAGCGGATCGCTGTTCCGGAACCTCAGGGCAGGTAGCTAACCATAATAGGAATTTTCAAATGTATTTAGTTTTGTTATGTGTGATTGTGTTGTGTCTGCGTTTGACTTTATGTTAATTTATTGAAATGAATGTATTATATTAGCATGAAAGGAAGGAATTGATTTAACCCCGCCCCGAGGAATATAGAGTACTCTGGGGGAGTGGATGTGACCAGACATCTATGTTTGTGGTCATGTATATATATATATTGTAAGTTTAGTTTCTAGTCTGTATTTAACAACCTGAGGTACAAACGAGAGACTAGCATTCTAGGAAATCAACGTGGTATAAATTTGAAATCAGAGAGTTAGTAACCAGATTGAGACGCTCAAATGGCTGCAGTTTAAAACAAGATATGCGCCAAAAAAAAGGAGAGAAGGAAAACACGCAGAGGGCCGGCGATGACCTCAGCTGTTTGTCGGCCCATAAACTTTACTCGGTTTGCATCAGTCACAAAAAAAAAAAAAAGTGAAAAGAGTGGTGTTACATATTACGTCTTAATGGCTACCGTATCGGGCCAAATTTTACACACTATTTACTATGCACATTTTTGTCCAGGTACCTTTGGGCCAAAGGGAGGCTGTTGGCTGGAGAGCAAAACCTCGCTAGAAAACTGATGTTTTGTGTGGCATTGAAGGCCACATCTTCCTGTAAATGCAGCAATTCTTTCTCCATATAAAAAAATGTCTTTTGCATCGTCAAAATGTAGTATTATTTATATCTAATTCAAAAGAAATGTCCCATACCATTAAGATATCTACCGTTAAAGAAAGCTCCTATTTTCGACCTGATCACAGAAAAACTCCCCGATAAATTGGTTCTTTACTTAAAATGCTGTCTTTTCCTTAATTGCCTTTACAATATTGAACAACATACTACCCATAACTATGGAAATTTTCCTTTGTCTAATTGATTCCAAAGCCTAAGAAACCTCAACTTTTCTTCATCCCACCGTCCAATTAGTCTGTTATCAATAATAAGCAAAATCTATCAGAACAATAATAATAATAATAAAGCCTTGGTTCCATACAGAGAGCGTGTAGGCATGCCGCCTGACTTAGGAAGAGTTCTCGAATAGGGTAGCAAGTTTCAGAGTCCCCTGTTTTGCTTTTTAGGGGAAATTTTTTTTTTATTGTATATAATACGGCTTATGTGTTTTGTCTGAGTGCATGTATTTATTAGCGTGAATGGCGAGGGGTGAGGGTGAAATATAACATCATCATCGCCACTCGAACGTAGAGAGCGTAGAGAGTTTGTGTTCGGGGTCGATGGCGAAATATTTATAAAAGTACTCCATCGACTCCAATCTAGGTTAGCTTAAGTATAGGTCGGTGGAGGAATATCAAGTACTCCACCGACCAAACGGAATGAGTGTACTGTATGGATGTATTTATGCGTATAAATGTAGTTATTTGTATGAATGTAGTGGTTGAAAGTGTAATAGATATAGACTTAGTTGGGGACTGAAATGACCTAGATGTCGGAAGCCCCAGCCAAAAAAAAAAAAATAATAATCTATAAATATCATATATACATTTAATGATAAAAACTTTGCATAAACATATTCGCCGTATTATTCATTTCCGAAATCTTGTTCCTGACTCGCAGTATGGGCTGAGACGTTCTCATTCTATTATTCAGCAGTGCCATCGCGTCGTAGATATAATGGCAAAATCGCTCTTGACCGAAAGGAGTGTTATTCCTAGGTGTAAATCAAGCCTTACATCATGTATGGCATTCGGGGCTACTCTAGAAGCTTATGAGCTTTGCTTTACTACTTGATTCTAAAATCTTACTTGACCGAAAAATACTTTTAATCAGATGCAGGGGTACCCCAAGGTAGTATCTTAGAACCCAGCCTCTACCGCAGACGTTTCTAACCTTTCTGAAACTATCCTTACCACCTATGCGGAACATTCCGCTATCATTTGCTTGCATAAAGATCCCGCCATTTATCCAGATTCTAAACAAATCAATGTGACATCTCTTGAGCAGAGGATCAAGAGGTGTAAAATGTCAGTTATCATAAAAAAGTCATTTTCAGCCTTCAAAGAAAAACACTCTTCTCACCTATTACAATAGTGTTCATATCCCACCAACTGACAAGAAGTAATAAACTTTTTTTAATATGTTTTGTGGCAAGATGTGCCATATACATATTATGTAATTATACAACTATTATTATTGTTATTATTCAAATGAAAATTATTTTAACATTGTACTACCAAATGGTTTTAGATTTGGGCTACAATTTCATAAATCATTAAACTTAGAGATTATATTACAGATCATTAAAGATTAATTCTTAAAGTTAAAATTTGTTAAAGTTTAATTTCTTCAAAAACTTTAGAAGCTCCGAAATATGTTCTTCTTCAACCAGATTGGTGTATCTCCACTACAAGCCACGTGCCGCATCAGTTGAGCCTTTTTCTCTTGTAAAATCATGTCGTACCCCATACGCTTTGATTGTTGACATATTATTTCGCGCGATATGATGTCTTTAGAGTGTTTTCTAATATATCTATTGAAATTTTACTATTCGTCCATATATTGAATATTCCTTTAAAGTTTCCAAGCGACGTGTTCTTGTAATCAGCAGTCCATTCCAGACTTTTCATAATCGCAAGTCTTTCTGCTTGGTTGTTGGTGGACTTCTCTCTCAGTCTAAATTTTCCCGTGTAAATAATGATTCTTTGATTTATACTATAAACGTAGAACTATCATGTTTCCCTGGATAACTTCCATCGGTATCGATATCGTATATGTTTCAATTGCCATGCCTTTTATCGTAAGAAGTCCAATATCTTTGATTTTTGCCGGGTCTATTCGTTCTTTAAAGTTGATCGGCCTATCACATTCACCCAGATCCCCTGGATTTCCACTTCTTGTTATTGTATGAATTTGATCCATTTCCACTTCCATTGCCTCAAATGATATGGTTCCTATCATTTTACCATTTTTTGGCAATCAAACCTTGACATCTACTTTTTTCAAGTAAAGTTTTATTGTCAATCATTCGTCTAATCTAACCATCAATAAATAGATGCTTCTTTCTTCTTAAAAGATTACTGGGCAAACGATCAAAACTGATTCTACAAATCGAAAGGCTCATTTATCACTCCCTTCTGAGATCGTAAGAGTTTAATCAAACGTTCCAACCTCCAACGTATCAATCTTCAAAATCCAAAATAATTGACAATAGTTTTTTGGGTATGTGGTCCTTGAATTAATGACAACAATGTATTATACATATGCCACCAACCTTTCGACTCTATATTTGATCTTTCTCAGGACAATATACGAAGTTATCAATAAAAATAACAATATAAGAAACATTGGCAATCAAGGATTTAAATTTTTTTATTCAAAACACCTCTCTACATTTTTTAAATGCGAATAGGCTCAAGAGAGTATACAGTCTATTTGCAGGTAAAGAGGTGTTTTAAAATTTAAATATTTGACTGTCAATATTTCTACATTGTTATTTTTCCATTTATGTTTTAGTGGTCAATTGACCAAGTTACTTCTTTCCATTAATTATTCTTTTATGTAAAGTCTTGGTTGAGATATAAAAGTCACTGTCACGAGCGGGATTCGATCCTACGACATTCGGCTAAATACGCCGCTGCTCTACCACTTGAGCTATCGTGACTTCGATCCTCCCGGACTCTCCATCTCAACCTACATCCGTTCGAATTTTCCTTCTTTTTGCCATTTTCAAATGTCGTGTAATCAGGATTCGAATCGTAGCAACTTATGAAGTGGGGACGGGGAGCTGTTTATTGAAGTGATTCTTCTTTTACTTATTAAATATTAATCCATTTATGTTTTAGTGGTGAATTGAGCAAGTTATTTCTTTCTATTAATTATTCTTTTTATGTAAAGTCTTGGTTGAGATAAAAAAGTCACTGTCACGAGCAGGATTGGAACCCACGGCCTTCGGCTAAATACGCCGCTGCTCTATCACTTGAGGTATCGTGACTTCGATCCTCCCGGATACCACCTGTCCATCTCAACCTATATCCGTTCGAATTTTCCCTCTTTTTGCCATTTTCAAATGTCGTGTAATCAGGATTCGATTCTCAGCGACTTATGAAGTGGGCACGGGGAGCTAAGTGAAGTGATACTTCTTTTACTTATTAAATATTAATCCATTTATGTTTTAGTGGCCAATTGACCAAGTTACTTATTTCCATTAATTATTCTTTTCATGTAAAGACTTGGGCGGATGAAAAAGTCAGTGTCAGGTTGTAGGTTGAGATTCTTTCCCACTGAGAACACATATCTCCGTAATGGGTATTCTACCAGATCCAGATCGAAATAAAAAGAAGAAACGGCAAGTGGGTGTCGCAGAGTGTGATAGGTAGGGTAGGTCTAGATTTGAAATCTTTGAAGGAGCGGACATCACCAAATCACTCCCCGAGATAAAATGATTCAAAATCTTGGGGTTTGTGAACAAGTCCAAGAGATTTATGCAGGACACGTGAGCCGACCAAGTCCCGGACCTTTTAGGGATGGGGTACGAGTCAACCCAGGCATTTAACCACTCGGGTCTTGGTCGTCCACCCTGCGTACCATATATATATATACATATATGTGTGTGTGTGTGTGTGTGTAGGTTGAGATAGAGAGTTGGTGTCCGAGAGGATCGAAGGCACGATAGCTCAAGTGGTAGAGCAGGGGCGTATCAAGCCGAAGATCGTGGGTTCGAATCCCGCTCGTGACACTTACTTTTTTATCTCGACCAAGACTTTAAATAAAAAGAATAACTGTATTGAAAACTATGTATAATAGAGTGTTGCAATTAATTCAGGGACTATCCATCCAGTAAACACAGACATATCCAATAAATTCTCAAATCCAGCATGGATAAAATTTGTTAGATAACAAAACAACATGAATGATAGTGATTAACGCTAATACAAAGGAGTACTCATGAGGATTTCTTCGTATTGGGTTGTCCGGAAAATAATGCAGGATTTTAAGTTTTCATTAAAAAAAATCTATATAAAATATTCTGTTTACGTTTACAGGATTACTCATTTGTATGAATGTCAACACTTATTAATCCTCTTCCAAATGATATTGTTTGTTTACCTCTGTAGCATTCCGCTACTTGGAAATAATTCAGTCATCCTTATAATGTCAAAGCGAGAATTTCGTACGATTTTCTTTTACGAGTTTAAACTCGGCCGAAGCGGAGCCCAAACGGCTAGAAACATTAACCAAGTCTGGGGCGAGGGTTGTGTTAATGAGTGCACTGTGCAAAGGTGGTTTAAAAAATTTCGGGAGGGAGATTTCAGCCTTGAAGATGAAGAAGGTCGTGGAAGGCCTTCCTCTCTTAATGATGATGTTCTGCGATCAGTGGTGGGTGCAGAGCAACTCAAAGTCAGTAAAACGACCGTCGCTGACCACCTCAAGGCGATTGGAAAAGTGAAAAAACTCGAAAATTGGGTTCCACACTCATTAAACGATCGCCAAAAAAATCAGCGCTTTGATGTTTGTGCATCACTTCTTTGTCGAAACAAAAATGACCCATTTCTGGCCAGAATTGTTACATGTGACGAAAAGTGGATTCTCTACGATAACACTAGACGTTCTGGACAGTGGCTCGACAAAGGAGAAGCTCCAATACATTTTCCAAAGCCCCCAACTCATCAAAAAAAGGTAATGGTTACGGTATGGTGGGCTTCATTTGGTTTAATACACTACAGCTTCTTAAATCCTGGCGAAACCATCAATGCTGAATCATACTGTAACCAAATTAATACCATGCATCAGAAATTGGCAGTAATGAAGCCCTCTTTGGTCAATCGGAAAGGGCCCATTTTGTTGCATGACAACGCTCGACCACATGTGTCACGTGTAACGTCACAAAAATTATTGGAGCTTGGCTATGAAACTTTGCCTCACCCACCCTACTCTCCGGACCTCTCGCCTACTGACTACCATTTTTTTAGACACCTGGACCACTACTTAGAACACATAATATTCAAAAATCAAACGGAACTGGAAAATGCATTTATTGACTTTATCAATTCTAAAAATTCTGAATTCTACTCAGACGGAATTAATAAGTTACCAACACGTTGGGAGAAATGTATTGAGAGTATGGGAAATTATTTTGATTAAAGAACATTGCTTTAAAGTAACTAGTTTCTTTTTTTTTGTTTAATACCAAAATCCTGCATTATTTTCCGGACAACCCAATACTATAACATTTACTTAATCATAGCGTGTAAATATTTTTTTCTTAAATCGAAACAAAAAATAAGGAAACGTTTTAAAATATCTGCTGTGATTATTCTGTCTTTGCTTAATCATCTTTATTAATGTGCGGTATTTCTGAAAAGCGGTATATGCTTCGGGGCTGAAAGGACCAAGCTGTCGGATGCCCCTGTCAAAAAATAATAGTAATAATAATAATGTTCGGTGTGAAATTAATCCACGACTGTATTCAAAAGGTTCCATTTATCCGTGACCGAGTAAATGGCACGCGACGATAGACGGTGACGTTCGAGATCAATACGAACTACATGGTTAAAAATAAACTATCGTGAGTAAAACAAACAAGACTGACTAGATCGTAGTTTGGCAATGTTGACAAAGTTTTCTAGAAAATAGTAGGAAGCTTGATGGGGTGAGAACAAGGTGTGTAAGTGGGTCAAAACGAAGCATTATTGTGCTTTATGTTCCCAATGAGGCCGTAAACAATGGAACTACACATGTCATGCAGGGCCATTTATGAAGTCCTTAATTAAAACAGATAATTGTAACTTTCCTAAAGGGGTAACTTCAAATTCCCAACGATGCCTGGACAACTTCTACTCTTTATTTGTAACATCCGTCAACGTTATCCGTTCCGTGTCTTTCCTCCCCCTTTTTGGGTTAAAACCTGTTTTCGCTTCAGTAGACAGGAGGCCCGATGGGAGCTGAAAGAGAGATGGAACCTTAACAATTTATGATGCTATCTTTCATCGCTTTTTTTCGTGAAATTAAATTTCTAAAAAAAACAGGCGGGGGAAAGCTGAGAGAAAAATAAGGAGAAAGGTCTAAAGTGAAATCATAAAAAGGGACGCGGAATCTTTGTCTCTGAATAACTTTTACACCCCGGTCACGAGGAACAAAATTATGCGTGTGAAGAAAATTTATTTAAAAATGAATATACATGCCTTCGTTCAGTACATTCTACATAATAGGAAATTTTTTTTCGCCACCCTACCTTTTCCTCATACAATTTTAAAAATACATAGCATGTATTATGTACAAAAATGAATCCATTTAAAATAGGTAAAAACCCAAAAAGTTTTGTTCCAATTATTAAAAAAAATATTAGTAGTGAAGATTAAAAAAAAAGAAACATTACATGGCACAAATATATATTAATATTTTTGTTTTTGTTATAGATTTTTTAGTAAACCCTACCCTTCTTTTTTATAATAATAACATAAAATATATGACAAATACTGTAAGTGACATAAATGACAAAATTGATGAACATAGATTATGGCAGGTAACGAATGGCATTGATCCATGGTCTAGGGAGGCCGGGTGAAGAAAGGAATGGACTGTACTTATGAGAGTACGTATAAATAATAATAAACTTTTGATAATAGGCTCTTTTTGGTGTAGAAACCACGTCGTTGCCAATTACGTACCGAGAGAATAAATGGTGAGGTTATTTTACAATGTAGAAAACTAGAAGCTTGCAGCTAAAGAGTACATGGTGACCTATCGTAGTGACATTATTGCAAGGTAACAGGCATGAATGTCTGTTCGAGTACGTCAGAGCTACCAGAGATTTTAATACATAGTAGGTGTGCATTTCTGTATATAGTCTATGTTTATGTGTTGGTGTGATTGTAAATTATTGAGAGGACTATCCTTCACCCCAAAGAAATCGAGCGTCTGGGGCTATTTATTAGCGTGAATGGGGCTGTAAACCTGGCTCGATGAACAACAGTGCTCTGGGGTAATGTGCATGTATCTTCTTGTTTTTTATTGCTAATTTGATAACCTGAGATAGCAAGAAATTAGCAAGTGAAGAAAATTCACAGAAACCGGTGTTGACTTTTCTGAACGGAAAGCTGGTGATGACCACTAGAAATTTGTTAGCCCAATTATATAACATACTTTTCGTATGTCTATTGATAAATCTTTTCGAAATTATATAACAAAATATATTTATTTGGAGATCGTGAGATGCGATCTAGTATTCCTGGTAAGTGAAATTTGGTCTCTCAAGTGAAGAAAGCCCGCAGAAACTGGAGATGATTTTCCTGAACGGAAAGCTGGTGATGACCACTAGATGTTTGTCAGCTCAATTATATACCATACTTTTGGTATGTCTATTGATAAATCTTTTCGAAATTATATAACATAAAATATATTTTTTTGAGATCGTGAAACGCGGTCTGGTATTCCTGGTAGGTGATAATCGGACTTACGATTTCCAAATAATCATTAACTAACCGTCGCTAAACACCACACATAAACTATATTAATATAAATGGTTAATATTATTATACAACAAATCTGAAATTCGTGTAACATAAACCAATGGGATTAATTTACTTTTGAGTTTAACGAGTAAAGTTTGAAGTTGCAGCATAATAACAATTATGTTAGTTTCTTTTTCAAGAAATTTATATCTGCCCTGGGAATAAAGCTTTACAGTGACAAAACTTAATTATATAAATGATAAAAATTTCCCATTTTTGTGTTGGGGAAATAATAATAAAAATATTTAACATACAATATTTTATTATTTTTATTTATATAATTGTGACGGTTTTGAATGAAACAAATTTATTTCCAGGTTTTTATAGTTATATGTCAGTAGAAGTAAAGTAAAATAATATTTTATTAAGAACTCATTAAAATTAAATTGCAAAAGTGATTCTCCTCGACCAATTAAAAAAGATCCTTTAAGACCATTGTCCTCCCTATTATTTACGGGCAATAAGAAGATTCATAAATTTAAATAACAGCATTTTGGTTTTAATTAAAATCGCGCCGGTATTATATTATCGTTTAGAAGCGTCTCATCTCTTTTTTGGCGGCTTCACTAAGACGATCGTTGTTCAAAAATGACGTACAGATCTGTTTAATATACAGTCATTGGCAGGATAATTAAGCGCAAGCCGACGAATCGTCCCAGGTGAATTATCCCGTCTTATCCGTCAATTTCAGACTTACTGCTATTTGCATAATAGCATTCGTTATGATAATACTAGTTGTAATTAATCATTCAAGCCAACGCGAATGGCGGTGCGCTGTAACGTCGCGTTTGATATGATTCATTGTTTTTTTTTTTACGTTGCCGGTCGTTTCGCTTTTTTGGCAGATGACCAAGGGCTTTTTTTCCAGGTATAAGCTGGACTTAGTGCCAACAACATAATGGAGAAAAACAAAGTATGTATATTTTCCAATTAAACGGATTTAATGGACTACCTAAAAAGGAATGAATGGTCCTTCTGTTTCTAATAAATCTAAAAAAAATTGATTGTTTCATAACAGTAAAAATAGCTCATTATTAAACAAATACCGAAGTATATGCAAGAAATATCTTTTTTCAATCAACCCCAAAATTTATGGCCATTGAAAAGGTTAATTATTATTAAAAAACAAATTATATTAGGTAAATATTACATAACGTTAGCGTGAATGGTGTGTGATGTGTGCGCAGATTTAACGGAACGCTATCTGAAATAGCATCCTACATTGTTTGACTTAAGATGGATCCACACCTATAAAATTTATGCCGAATTCGGCACAGTGTAAATGACAACGTACACAAGAATTAACCCACTTTCAATGCACACGCTCCGGGACCTGGACGGTCTTTTGACGAACATCAAAGGATTTACGCCGCATAAAGTGGACGTTTCTGCCGCATGAATGATACCGGTCTGCATACATTCTGTACCTCAGTGAGAGTTGTGTAGTTAATTAACCAGAGATGTTGTCATCTCCTTCGAAATGTGGAGATGTAGCAAAATCATAAGCGTAAGCATCGATAGCAAAACAGACAAACATGAGCGGAGACATTCGCCGCACGATGTTAATATTTGTGTGATAATATTTTTCTATTTTCGCAGAAAATATTTATGGGGAAAGCATTCGGTGTAAATCTTTATAGGTTTAGAATACCGTGCTCATTAACGAGTGTCGATGAAATCAACAAAGTAGGTTTGTTGAAAATATTATCCTATTTAAAAAAACATTATAAATTGTTTATTTTATATTTTTCGTTTTACAATTTGCACAAGTTTTCATGAATCCCGACTCCTAAGAATGTACCTATGGATTTTTGGTGTTCCAATTAGAATATTTAGCTGCTTAGTTACATATAAACATGCTAAAGTGCATCCTTCCATTTACATACTACCTTATCTTCATATCCTTCCTAACAAACCGATACCTCTTCTATTTTCCCCATTTTATCCGGCGTTCCCAATGGAAACACACTTGATCCCTTACTTTACTCCTTCTTTACAGCTGATCTCGGTAAAAATACATTCCCACACCTTAACCTTGACATACGCCGATGAAACGGCCACCCTTTTCCCGAATATCGATCCTGTTACTACTATCCACAATCTCCAATTGCATCTTTATATACTCTTGAACTCTGACTCCGACAGTGTCGAATCAGGCAAACAATCAAAAATCTAAAAACATAGTTTTAACTCTTAATGATAAAACACTCTCAAATGTCTATTTATACGGCACCCCAATTCCTCCAGCGAATATTATACGATATCTTGAACTTTTCTCGGATAAAAGGCTTATGTGGAATCGACACATCTGACTAAAGCGAATTGATTATAATGTTAGATTTAAAATGCTGAAGAAACTACATCACAAAAGATTTAAAATGACTTACTTAACAAAAAAAGATTACACACAACCCTGACGCACCAATTTCCACCTACGGTCGTCACCTATACTTGACAGCCAAGCGTTCCAATCTTAACAAAATTCAATCCCTACAATCAAAATCCTTTAGCACAATAGTTGATGTTCCATCCTACGTCAGTAACTATCCACTCAGATCTCATAATAACCTAAGTCCCAAACCTAGCCCAGTCCCGCTACAATAAATTTCACTCCAAATTATCCTTCATCACAACCCGTTAATTCGCAACCTGCGTTCAACACTTCCTTCCTACCTTCTTTGAAGACTGAAGCGCAGGCGGCCTCGTGACCATCTGATTTCGTAACTTCAGAAACTCTACGGACTGCTGTTGACTTCACGCCATAATGGCCAACTACGGCCACTTTTACTGGACGGTGGCCGTTCAAATCAATCACGCCAGACATATAAATGTAGATACAATATTGTGTATGTGTATGTGTATATGCGTATTGTAAATAGCATCATTTTTGCTTGTTGCATTTTGTATGCAGTTATAAAATAAATAAATGGAAAAAACATCTAAGCATGAATGACCATTACCTAGAAATACAGCAACTTTAAACATTTTTTTTTTCAATAAAGCCACAGGAATTGTGTAAAACAATCCTGGCTGAACTGCCTAAATACAATTAAAAAGCTAACATAAAAAAGTAGGTATAGAATGTGGTTATAGTGAGTATGTATGAGGTAACTGCCTGTAATATCTTACAAGGGGAGGATCAAGTTGGTGGGTTACGGATTTGGGTCAATCTTATTTTGCTCATTCTACACTCCAAAATATCGGACACGTATCCACCACTTTTTGTGAATAAGCCCTCGTTTCGCCATTTTTTTTTTTTAAAGTTGGAATTTACTTTTTTTTAAATATTTATTTCGCCGTACTATTTACACAAATCAATTATGTGAATATATCATTCTACAACGTTTTTATGTAGATTGCAATAAAAATATAGTAAAAGCTATCAAAGTTTATCTAAAAAAACTAGGACATAATTTCTTTTTTCATTTGCCAAAACTCGAGAAAATCCAAAACGTCCGTCACCAGTGTCTTTGTTTACCATCTTGCAAAATACGCACATAATTTGTGGTACAAAAAACTCCACGCTAGCTTAGCATTAGCGGTAAAATCCATTGTGCAAAACTCTTCAAATAGCGTAAACGGTATTTGAAAGACGTTAAATATAACGGTTTGAATAATCTCTCTATTTAGAAATATGTCTGATAACAACATAAACATAATAAAATGACTTAATTACAATTAGTGATCAATACAAAAATATAATTTAAAAAAGGAAAATGTAACAAACCAAAATCATCACGTCGCCACCATACGGCAGCAAAATTGCCGCATATTACTGAGACATATAACGCAAGAAAATCTGAAGTAGGCTACAACACTCGTCAAGATATATTTAGTAGGGATAGATGATAGATTTAGTAGATCGATGTACATATCCATTTATATATCGTTGCCATAAATCAGTTCAAAAATATCGAATGTTGTCCAAGACCTAGATTGCTAATTATTGTATAATTTGAATTGAATATTTTTGACCAAAGATAGAGTACTTTTTCAAAAAATTTGCATACGTGAAAAAACATTCCATTTGTAAGGCATCGTTATTAGATGATAATGAGATGGATTTTCTCCAATCTTACTCGAGGCAGTCCTGTCACTTCCTGCCAAAATTTGATAGATTTTTTTAAATACGGATAACTTGATGAATTTTATATTTGGCTTTAATCTCACACCTAATTCGGATTAAAAGACGTCATAATATTAGAATTTTTATGAACTTAGCCAGGCTTACTACAAGTCACAGCTGCGTAAAATACAATTAATTTTATTAAAGCGTCAAATAAGTTTAATTTAGGGAGCGAAAGTGCAATTAGGATTGTTTTTAGATGGTAAATTTGCTTTTTCAATTAAATGGATTATTCCTTAGATTGGCAATTAAGTTTAAAACTATTACATAAAAACCTTACAGTACAAGGTTAATTAATTGAAAGAAGTAATTTGGTCAATAGACCACTAAATATAACGGATTTAAAACTATTTTTACTTTTTCATAGTATGAAAAGTACTCTAGAGAGTAGGACGTTGTTGTTATATGCATATTAAAAATTATTTATAGNAATTAATAATATAATAAATTACTTATAATATATTATGTATATAATTCCAGTTATTGAAGCTACAAACATTTTATCACTAAAGTCAATAATAAGATGGTGATACAGTGTTGTGTAACTGTGCAAGCGTGTAGTGGATATTATTGAGGATGACTATTTTTGTTCAGCACAATTATAAATTTTTATGTTACATTGGTAAATAAAAATGAATAATTTTCTACAATTTTCATTTCGTTGGTTTTTGAGAGAAAGTGCAAGCTTAATTAGATGGCTGGTCGAAAGGCTTCAGCTGATACAACTAGAAAATATATTTTTCTGTTTCTGTCTCGTTCCTGAAACATCTCATTTACAACATGCCCCAGGTCGTGAATAACACCGCTTATAAAATCTGTCTTTGTTTGTTTTTGCCTTTTTTTTTAAAGTTATAAAATGAAAATATACCTCCACGTCAGGTGAAAATACAAAAGTAATTAGAGGTTTTCAAAGCACTATTATGGCAGTATCTATTTTGCCAATCTATCTAAAATTTCAAATTTTTAGTCAATTTTCAAGTGTCATAAGTCCTAATTTACATTTAGGTTTAAAAGAATGTATTTAGTGAAAATAGTTTAAACAAATTTTGATTTTTTTTAATTTTTTTTCGCAGAATGCTTTTTTAAATGCTTTCGACTATGCAGGGTCATTATTTAATTACAGAAAGGGCTAGAATATTATATTATAACGATGACGAAAATTGGATTAATTATGCTTGATTAAAGGATTATCTTTTGTAAGAGTACCAGTATTTAGACTAAAGGGTTTCAATTACTCTGCACTCACAGGTCACTGGTAAAATTACCGTTGTAACATCCAGTTATTACATGTGATCTTCAATAAATCTTTGATGATATTGATCTAATTAAAACGTAAATAGTAGGACGAGGAAACTTAATGACTATAACTATTAACGAAATGATAATGGAATAAAAATTTTGAACAGTTAATTTTCATTCCTGACATTAAATAATAAGAAAATAGGTTCTAGATAATAATATTAAAAAAAACCCACTGTATGTACTGTCATCAAATATTCCGATGACTAAATAAAATGCAATTCAGATGTTTAAAATTTATCTTTATAATACATTATTATCATTGAACTAATTATTAATAAAAAATTCTTTTGTTGGAATTTTGATAGTTGAACATCATTAACATGTTAAATTCACTAGTTTTCGTGGTCCGGTTGACCAATTAATATCTTTCAATTAATTAAGTTTTTTAGTCGTGATAAAAAAGTCAGTGTTATGATTGGGATTCGTACTCCACTTTTTTAATTTTGAAAAATGGCCAAAAAGGAGGAAAAATTCAAAAGGAGGGGTTGAGATGGGAAGTTAGTGGCCGCGTGGATCGAAGTCACGATAGCTCAAGTGGTATTGTAGCGGCGTTTCTAGCCGAAGGTCGTGGGTTCGAATCCCGCTCATGACACTGTCTTTTTTATCTCAACTAAAAATCTTGAGTAATTGAAATTTATTAACATGAATTATAAACCAAAGGCAGTACCAAAAATAAACCAACCGAACATGAAACCTCTAAAAAAGACAGCAGATAATCTCATCAACAGTACTTAACTCAGATATTAAGAACATCAATGATATAATCTCAAAGGAAGTGATTAAATTTGTATAAATGTACCAGTGAATAATTCACTTATTCTGAATAGTATTACATCAGTACATTAAATTTATCAATAAATTAAGTGACAAAATAAAAAAACCATATTGATATCAGTACTCTTGAATATATTTGTCAATTAGATTGATAAAATATTTATTATTTTTAAAGAATATTTAGTAAAACGTTTAATTACATTAGGTTTGCCCTTACATATCAACACATTTATACAAATTTATTATTTTAAATTGACAAGAAAAATGTGTAGATGGAGATGTTTCATTTTACCATTATTTTCACATATAATGGGGGATAAATTTTGAAATCTTTTCTCTCCGATTGATGAATTCCCTTCAACCCTTGCACCTTTTGTCACCCTTTTCGCCGAGTGATCTGAAAGGATCTTGACTGACAAGGAAGGTTAGATGGGAGGCTCTATCGCCATCCGTAAGACATTACTTATACATGAAGAGCGAAGGGTATTTCCTTGGGGATAAAAAGTATTTCTATTTATCATGCCGGCACGAGGCACTTTGCTTGGATCTAATATGCTGGACGATATAGTTAACGCTGGTAAGAGAAATCTAGGCTTTGATTTTTTTTAAAATAAAATCGTGGTTATGTCAGTATTAAAGTCAGTTATATATATAAATATTTTGTTTTAGATAATTTTACATCAATTAAAGAAACAAGAGAGACAACATGACAATATAAAACGAAATTTTTATTGTACATAACAAGATACACGCACATGTTATATATGTCATGCATATTTGCTATACAAATTTCAATTAAAATCAAACTCATTCGGTTGTAATTTTCCCCCCAAAAAACTCATTATTGGTTGGCAGCCTGTTGGGAGACAAAAACAGGGAACAATTAGCGTTCCCACTTTTTTAATCATAGCTCTTCTTAATGGTAAAATTACATTTGTATGATAACGCCTAATTAGAACCGTATAATAAATGAGTGGTTAAAAAACAAAATTGTAAAATGTAGTTTGGGTAATTATAAAAAATAATTAAAAAGATGATTGGAAGAATAAAAAACGAGAAGCTAAGAGAGAAGACTTGTCATGGTACTGGGATGAATTGAAAATGAAGCAGAGAGTAGGACCGGTTTAAAAGTCTAAATTTTGAACTGTATGTCCCAGAGAACAACTTTCCAAGCTTAGATCCATTCAACAGGAGCTGAACGAGAAACTAAAACAGACTGTAAGTCATACAGATATCTGCATTCTTTGACATCCAAGGATCATCTTAAAATTCTTCACCTTCATCCCAAAGGCTTCTGAGAAATCGAAATCAAATGACTCGAATGACAAGAAAGGGTTGGAGGCAATGAAAAGACTGGCAAACAAGCAGAATCAGGAGGAACCCTTTGGACCAGAATACCAAATTGTTTTCTAAAAGCTGAACTGGCAAATGGATGGAGAAAGAATTTAATAAAGACTCATTTCTCAACACCTTGACCAAGAAAACAAAAATATACTTCTGCAGCTGACAGAATTAAGGAAATTATTACAATTATTATACTGGCCATTGCCCATGTAACTACCACCCTAAAAAAAATCCAAAAACTGAGACAGATACCTGCCGAACAGAAACTGTGTCATGAAACAGGACCGTCATAAGAACATATTTCATGTGACTGAAAAATATTAGCCTAGAAAGAGCACGGCCATTTTAGAAAGCTGTCTAGGAAAATATGTTAAGAGGAAGATGAGAGTATGGATACATAGTAAGGGATATAATAAATCCCACAATAGATGTTTTAGACCGCCCTGGAATAAAGGAAAATTATCAACACCTGCCCAGATAGGAAAACAAAATCTAAAATATTAGCATAAACGTCATATTTTAACCCGAACTATATTGGTCAATTTTGTCAGTCGTGGTAATAATTTAGATTGTTAAATTTTTTAAACTATACAGAATACCAAGCAATAAATTAAATAAATAACTTTTTTACTATTTAAACTTTAAGTCAAAATAATCTATTGATTTGTAAAAGTATTTTTTATGACCGTCTTGCATTCATAATTCAGCATCAGAATATGTAACCTATTGTTCATTTAATGTTTTATAGAGTTTATGATTAAGGAGTTTTTTATTTCAAACTAACTGCTGTATAATCGCGTAATAACTTATTCTTACCACGACATAAAATAATAAAATATACATCCATGCAAACTTTTTTTTAGATTAATAATGTTCATTAATTATATTTTAATAAGTAGTTAGTTTGTTTATGAATTTAATAATTTCTAACTCGTAAACTTCCCATATGTAACTTCATTCACATTTAAGATTCAAATTTAATAAACTACATTCCAGTAAACTGGATATTCTCATATTTCAGCGCCGGGGCTTTCATAACTTACTCCCTCGCGAATTTCATATTATCTTATTTCAAAATTACTTCCTTGTGAATTTTATATTTTCTTGTTTCAATTCAGTGAATTCGATTAGGCTTTAAGACAACTGAACAATAATATTTAAAAAAATTATATTAATTGCCTATCTATTTTTTTCATAGAAACTATTGAAAAGAATCACGAATAAAACTGGTTTGTGACCAATACAAGATTTATGTGTGTTTCTTCCAATAAAAACAAGTAGGTTTAAACAAAAAAGGTTTGTAAATGTCGAACAATAAGAGCCAAAACTGACAGAGTCAAGAAAGGTTCATATTGTTTTATTTTAATGTTGACCACAGCAACAGTGGGAAGTTTTTGAAAAATTCCAGTTATAAAAACGACTAACTGTAACTAAAACTAACAGGACGCTAAGCATCCCATGGTAGTAAATAAATAATGTTCGAAAATTAAACTAGGAAGAAACAAGTACATATTTCAGGGAAAGTTTTCAGAAATCGTGTGATGCGGTCTGGTGTGATGTAGGTCTGTTTTTCTGAAACCTACATCACACCAGACCGCATCTCACACATTTCAGGAAAAGGTTTTAAATAGCACAACACAAATTTGTTGTAAAGAAAATCTCCTATTTGCGAACAGACCCGGGCTGCTGTGAAATTGTTCTTGTTTTTTTCTAATAAATTATAGATAATTCTAAAAAAATATTGTAAAATAATCTTGTTGTTAAGTTGCATGCTGCAAACAGCCAGAAATATAGAATAGAAATGTTTTTTTCTTTTAAATTGTCATAGTTTGGTTTATAAAAATATAGATCTATATGGATTTTGAGGTCTGTAAGTGATAGAATTTCATTTAGTAACAATATACATCTAACAATGTTAGATTATTTTTAAATTCAAAAAGCTATTAAAAATATCCTGTAAATTAAAAAAAATCGTTTCTCATCAATTAATGACCTTCAAATCTTCAATTAAAAATTTCTATTAAATTCTCTTTTTTCACAATATAATTTAGCAATAATCATTCGTGTAATCAATTTATATTTTTAAATTTCAATTATAACTAAATTTTATGTACATTACACATAAGTCAACATTTCTTCATACATCATTTTTTAAATATAATCAACCGTTATTTTTTTACAATTGAATGAATATTATACAATAATCGTTATATTTTAAAATAATTATATATATATATATAATTATTTTAATTAGGTACCAGTAAATTCACAATGTTTTCTACTGAATTAGAAAAACATCAAAATGCTCAACAATTAAATTGTACGATATTTAAAATGTTTTTAAGTAAAAATTAATAGCCAAACTGATATAGTTCATTGAATTTTTAAATATATAATTTCAACATATGATTGAATTGAAATATTATTTAAACATAAAGGGTATTTTTTAAACTGATATGTTGTCATATTATCAATTTATTAATCTTAATATCTTCACGTGAAACTATGGTTCCGAATAAACTTTCTGTTTTTATATTCCAGATAATTGCATAAAAAGCACTCATATCATCATTTTGTTTGTTTTTTAAAATTTAAAGTGCAATTAAGCTTTGAACAAATATTTTATAACACTATATTTTCCATATAGTAACTGTGGATTGTATTTTTTTATTTCAATTAGTTTTATTACTTGGTTTTGGAGAAGAATTTAAAGTCTTGATTGTGTGGTTTTAGTGTAATGCACATTTTTTTATGCCATATTATCAATTTCAAATTAAGTGTATTGTAGTCAGAAATTTTACTTTTACAATGTATTTACCGTTCACACTTATAGCACGTCAGTATCTATACATATATTATATTTTCATTTTGTTAATATTTCTGATTTCTGTTTTTTAAAATCTTTGTTTTTTATGTAGGTTTCATATAATAATTTACATAATTTCATACATCAGAATCCACAAGACAAGTATCATCTTAACGTTTTCTGCCTCGTCTATGGCATAATGTACTGAATGCTTATTTTGCCGAAACAACTGGACGTAAGTACATCACTGGGTACATCATCCTGAATTGAATCAACATACGCTTGCCCAGATAATGTCTTTTCAAAATAAAAAATTCTGCTTTGTACGAAACTCCGCCATTGTTTCTATTCTATGATAACCGCGGTTATAATCCGCTTAGCGCATTTCCAATCGCCTTTTAATGGCTATTTGGCTTTTTTCGGTTCCAATTAATAATGAAAGCTGCTTTATAATTAAAATGGATTTTAAGTGGTTCTAGGACTAATTTGTGGCTTAATTGACAGAACAGTGACCCTGGTTGAAAGAAATGTAATAAACATGGTTCCAGCAGAATATAACAAAAAGTATAATTCTGATACTTCGTTATATGCATAATGGTCCCCTTTTTAAATAATTCTTGTTGTTGTAGAAAAAAAAAATTTAATCTATAGAAATATTACAAATTTTAAAAGACACGCATGAAATACTGGGATTTTTCTTGTTCAGAATGGACATCTGATTTTGTGAACTTTTCACTCGTATTACTAAAAAGCAAGCATTCTCCTAAATCAGTTTTCTACCCACTTTCATATTTATAAGATACTTTACTATACTACTAATCCTTCAATTATGTATGCACTGGCACATTTGTCCACTTTTTGGGTATTAATGTTACTAACTATTTGACTTTTCTCAGGGCAACAGGTATTCTCAGGGACATGTTCACAATAAAAATAATTGATTAAAGTCTATTCGAGACCGAATAACTTTAATAAAAATAATAGTAATAACCATTAAAAAATCAAAGATTTTGATGGTCTATGCATCTCCTTATACGTTTTAAACAGAACAAAAATTAATTTTAGTAAAAGTAGGATTTAAGGGAGTTCTGATTGCTTTTAAGAGAAGCTGTATAAAATAATGCGGCACTTGAACTGAAGATGAGGGAAAACACTGAATATTGAATTTTTAAAAAATTGAATTGTAACTGTGGGATCACTGAAAATGTTCCGATTTTATTGGGAAGTGCTCTATTTTGGGAGTGCTACGATTATTTAATTTTGAACATTTTTTTCTCATTGGAAATGCTGATTTACCATCTTTATGGTCATGAGCAATATTAATATTTTTAGGTTTATAGGAATTATCTGGAAATAAAGATACATCCACTTGGTTTGTTTTCTTCCAAAAAACCCTACATAATAAATATTTTTTAATGTCTTTTTTTGTCTGAATTTAGCTTATATTGATTATTATATTGGGTAAACACGTTAACTCATTTATTCTTATTGGCCACCGTTTTCCCCATCGGTTTACTTCTATTTTTATATTTATGTTTTTCGTATTATTTTATATAAAAATTTTCGTACCTTCTTATTTTAGGAAATATTATCAGTGAGTTAATTTTCTCTTTATCATTCAGCTCAGATACGCCCTTTGGCTGATGGATGCGCAGATTCTTGTCGTACTGGTATTTTTCGTAAATAAAACTTAGTTTACCTATAACTCGTAAATGAAATAGAGGAATTTTTTTAGTTCTACTCAATTTTATTCTATTGGACTTTTTCAATAATTAGGTCAAATAAAAATAGCTATTTAAGCGTAATGTTGATTGTTTTATCGTAAACGTAGTCAGAAAAGCCATGATAATATTTGATTATATTATATGAAAACGAGTTTATTGTTACATTTGAAATAATAATAAATGAAGAAGATGTGATGAAGAATTAGAAATTATTTTAAAATAATTGGGAAAATACTCTATTTTAACAATGAGTAAAGGTATGCTAATCTGTAAATAGGTCATCATAAAAATAACTTTTCATTTCAACCAAAAATAATAATTAATTGAAAAAAGTAATTTGGCCAATCAGACCACTAAACATAATGGATTTAATAAAATGTAAGGTTTCTTTTGGTTTTTTTTTTGACAACTTTCAGCAATATAGTTATTTTCTATTATCAAAGTCTAAACTGTACTTTATACCAAACGATATTTATAGGTTCAATATTCAAAGAAATTTGTGAATTTTTAAGTAAAACCAAAAAGGTGGAAGGCAGTAGATCACTATTTAGATGCTATCGCGCAGGTCGGCTAACCCGATGATAACATGTCAAAAACAACTCAAACAACAAACTTTTGCTCCACCCTTGTTTTTTTAACCTAAGGTTAAAGATATTACAAAAAACTTTAAAAGCTAATTTTTTCCAGCGAAATGTCAAACTCTTTTATTTAACTAACTCTCTTCATAATTTATGCAAGAAACGTACAGAACATCCAAAGTGTATTAATGTAGTTCGACAAGCACATTTTGTTCTATTCGGGTGCATCACCTAGAACCCTAAAAAGTTACTATTAAGATCTTTTTGCTAAAAAATACAACCTTCATTGTTCTGTTTTTTAAACTTTACTTTGCCTATTCATGAATTTCCTTTGTAATTTATGCACTCTTTTGTAATTTCAAGAAGAAAAATAATAATTTTTAAACTTTTAGTTGTTTTTGCACACAACATTAAATTATTTATATCATGCATTTATTTGGTATATGCTGCAATATGTATAATCACGCAAAGACTGTTCATGTTTTCTTCTAAATAAATAACTAAACTTCTAATAAATCGAATTGTTCAGATTTACTTTTCCTAATTATAAACTTATTTAAAATATTGCGAATCGTGTGATCTAATTTACTGTGAATTAATTACATAAAATTTCAAAAAAATAGTATCAAATTTGAATTAAAATATAAATATAAATCGTTTGAATTAAATTTTTTGGGGTTTCACAAAAATGGAGTTTTTTCAGCAAAGAACTGTATTGCAAGATGTCTTTTTAACCGCAGAAGAATGCTTAATAAAACTATATTTTTTTATAACCAATTAATAATTACGACGAAACTTTTACAACACTTAAGATGATATTAAAAAAAGAAAAATCTTCCTCACGATGAAATTTGATGGTGATACTTTGTTTTGTTTGTATTTTTCACATGTTTCTTTTTCATTTTTTTTAAACTTACCTATTGTGATAATGAATAAAGCGACAGAAAGGGCATAGGCGAGAGCCGGATTAGCGTGAGACATGACTCCGTTTTTTTAATTCTTTGTTTTTAAATAATTATTTCTGTCTGCTAGGAATCACACACGTCTGTCTCGTACATACGGCACTTGCTTTAAAAGGGAGATGTACAGGGTGCCCCGGTTCTAGACTTGAAACTGGCCTCCCGCCTGAACTTCGTCGGACACAGGACTTTGCCGGTTCTCTCTGCGACCGCAGTGCGCACGCAAGCCGCCACTGATCAAGCCGGATAGACGATAAAGTAGCGCTTTCGTAAAATTCCCCAAAAAAGGAATTTATCAAAAAAAATGTGTATATTAACTTGCTCTCTACTTTTAACAATAAAAAAATCCTGTAGTACAGAATTATTATTTACCTTCGTTCTTTCTTTGGTTTGGTTTTACATAGGATTTTCTCTGAAACTAGATAACATGGAATGGAAAATTTAGTTTATTGAAATTTATTGATCTTAAAAAAGAGAATTTAGGTTAATATTATTGTCATAAATGGCAATATTTTCTTACACTTTCCTTACTTAATTAGGGTTTATCAAACATAGGGTTTAATAATTTATAAAATTTAAATCGGAAACATTATAACACGTACGATATTGCAGCAAGTATTTAGCACAAATTGAGATCACGAGGCAGATCCGGATTTTTCTGTTGAATACAGATGTCATCAAACTTCTTCGCGAATTTCTCACTAGCATCGATCTTACGCATCTTGGGTTTGTCTGTTATGCAGATTTACAATTTGCTTCTCTGAGATTACTTTTGTTTGTAAACAGCTCAATTTATAGTTAACTATTTTTTATTGTAAAATTAGCAACAGTTAAATTATTTTAATATTATTCAATCCAACTACATTATATTCCTTACAAATAAATTGTTGTTAACGAACAAGTGTATAAATACGAGCAAGTATTCTTTAGATTTTTTTATTAAAAGCTGGTGTTTTCACATATCACAGACAGTACTTCAAGTTTCATTTGCCATTCATTCCATCAATAACATAATCATATAACTAATATATAAAAGATTTAATTTTTATGTTACAGTTATAGTGACTTTCATATAGTTCGTTGCTTAATTTTTATAAAAAAGTCATACACCATACTTAAATATATCTGTCTTTTTCTTTCCTCTTTTTATTTTCTCTATTACTTGTCGCTTTCTTACAACTTTCACTATCTTTCTATATATTTTTTTCTCTCGATTTTCCACTTTTTGTCTTTGTTTTTTATTTCTCTTTTTCTCTTTCTTTCGAATTAGTCGAATTAGGATTGCACAAGAAGAAAAATAAACTCGGAAAGCTTCGATTTGTATTTGATCGGACCGATGTCGAATATTTTTCAAAGTATGTTTACTTTACAGGCAATTTTATTCCACTCATTAATATTAAACATGTAATTTTCAAATTGAAGCCTTTTTGAATTTTTAAATATAAGTCCCATCAGCTACACACTTTTATTCTGGCCATAACTCATCACATTTAAATAAAATGATTAATTTTATTAAACCCTTTTAAACAGACATAACAGATGACTGTATAAAAATTACTTATTTGAAAATGGCAAAAAGAGGGAAAATTCGAAAGGTTGTTGGTATCCGAGTGGTTGGAAGTCACGATAGCTCATGTAGTAGAGCAGCGGCGTATTTAGCCGAAAGTCGTGGGTTCGAATCCCGCTCGTGGCACTAACTTTTTCATTTCAAACAAACCTTATATAAAAAGATTAATTAATTGAAAGAAGTGATTTGGTCAATAGACTACTAAATATAATGAATTATTTATAATGAGATAAATATGAAGGGAAAAATAAAAATAATACCATAATTCCAAAATGTACTGTTTCTGTTCTACTAGATAAAAATAGGTATCATGATGCTTACTAATCCACAGTAACTTTGAGATTATAGATACAAAAAAAAATTTAATTTTTAAATGTTCATAATTTTAAACATTTAAAATTATGAATTGTAAACTGCGATTTATAGTCACACCAAGCAAATTTTACAATTGATGCAATGTAAACATAAAATGTTACACATGATAAGGGAAATCACAACACAGCAGGGACATTCCCTCACATTCACATTGAGTCAGTCCACATAATTGTATTATTTAAAGAAGATATATTTAACAATTAATTAATTTAAGTGGTTTTTAGAAGTCCTTCCAGTTATATTGTTTCATTCATACTTACTACTCATTCATTCATACTTACTAATTTCTTTCTATTTCTATCTCGATTTTTTTCTTGTAAGTATAAGAAATGTGTTAGGGCTTAGAGGGACATCTGGATTATATATTATATTCTATTATAAAATTATTATTATACTCTGTTTCCTTCTAGGGTAAAATCATCATGATTCTTTTTAACAAAAAAAAAAAAAAAAAAAAAAAAATTGGAGGACTTAAATAGTGTTACATGTTGCTGTACGTACGGTAAAGAAGTGAAATATCTTATTTGACTTTCTTTGAATCGGCATCTGAATAAAATCACGCAAAGAGCTAAAATAGTGATTACCAGAAGTAAATGTTTATGTAGGAAAAGCAGCAGACTAAACCCAAATAATCATCTACGGTTTTACATAGCGGTTGTTAAACCCCTAATAGCATATTGATAAGGAGCATTGATAACGTCCCCCGTATTATCTTTATCCAGGGAAAAGCTAGAACTACAATTCACAGGAAAATGCAGAGCAAGTTACAAGGGTCTATCAGCATACAAAGGAGGCTCCCCAGGTCCAGTGACGAATTATTTCGTTCTTTTGCGTTTTGTCATAACAAGGGCTCTAGCTGACTCACTGCATCTATTGGGCTGACATTACTATGTGTAGCAGAAACTTTTACGTATATGGACAATTCATCCCATACCCTTTCTTTCCTATCCTCATCATCAGCGAAATCTCTTCTCCCCCTTATATTGACAACTTGGGTTGTTTCTCAAAATTTTGAAAAATAGCGACGGAATTTTTTTTCTGAAAAATCAACCGAACACAATATCTCTTTTTCGTTGGAAATGCTCTATTTTCGTCTACCTCTCGCCCGTGTCTTTCTCAACTCTCTTTCCTTCCCTAATATCTACTCGATTACCTTTCTGAACTCATGTGCATGTACTGTTTTTTGGTTATTATTTTTAATATACATATGAATACTTTTTCTGAAAAATAAATTTCCTATTAAACAACCTTAGTTTCTTTTTCTCCTTCTCTTTACTTACATCAGTTGGAAACTATTAAGAATAAATAATGTCAAATTTTGCACTTAATTAGTGCACTTCAAAATGAATAAGGGCGATTCAAAGCGAATGCTTCGAATTTCAATGCAAAATAAATCAAGCTGGGGTCAAGTTGTGGCTGAGAATAAAGACATGACAAACAATCATCCTAAAATCATCAGGAAAATGTTAGCTCCAGTAAAAACAATAGATTAAGGTGTTGGGGATAAATTGACGCACAAATCTCAAAATTCAGATTTGGTAAGTAAATTCTAATCAAAATACCCTAGAGAGGAATTATTCTCGGAAAAATAGTGCTAGGAAGAAGAAGAAACAGCGGAATATGTCTTTTGTTATTGCTAAGGCCTAGTCTCGCAAAGATTCTCGTGGGAGAGGAAAAAAGGAAGAGAAAAATGTGACCAGAAGGTTACACACCTTAATAAACTTTGAGATCTGGTAAAAAGTATTTTCTCACGAAGAGCACTAGACAATGATGGAGATTCGACAATATTGGTCGCTGTCCTCAAGATCGCAAAGAGGCCGCCTCTATGAGTAGCCTAACCATCCCTAAACCTAGCCAATTTTTGATACCCTGTTATTATCATAGATTTCTGACACTGGCTTTTCTCATTGACCTATAATTAACCGATGTCTAAGTCTCTTCTCTCTCTCTCTCTCTCTCTCTCTCTCTCTCTCTCTCTCTCTCTCTTTCTCTCTCCCTTCTTTTTCTCCGTTTGTGCATGTGTGTCTTCTAGAAAGCTAAATAATGTAATGAAGTTGGTAGTAACAAATTATAATTCTATTTTGCAACATACACATTGCGTATAGTTATTTTGTGGCATTCACAATTTAGTTTAATTAAAATCGGATAATAAAGAGAAAACGTTTCAAGACTGCGTGCCCTCTATGTTCATTTTCCCTTTAACTAATTTTAGTAGATATTTCGCCGATGTACAGTATGTACAAACTCTATGAATTATTTCTATTTAGCTGAGAGTAGAACAGACCCGTGTTGATTCAATTCATCCCAAATGGTCTTTATACCACTTTATACCACTGGTTTTACTTATAGTGTCTGTATTTCTTCTTTTGTTATGATTTAAGACTAATGGTATTACCCAGTCAAATACCAGTTTTATTTTATTTAAAATATTTCCAGTAAATTATTAAAATATGTTTTTGTTGTCCGACACTTTTATCATTAAAAATATCTATTAATACCAACTAACCCAAAGGGGATTGAAAATAGGTTTTAATTTATTTATTATTTTAATATCCAAAAGCTAATACTTCTGTAGTAATTTGCGGACTTTAATTAATACTACCAACAACTGTAAATTTCTTAATTGGAAGGATTTAGGTTTTCAAAGCACAACAATTCAAACTTGTGTAAAATAATTTTTAATTAATTAAAATGTCAAATTTCCCAAGGTGTAGCAATTGTTATAAAATACATTCACTAGTTTTCGTGGTCCGCTTGACCTATTAATATCTTTCAATTAATTAAGGTTTTTAGTTAAAATAAAAAAGTCAGTATCACGAGCGGGATTCGACCTCGATCCACTTTATCCCAAAAAAAACCTTAATTATTTAGAAGATATTAATTGGTTAAGCGGACCACGAAAACTAGTGAATTTAATAAGTTAAAATGAAGTATACCATCACTAAAGCTCTCCGTGGCATTTCATTGTCGCCGAGAATAAAATAGATTACATATTTGAAAAATGTTAAAAAGGAGGGAAAATTCAAAAGGTGGGGTTGAGATGGGAAGTTAGTGTCCGAGTGGATTGAGCACGTTAGCTCAAGTGGTAGAGCAGCGGCGTATCTAGCCGAAGATTGTGGGTTCGAATCCTGCTCGTGACAGTGACTTTTTTTCTCAACTAAAAACCTTAATTCATTGAAAGTTATAAAATACATTAAAATCACACTCTTTTATGTACATCTCTCGCCTACCGCCTCTCATTCTCTCTCTCTCTCTCTCTCTCTCTCTCTCTCTCTCTCTTTCTCACTCTCTCTTTCTAACTCTTCCTCTTTCATCCCTCTCATACGTATCAGAAGAACGCGTGAGTACATACAAACACAAACCGTTTTCAATTTTACAATTATTTTCGTAATGTAGCACTATAGAAACAAGCCGTGTACTTGAAAATGATAATAAAATGGCAAAAAAATTAACAAAAATTAAGCCATCCGTAATGGAACAAAAGAAGAAAAACGCTAAGAATCGAAAATCCTTTTTTAAATTTTTTTTTAAATTTAAAGTCTCACAAGTCGTCTTCAGTGAGGCTACAGAATTAGTGTCGAGTGTAATTATAATTGTTATTTCAATTGTCTCCACATTTTTATTTATTTTTAACAGAAATTTTATAACAGTTTTTAATTTTATTTGTTATTTATTTCTGGAAGTGGAGGTAATGCGTTCTTATAGATTGAGCATCAACTTATGTGTACAACAGTAAAATTTTGTAACTATATTTTAAACCAATTTTTTACAACTCGTCATATAAAAACACAAAAAAAAAAATTACCGTTCATTGCTATCATATATTTCGATCGTTTTCGATTTTCTTGATCTGATAAAGTAAAAAAACAAGGATAAACTGACCAAAATGACCAGAAACGACCAAACTACAATTTATCATTCTCCAGATATGAACAGGAAATCACACCATTTATCCTTATATTATAGTTACCATCACCCTTGTTTCTCAAGTCTTTTTATCAGTTTATCATATCCTATTAAATACATTTTCCAGCCAGTAACAGAAACTCCAGTCTTTGTTAATATTTAATGTATATGTATTATGTATTTAAACTCAATATAAGTAAATTGGTAAGACCAAAGAATCAAAGTGCATGAAGTGTTTACTTAATTTGATTCTAGGCTAACGAAACTTTGTATTTGAATTAGATTTCGATCTGAATGTTGATCAATTAGTTTAGCTACTTGCAGAAGGTACGAAGTGTTACATTCCTTTCGGTACGAATCCTGATAATTTGATGCCAGGTCTGCGGCTCAACCACAGTAGGAGCAGTTAACATCAACAGTACTACAATTAAATAAAGTTAGGGTTGCTTTCAATCATAAGCTATAAGCATTATTATCACTTTATCCTCCTTCAAATTAATTGTTGTTTTTGCTTCTAAATGTATATGAGAATAGCATATACATTCCTTCTTTTTACCAATGTATTTTACAATGTTTTTTGTTAAAATAAATGTTCCCTAATTTGTACTACAATAAGTTCTACACAACCGAATAAATGCGTGTGATTTATGCCGACAGGAATTAAGGACAACGGTTATCTAATCAGGTATTTTTCTATGTTTTTATTTGTGTTTTGAATTTAATGCAGATTTGTCAAATAATAAGTCTGAAAGTGTTGTGATCAATCGACCTAAATGTATCGCTAAGACATTCTTTTTTTTCCATTTGTTGTTTATTTTTGAAGTTCGACTCGTTTTCTACCGTCTTCCTTTGAATATTTGGCCTTTCCCAAAAATTAAAAAAAAATCAAAATACTTAATGTGAGAGATGGGTAAAGTGGACATGACAGAAAAAAAAACTTCTTGTTCTTTTTGTTCTGTATTTTTAAACAAAAAAATTCATTATGTACTTGCTTAATAAACCAGCGTTTCCAAAGTTAAAATATACAAAACGTATGGCCAAGAGTTTTTATAAAAGTACGAAAATATAAACAATCTCGCTGTATATTTTTTAAACCAAATCATGTAAATAATTAACTTTCACAGTACCCGTTTGTTTGGAAAAGTATAAATCTACAAAACAAATAGTCAAAGTACAAAAAATTATGAGAATATAAAGTGTATTTTCAAATAAAAAACATATATTACATATTATCTCAAAGTTTGGAAAACTTAAAATATACAAAACAGCTAGTCAAAAGATAAAAATCAGTGAGAATATAAACAATATTATATATAATTCTGAATAATATGAAAATCTGATTTTGCGAGTAGTGCATCGAAACTGAAATTGTATTTATTAACCAATTTTTACCAATTTATTTTTAAACCTTTATTTCTTTGTTACTACAGCGTTGGCTTAAAGTTATATTTCATTTGACTGCTCAAAAGTATTTAAACTAGTTTAAAATTTTTACAAAGTTTATATTTAAATTTCACTTCGACTGTGGTGGATATCGCACAATCTGGTAGTCTGTCTAGGTTGTAGAGACAGTACTGGTTCAGCGGTATGTCGGTAGAAAGCAGACATTGCGCAAACTAAACGGCAGTTTAATGACAGTTTTTCTTTTTTAGTTTAAAATATAAACATAAAAGGCGGAAACCATCTTTTACAAATAAAAATTCAAAACTAAGCATTATTTCGATATTAACTATTCAATTTTGTAATTTGTATAAATTAAATTTTTGAAGGAATACATGATCTTTTAAAATTAAATTAAATATTTTTTCTTCAACTTTTAGGTGTAGTCTATTTCTACATCGTAACATTTCTCTTCTGACTTATCCTGTTTTATATAGGGCTAGAGGAAAATTTGTTTTACCAAACTAACAGGATATTTGTATTTCTTTGTTTTTACCCTTTCAAAAATGATAGGTTTAAATTTAACTACATTAACTAACATACACATCCACAATAGACATTCATGCTACTGAAAATTTAACATAACTTTTACATGGCGGGTCTCAGAGTACAGATGCACCACAAAGGACTTGCAGCCTACAACTAACTAAAGCGTCGGCAAGATGTCTGGCACGTCGCCGTCGTACCTCCATTCACGTCAATATTGTATATTCATACAGCGTAACGTTTCAAACAGTACAATACATACAATTTAAAAATTGGTGAAACATGGGGATTTCTCACCAGGATATCACACTACATTCACGACCTTCTTCGGTTCGATTGCCGCTCGTGACGGTTACTTTTCATATCAACGGGGAATTTAGATTAAAATATTTTCATATTGTTGTTTCTTCTACCGTTTAAATTTAGTGTTTACTGGAGAAAGGGAAACAAGTATTTCGTTGTATAATGATCGTCTTGCATATTGATCAGTCTGTTCTATTCTGAAAATTTATTAAAAACTCGTTAAGAGTATTTTAATCTTCATTCTGTTGCAAGTTACATGAAAGATGCAAGAGAATTGTCTTTTTTACTTATTATTTATAATTTTGGTAGTGCAGCTTTGTTATTAGTTTTGTTATAAGGCCAATGCAGTTATCATCCTAGTAGACATCGAAAGAAACACTGGATTGAGTCGATTTTAAGTCTGGGTTTATCCAGAAAGTGAAATTGTTTTGATTACTCGATTTATTTATTACAACTGTACTTAAAAACAAAGATTTTGTTCAATTATTGATTTTACATGGATTATTATACAGGTTGGTTTGCTATGAGATGCAAAAATAAACGATTGGGTGATAGTAAACGGTAAAGAAAGTAAAAAGCCAAGTTTTTAACTTACTTCGTTAAGAGAGTACAATTTGATCAATTAATTTAGGAAAAAACGGAGATGTTCCATTAAAGACCAGATTTCCTCAACTTTCCGTGCATTTTTCATCAAAATTGGGGTTGTTTTAGAATAAAAATGGGTCATTATATAAAGAATGGGTCATTACAGAACGCTTTCAGTCCAACTAGCCAAAATCCGATATGATTTAAACGGCGGACGATCTTTAAAAAGAGATGAAAAATTTTCTTCGATGTGACGAAACTTCCTAGAGAATGGTAAATTTTACAAAAACTGTTTAATTTAATACGTTTTTGGATGGTATGAATGGTAGGTCGGTATATTTTTTCATCATGGTAAATTATAGTTCTAGCATATGAGGAAGATTAATTACGCGTTGGCGGCAAAATATTTACTCGAAAAACTGAAACTGAAGTAAATTTGATTGTCCCAAGCGACAATTAATATATTAAAATTCAAAAGGTGACCTGTAGTCACCAGAAAACTCAATTATAGCAACATTCCCGGATGATACTGCAGCTCTTTCATTGGAAAATATAATGGAATCGACAACTCGAAAACTGTAAAATATTAGCAACCAAATTTAGGAAATAATCTCATTTGTCAATACTTCTAGTATACATTCAGATATTAAAACCGATCTAGATTAGCACACTCTTGTGGATTTCTGCAGTAAAGAATAACGTAAATGGAGGTAAAACACAATCAAACAAAAGTACTAAGGAAAATGTTTGAAGACTCTTTGGTTCGTATGGTAATAAAAGATGTGTGGTGATTAGAGACCGTAATAAAGATATTCATCGGGCTCGAAGGAAACAGGGAACATTTAATGTAGTCACGTGATATGCCCACATCAAATCATTAATTTTCCTTCTAAAGACATTCAAACATAGTAGGCAACAGGAAAATTACTATATTTGAGACTACTGGAGAAGATTATAAACTTATTTTCTAGACTTCTGGTATAAAGTAGATAAAGGTTTGCTCCCAAGATGCTTCTCTATCGAACAGCCTTCGTTTAAAAAAAATCGAAATATCCTTCATTGTTTTTAGTTGGTACAATCTCTCTGAAAGTTTGGGAGGATATTGTAAAAGTTTATGAACTGTGTTTTCATAATTGACTTTATTAAAAGTTTGTTAATGTTATCTTATTATATCAGTAATTGTGTGAATTTGATCCATTGATTAAATCAATCAATCATTTAACCAACTCTTTTTTCTTTGTGAAACATACAAATGAGTGATAATAGAAAATATTATCCGATCGTTAAAAATGTTTACAATAGAAACAATTGTCAGAAAAACTGTTCGATAATTAACAAAACGGCAAATTTGTAAATTTAACGTTACAAATTGATCAACCGAGAACACAACGAACAAAACGTTTTACGTGTTCGATGAAATGAAATTAAAAAAAGAAGATAGAAAAAATAATATTTACCTAAATCATAAACAAGTGAAGTGTTTGATCATGCCACATTAATTCTGATGTTTAATTTTTGTACAACAAACAAACATTATTGACAGATTCGAATTCAATTTGCCCCGTCATTTATGATTTTTAATGAAGATTCGAATTAAAAGTTCGTTAAGATATAAATTGGGCCAAAGTCCCCTCAGGGTAATGGCTTTAATTATCAACTCAAGTTTAATTATGTTAACTTTACTTCCAGGTCGTGATTCTCAACCACTTTTATCCCTTCAAGAAATTGCAAATTTAGTTCAGTTCGACTAATTATTCACGTTGAATCGACGACTGTTATTCAGCAGAAATAGTATAATTGTTTGATCAAAGGGCAGTAAAACAAGGCACCATTTTCGCATGGAATAGCTCGAGTAATTATCTAGTGTTGACTGATTAAACTGGAATGGGGTAAAAGTCGATATCACTGAGGCTTAATAATAGCTGTTTCAATGCTTCAAATTAAACATACTTCGTTATTAATTTAGAGCTAATTTGTTCGTTGGATGTTGGCTAGTTAAAGTATGCGTCATCCAAAAAATGATAATTGTACGTATGGAATAAAAATATTCGTCGATATGATGCTACCAGACATATTAGAGGTCACACGATATGCCCGAAAGCTTAAATCATGTCGCTAAGGGCATCCTTACATTTAAAAGAACAGCCAAAAGAACACACCTGCGAGACCTGAGTTTAACCT
This sequence comes from Cimex lectularius, assembly GCF_000648675.2. Lineage (NCBI taxonomy): Eukaryota > Metazoa > Arthropoda > Insecta > Hemiptera > Cimicidae > Cimex > Cimex lectularius. Next base: position 206,793 of record NW_019392905.1, on the reverse strand, counting down.
CTAATAGTCTTAGAAAAAAAGTACGTTTTCCCATGGCTACTGCACTCCGACAAGAGGAGTCCGAGAAGCGATAATTGTCACTGAGGACTAATCGGGCTCAGGCACGTGAAATTTCAACCGGGATCGAGCTAGTTCAGGTTAAACATGTCGGATGGCATATCTGAATGCCCAGCACACCCATGGAATGCAGCCTAGAGCTTTTTGCAGTAATGAGAATAGAGTTGATGTCCCAGTGGATCGAGGTCACGATAGCTCAGGTGGTAGAGCAGCGGCGTATCTAGCCGAAGGTCGTGGGTTCGAATCCCTCTCGTGCCATTACCTTTTTTTCATCTCAACTAAAAACCTTAATTACTTGTCATGTATTAATTGGTCAAGCGGACCACGAAACTAGTGAATTAATGATTTAAAAATGAAGTACACTTCACTAAAGCTCTCCGTCGCCATTTCAATTGTCGTCAAGAATACAAACCGATTACACGACATTTGAAAAATGGCAAAAGGAGGGAAAACTCAAAAGGTGGGGTTGAGATGAGAGTTGATGTCCGAGTGGAGCTCAAGTGGTAGAGCAGCGGCGTATCTAGCCGAAGGTCGTGGCTTCGAATCCTGCTCGTGGCACTAGCTTTTTCATTTCAACTGAAACCTTACATGAAAGGTTGATTAATTGAAAGAAATAATTTGGTCAATCAGTCAACTAAATATAATGGATTTAATGAGAATAATGTTTGTTTGATGAAGTTTTCAAATTTATGAGGTGGCCGTTCACTAACTCACTTTAAACGCGCTCTCACTAAGATCACTAACTCTAGTGAAAGAAGCGTGCTCAACGGAAAATTAAATGGAAAAGTGAGATGTGCTTACGGCCGAGGTTTAAAGATGACAGAGAGGTTTTTTCTTTCCCAATAGATTCTTACAGGGGCACAGAGAAATCAGAACTGCTGGAAAATGACAAAGAGTGAGGTTGAGGAGAGGATTCAAAGGGTCAAAGTGCAGAGCCTACTTTACTCTGGCCAAAACAATAAAAAATATTTACTCAATATTTTTATAATTTGCAGTTGTCAATAGCAAATAAATGTAATAAAAAAGCATATGTCATTAATAAAGGAGGCAGATAATAAATAATAAATCAATTGAAGAACGGGATTTTCAATGGACATCCGCTTCTTGTAGAAGAACGCTCTATGTGCAAAAACCATTAGATGAGACCCTTTTCAGAATTAATATTTTAGTGTGATAGGAATCAGGGAAGATTCTTAAGGAATGGATAGTTTGAAAATGTTTATTTTAAAGGTATATAAACAGACATAAACAGAATTTTGACCATTATTCTACTATTAGTTTTGAGCTTCTTTTATAATTGCGCTTTCTGCGAAGTTACGACAGTACCATTACCTGTACAAACCACCTGATTCTTTTAGACAATATGTTATTTTTATTTATTTCGTTTAATAACAGAAAGGTTAGCTTTACAATTGTCAATATTATAACATTTATTTCTTGAAGACAACTTACCGAAACGATATACTTTTCAAGGGCGTTGGTAATAACAGTCGCATACTTGACGTCTTCCAATTTTACTTTTAAAATAACGAATGCTGAAGAGGGCTTTGGGCCGAAATAAAAGAATTCCGGAAAATATTGCCTTTGGGCGGGAGATGGTAACAAAAAAGCACTATGAGACACTTCTGAAGATAAACCGTGGAATGGAATAAAACCGGTGTAAGATGAGGTCGGAAGGGAGAAACGCCGTACCACAAGAAGAAAAAGTTACAGAGTGTGTATATATTTCGTCTTAAAATACCTCCATTACTCTCATCCCTTTTCATAGGTATCAGCAAAAACGTCAATTTTTCAAACGACGCGGGGTTTTTAGAGTGTTAAACGTTTTCGTTGTCATCGATTTTGGAACAGGAAATTATTTACTTCCGAACGAAAGAGTCCTTCTTGACGTGATATATGGAGACGGTTTTCTCTGATGGACGACACATGTAATTTAATTGTATCCTTCCTCAATAACTTCTAGCACTTGACAAATTACACCTACATCTGCCAGACTGCAAATTGCACATGTAGCAATCGCTCGAAGATCTAGAGCCGAATGAGTCCTGGACGCCAGGATCACAATTCGCCTATAAATCATGCCATTATTAGGCTATTATTCTGAAGAGATGGTTGAGATATTATGGCATTATAATGTGGCCCATACTGCTCGGAATCGGGTTTGTGCTTTCATGGAAATCAGCCAGCGGACTACTCGCATTAAAATTGCAAAATCTCTATAAATATTAAACGTATCCCTTGTCCAAGTGTAATTTATTAGATAGAAGAAAAACTTATGTAGCTAATTAGTTATTCAGATATCGTGAGATGCGGTCGGGAGTGATGTAGGTTTCAGAAAAACATTTTCTTTATCGTGCCAACGTTTCGATCTTTTATTGAGATCATCTTCAGGGCTCAAAGTGTNGGCACGATAAAGAAAATGTTTTTCTGAAACCTACATCACTCCCGACCGCATCTCACGATATCTGAATAACTATAGATTAACGGTCACTAATCTCTACACATTTATGTAGCTAAGTTAACTCTTTCTGTTATCCTCTTTCTCTCTCACTCACTCACTCTCTCTCTCTCTCTCACTCTCTCTCACACACTCTCTCTCTCTCGCTCGCTCGCTTGGCTCTCCCACTCTCTCTCTTTCTCTCTCGCTCGCTCTCCCTCTCTCTCTCTCTCGCTTGCTCGCTCGCTCTCCCGCTCTCTCTCTCTCGCTCGCTCTCCCTCTCTTTTCTATCTCTCCCTCCTCTTTCCCTCTCTCTCTAGTTAATTGTAGCAACTTAAGCTTAAAAGTGAAAAAAACAGAGGCAATAATATTTACATGTTAGGAGTCGTTGACGATCGACCAACTTTTATTTATAGATGGTGTAATGATCATGGCTCTCTCTCTCCCTCTCCTCTCTCTCTCTCTCTTACTCTCTTTCCCCTCTTTCTCTTTCCTCTCTCACTCTCTCTCTCTCTCTCTCTCTCTCTCTCTCTCTCCCCATGTTTCTTTTCCTTCTTGTTTATGTGATACACCCAAATACGCTTTTATATGCAACTTTTGTTTTCTCGTGCTCACTATCCCAATGGTAAGAACACAGAGGACTAACTTGTCAAAAAACTGGAAACACATTCGTTTGTGTTAAGCACATTAATTTAAGTAAAAATTGATATGCAACTATTAATAATTTATACATATTTAGTAGTAAACTATTTTATACAATTATTATATTATCTGTATATGTAGTTATTTATTTATGTATTAAAAAATATAATAAAAAGCTAAAATATTTCGTTACGTATCACATTCTCAATACTGAAATAAAATAATGTTCGCTAAAATTGTTGCTGTTATTTTTAATGTTTTGATAAATTGTCAAATTAACATTTGCAAATGGTTTTTTACATTTTCACCCCGTTGTTACAAATGTGGTATGTTAATGAAGTATGTTAAATTGAAACCGTTTGCCACTCAGAATTTACAGCCACGTGTACATTACGCAAATAAAAATCATTATCTTTCTATAGGAAAGCAGTTTATTCATTGCTACAAGAAACATGCCTCTTTTACAAATTATCTAAAGAATTTCTTCTTTAATAATATTATAATGTTGATAATTAATTGTAGCAAAACAGAAAAAAGTTTTAAAAATGGTGTACAATTTTTCATTAAAATTTGTTGATTTCAGTTTTACCTGATTAGGAGTAGAAAGATCCAAGTGGAATCCAATAAAAGTCCACTTATAACAATCAAGGTTAATTTTTATCTTGTGTTTCTTTTAATAATATAATAGATTTTACAGGTACAAAAGTTTCAAAAGTATTTTTAATTTTTATGCTCACTGTTTCGAATTCACTGATTAATTTCTTCGTCCTCCGGGTTCAAAAGAATAAACTCTCAACTGAAATAGGGAAAATCTACCTTTTCCTTCCAAGGAGATCCGTTTTTGCAAGGGCTAAGTGAAATTGAAAAAATATTCTCTTATTAAAAAGTAAACTTTCGCCAACGGGATAAAAGGGGAAAGGTGAAAAATGAACCGTCGTCGCGAAATTGACTTTCTACGAAGCTGTTGCAACATTTCATTTTTATTTCTCGCTCTGTCGTTATAAATTTACTGTATGAAATGCCTCGTGTATCTGATTATTTTATCTTCACCTTTGCTTAGGCTCTTATTGCATGAGACAGAGTACAATATTTTTTCTCAATCTGGACAAGTGTGTGTGTTGTGTGTTTAAATTGTTTGCAGAAGAGAAAAACTAAAATAAAAATGGCCTAGTAGTGAGATAATCCGTCATCAAAAACAAAAATGTCGTTACATAAATTGCTGAGTATTCGTCCAGTGAATAAAAATGAGAACAAATGTCCGTTTTTAATAAAAACATTTGTACAAAGCCTAAAAATTTAAATGGACATATATATAAGATACTCATATTAAGATACTTATCACATTCTAAATAAATAATGTTCAAACCTTGAAAACAAAATAATGTGAAAGTAAAACCGTGTTGAATCTAAGGGGTTCAGCCGAAAAAAACTCTGTCCTAGCAGTTCAACCTGGAGGATCCCTGAAACTTGCCCCACTGAAGAGCGAAGTTGCTAAAAGTCATGAAAGGACAGAACCCAGGGTAAGTGCTACGTTATGCAAATGTATTTCAACCCCGCTAAACCTTTTATCTGAGATCATATTTCTATTTTTTTTTATTATTTTCTTTTGTTAGAAAAGTTTTTACTCCTTCGGACGATTTTGCAGGTTTTTTATGAGTAATAATACGGGTAATTATAATAAATAGACATGATATTTATAATATACGTTAACTATTTAAATTATTTATTTCAAATATAAGCTATTTTTAAAATTTATTTATATTGTGTTAATGTTTCTAATGAATGTATATGTTTGTTAGTTAGTTCTCTTGGACTATTTAAATCATATATTTTAAATCAAACTTAACCAACAAAAATAATTCATTCTTCTTCTTCTGTTCTTTCGAACACTTCGGGAGTGCTTCAAGGAACTGTGCTAGGAAATATTTTTCATTATAAAAATCTGTGATTTACTAAAACATAATGTTTCTTCATTTTTTCTTTAGCAATTTTCTCTGGTAAAAATCTAGATATATCAAATCAATCCATTAATACTGTTCTGAAAATGATGAATTGTTTGACGAACATTAAACACCTTAAACACCGACCAAATTGGCCTTACGAGTTTTTCGTTGAGAAACAATGATCAAGTTATAAATCAATTATGATCTTTGGGGCAAAACCCTCCGTGAATGCTTCATTTGTAATGCACATAAGAAATTGAAAGGCAGACCTGACCAGGCGATTTTGTTTTTACGGTTTACCTGCATTCATAAATTGATATCCGAACTTCCGACAAAAATAAAACAAGCAAATTTTGGTGTTTCATTGGCTCTACTTATAGCCGTTTGGTTAATTGATAAAAACAATCTGAAGATTTGATTTCCTTTTAAATTTTTCTTTTGAATACATAGGAAGTTGCCTCTGATGACCTGATGACTAATCATTTAGAAGATCTGTATTACATACTATTTGCAGCACTTTACGATCCAATTTTGGATTCAAAGGTCTGTGGTTTTGTAATTTACAATAAAATCGCCTCTCTTGGTTTTTATTGAGGTATTACCTTTAAATATAGCGTATTATTTTTTACATATGGCGAGATACAAACGATTTCTCGTAAAGCATTTGATTAAGAACTTTTTATTATTTTCATGCTGAAAACTTGTTTGACCCGTAAACTCTAGTTATATAAATAAGAGACTCATAAGTTTTTATTTTAACGGTAAGATTGATCACCCAATATTAAAAAATATTATATTTTTTTGAAGATATATTTGTAAGTGGGATTTTGTTTATGCCATCGATATAATTTATGACAAGCGCAGTTTTGTACGAACTACATTGCATAACATAATGAGGAGGTAGGATCTCTCCAACACTTCGTTCAATTGACACAAATTTTTTAAATGATAATAATAATTTCTTAGTTACTCAATTTTATTATTGGTACATATCGCATGCTAATTGTGCGATGTTGTGTCTTACATGTAAACGTACAAATTCATCTCATGTCCCGTCTACACAACATAAGATTTTTTTATCATGTACCAGACTTGTTTATCACCATAAATCACAGTTATTTTAGACGATTTTTCTTTCTTGATAGCTAAAAGGCTTGGTGCTTCATAATCACTTTTAAAGCAAGAACGATGATCAAGATTTATTACCAAATAAAACATCTTGTACTGTATTTTCTCTTGAGAAAATAAAATATGCATTTTGCAACATATTGTAGCTAGTCGCCTATTCATGTGTAAAGTATTTAATAATAAATACATCAGATTGCTAAAGTTATTTTGATGTTAGGTAAAGTTTCAATTCAGGTACTGTATTGTTAACCTTGATAAGTTCTATGACTTTGGTTTCTGCTGTTTCGAATCAATTCCAACTTATTCAAAAATGTGCAAGTACATAATAGTTTTAAGGTTTTTTAATCCTTGTTTAAACGGAAAAACACATATACGCATAAACATTCTCGTATTCTGTCTTTTTTCTCTCTATTTTACTCTCTTTTTCTCTTTTCCCTTCTCCGTTCAACACACTCTCTCTCTATCTACCTATCTATCTCTCCCTCCTTTTTCTCGGTGTTTTTGATTATTTCGCTCTCTCTGTCTATTCGTCTTTTCTCTCTCTTTCTTTCTCACTCTCTCTCTTTCTCTCTCTCTCTCTCACTCTATTGCTTTCTGGGTATTTTTCATTCTCTCTCTCTTTCTCTCTTTCTCTCGCGCTCTCTCTCTCTCTCCCTCGTTTCTTTCTCGGTATTTTTCATTATTTCGCTCTCTATCTACCTTTGTCCTTTCTCTCTCTCTCTCGCTCTATGTTTCTCACTTTCTCCGTATTTTTCATTATTTCGCTCTCTCCCCCCCCCTCTCTCTCTCTCTCTCTCTCTCTCTCTCCCTCCCTCTCCCTCTCTCTCACTCTCGCTCTATGTTTCTCACTTTCTCCGTATTTTTCATTTCTCTCTCCCTCTCCCTCTCTCTCACTCTCGATCTATGTTTCTCACTTTCTCCGTATTTTTCATTATTTCGCTCTCTCTCTCTCTCTCCCTCTCCCTCTCCCTCTCTCTCACTCTCGATCTATGTTTCTCACTTTCTCCGTATTTTTCATTATTTCGCTCTCTCTCTCTCTCTCGCTCTCTCTCTCTCTCACTCTCTCTCTCTCTCTCTCTTTCTCGCTCTATGTTTCTCGCTTTCTCCGTATTTTTCATTATTTCGCTCTCTCTCTCTCTCTCGCTCTCTCTCTCTCTCACTCTCTCTCTCTCTCTCTCTTTCTCGCTCTATGTTTCTCGCTTTCTCCGTATTTTTCATTATTTCGCTCTCTCTCTCTCTCGCTCTCTCTCTCTCTCTCGCTCTCTCTCTCTCTCTCTCTCTCTCTCTCTCTCTCTCTCTCTCACCCTCTCTCTCTCTTAGTATTTTTTGTTATTTCGCTCTCTCTATCCATTTATCATTTTTTTCTCTTTTACACACACTCTCACTCTCTCTCTCTCTCTCCCTCCCTTAAACGTACATACGAATATAATATGTCGAAAGTAAAATTGAAACGTTTAAAAAAATAAACTATAAGATTCAACGGGAACATCTGAAGTGGAAGCTCTTTAAAACTCACCGAGAGAACGAAGTTTCTAAAGGAGGAAACATCAAGGTAAAAACACGTAAACTGACTTGTGCAGATATATTTCATGCTCACACAAACTTGCCTTGTTTATATAGAATATTATTCAACGTCCGTTCATACATTTTGCGTCATATTTTTCCAGTCTGGCCAAATCCCCGGTTAAACCAAGAGCAGCAGAATTTGCAATCCTCAACAATGAAGCCGGACATTTAGCGTTCACCATTGTTGTCAATGTGCTGACTAATTGATCTTCCAACTGGCATGTAAATGCCTTGTAGAGATTTATTTTTTTAATAGTTTTTATTACGGCTTTGAAATGATGAAATAGCAGGACAAACAAATACATCATTCATGAAACTTCGTATATTTTTAATAGCGGATATTTTGTGCCAAATTCATTTAATCGGATTTTTAATTCGAAGAATTTATTATTCTCGTAAATAAATTGAACTATGCTAATTGCATGGAATTAATGCGTTTACGACAGCACACCGCTGTTACAAGTGTTACACAATCATTCTGATATAAACTGTGAAACATTGGGTTAACCGATATAACGGAGAATATGCAAATTATTATCACTGCATCCGTTAATCATTGCAGTTTATCGTCTGTCAGATTCATTTCTGTTTCACGAGGAGATTTATTACCCAGAAAAAAACAACAAATTTTTATCTTTCCTCTGGGTATTTTGAGCTTTTACCTGCGGCTTTTACCTTTCATATTTTTAATTGCACAAATGCTTCATAACTTGAAGTAATCAATGGGTTAAACAAATTCTAAAAAAGCTTTAAAGTTCTGAATTTTTATTAGCTTTAAAATTTTCCCTCTGATTTTCAATGAAAATAAAAACCCTCAATAAACATAGAGGCGAATCCCAAAAGAACGGCGCTATAAGAATGGATTGAGTGAGAGCTTAACAAATGTATTTCAATGCAAGAACATTCCTAATATTTGTACATAATTTTCCAAAATTTGATGGCTAAGTTCTGAGTAGGAATTTGGAAAGTTAAATTTTAATCATGAAAAATACCTAAATATTTTATCTATAGATCACTGTTTTTCCACGAAAACTCGTAACACCAGTTTTTTAGTGTTTAAAAGTAAATAATGCCCACCTAACAACATCTGATTAATTTCAGGTCAGAATGCATGTTTTTACCGGAGAAAATAATGCAAGGTCATCAGCATTGCTAAAAGAATTTCAGAATTGTTAATTCTGAGTAAGTCACTGATTTTGATTATGAAAAAAATGAGGCAATACACTTCATAGGTAATACGTAAAGAAGAGCTGAATTATTCATTTTTGATTTGACATAACGATAACAGAAACAATATCGATCGAAGGAGTAAAACCTTTTTAACACAAAAAGTATTATAAAAAATAACTTCACTAATTTCGTGTCCGGTTGACCAATTAATATATTACAATTAATTAAGGTTTTTAGTTGAGACAAAAAAGTTGGCAAAAAGGAGGGAAAATTCAAAAGGTGCGGTTGAGATGGGAAGTTGGTGTCCGAGTATATCGAGGTCACGATAGTTCAAGTGGGAGAGCAGCGGCGTATCAAGCCGAAGATCGTGGGTTCGAATCCCGCTCGTGCCATTGACTTTTTTATCTCAACTAAAAACCTTAATTAATTGTAATAAAAAATAACAATATAATCCCAGACAAAAGATATAGAGAGGATGAAAAACATTTGCATTACGTAGCACATATCCTGGGGTTTGGCCTTTCATGACTTTTGGCAACTTTGCTCTTCAGTGAGGCAAGTTTCAGGGAACCTCAAAGTTGAACTGTTAGGGCAGATTTTTCGTCTGTACCCCTTAGATTCTCTATGGTTTCACAATCACAAAATTTTATTTATTTTATAAGTTCTAAGCTTATTTATTCCAGTGTTGAGAAAGTCACACATATCATAATATGAAATTATGTTTTACATATAAGTTAAATTAAATTTTTCTGCTTCGTACAAATATTTTTATTAAAAACGGACTATTCTCATTTTTATTCAGTTGACGAATACTCTGAAATTTATGCAAGACCACTTTTCGTGCTTGTGGACGGATTATCTCACTACTAGGCCATTTTTATCTCAGTTTTCTTTACAACCTGTTTACAAACTTCTTAAAGATTAAATGTTTTGATTAAAGAATGAAAGTTTATTCACGTATTTTTTAATACAATCAATGATAGAGAATAATGCTCAAATTCAATGATAATTTAAAAGACATTCATTTCGTATTCCTCTTACTATATAATATTATTGAGTTCTGTTAAGAAAATTTAGGCTCATAAAGAAGCATTAAGAACTAAGATGGTTAATTTAAAGATAAATGTTTTTTTCTGGATTTAATTGACAGGAAAGTACTAAGATTAGCCCGCAACCACATTTTAGTGTGTCTTTTTGCCATCCCGACTGTTCCAGGGGAGGGTTGCGGAGTTGTTATATTCATTTGCCCCCTATTTATAGTTAATTTGGATTAGGGGTAACAGACCGTTAAAGAGAGAATCCTCACTTCATCTTCATATAATTAGATTGCAGTCACTGTCTAATCCAACGTAAAGGAATCGCGTTGACTTTCAAGATCTTGTAGGAAGGGCAAACATCCAAATAAAGGCTTGAGACAAAATCAAATTGTAATTTTGAACCAGTCTAAATTATTAATTTCCATAGCCTTGACACGATTCTTTTGGTACTGAGCCTCTCTTGATCCGTCATTCCTTTTGATTAATGGCCCTCTGACAGAACTTGGCACGGGAGCAAACACCGTTTGAACATTCCGGATGAAAGTTTCGTTTTGTTCGTCAGGGCAAAGGATGATGTTTATTTTGAACAGAATTTTTTTAACAGCCAATTTCCATTGAGCTCTATCTCACTTTTAGGTTGTGTTAAGAAGGTTTTTCCTTCAACAATGTACAGATACATTACGGCTATAGTTTATAAATAATATTATTAAAGTAGTGTCATAATTAATCACTGAAATTTTCTTTATAAGCGTTAATTTTTCTAAATTTCCTATTTTTCTCAAAGAAATATATTTATAAATAATAATTTTATGCAAGTTTATTTTATGGGCAGACTTAACTTCGGCGACATAACCTAACTTAATTTCATTAATTATTTTTGAGATGAAGCTTTGGGGCAGATAAGAAGGGTTACTGTTTCATGTTTGCCTAGGTGATTTAGATAATTGGAATAATGACATGTAACATTTTTTCTAGACATAAACCAGAAGGCTGATGATTAAGTCTGACGCATATTAATACACACTCATTCATTTAGATTCAAGCATTTTCATTATCGAAGTGCCACCTTCACAATTGGCGAAGTATAATTGTAGATTCAATCAATTTATTTTACAATAAAATACATTTTTGATATTAATTTAACACTAATAAAATGCATATAAATTATTTTTAAAAAATGGGTATGTAGCTTAAAAGTTTAAGCTAAAACCAAAATACAAATAAATATTTAACTAGTTAAATAGTTTAATAGTAAGCACAAATTTGTCAAATATATTAATTAGTTTGTACGTTTTTCCCTAATTATGTGCATCTAGTCTATTAAGAATCTGTTTTGGTGGTGTCATTTTGTTTCTGTACGTTTTGTTTATTATTTTCTTCATAAATTATTTAAAAAAAAAAGGGTATACAGCTTAAAAGTTTAAGCTGTAGCCAAAATACAAATAAATAGGTAATATTTTCACTGTCAAATAGTTTATAAAAACATTGGATTATTTTCTGAGTTTATTTTCTTTTCGTGCTTATGTATTTGATAAAAGAAAATTATAATTTAAGTATTCAGCTTAATTTGTGTTTTTTATTGTAAATTCAATCTTGTCAATTACTTTACTTGACTAGTAGCATAGAGCAGTAGTAATTATATGCATGACAGTAACTTTTCGATTGTTTTCGTTGTCTTCTGTGCGATGTAATTCCAAATTTGTTAAATATATTAGTTAGTTTGTACGTTTTTTTCCTAAGTAGGTGCATTTGGTCTATTTAGTTGGTTTGGTGGTGTCATTTTGTTTTTGAACGTTTTGTTTATTATTTTATTGACTCTGTTTGTATCCGTTTTTCTGTGCTATGGTTTTCATTGTTTCTAGTTAGATTTTGTATTTATTGTTTGTCGGTGGTATTTTTTAGTCTAATTGTGGTATTTTCTGATTACCATAAATTTTTGCTCGCTGTTGGTTTTCTTTATGTTATGTTAAACTCTAGTTATTTTGTCTGTTTTTGTGATTGTGAGGTACAGGAAGTGTGTATTTGGTGTTTTCAAGATGTGCCATGATTTGTAGATGAATTGTAATTTGTATGTTTTTCCTAAGTAGGAATGGCATTATTTGGTTGTTGATAATGATGATATGGTTGTTGATATGGTAAGTATATCATCACGATATTACGTTTGGAATAATTTTGGGAAAGCAATTATCTTAACAAGTTTACAAAAATACTCCTAATGTTGGGATACCTGTTCCTAGTCTTTTGCTGTATATTGGTTAATGTTAAAGAAGTTTTAACTTCAGTATTTTCGTGGTCCGCTTGACCAATTAATACTTTACAATTAATTAAGGTTTTTAGTTGAGAGGAAAAAAAGTTAATGGCACGAGAGGGATTCGAACCCACGACCTTCGGCTAGATACGCCGCTGCTCTACCACCTGAGCAACTCCCCATCTCAACCCCACCTTATGAGTTTTCCCTCCTTTTGCCATTTTTCAAATATCGTGTAATCGATTTTGGATTCTCGACGACAATTGAAATGGCGACGGAGAGATTTAGTGAAGTGTACTTCATTTAAATTCATTAAATTCACTACTTTCGTGGTCCGCTTGACCAATTAATATTTTATTATTAATTTTTTTCATCTCAACTAAAAACCTTAATTAATTGTAAAGTAGTTTTAACATTAGATTTGTAGTCTGAATTCAGTGCTATGTTTTTTGCGCTTATTTGGTGTTTACAAACATACAATTTTAATGTATATAGATTAGTGACCGTTAATCGATAGTTATTCAGATATCGTGAGATGCGGTCGGGTGTGATGTAGGTTTCATAAAAACAACTTTATCGTGCCAACGTTTCGATCTTTTATTGAGATCATCTTCAGGGCTCAAAGTGTTTGTCTTATGAGTAATTGTGCCATCCATGCGTGTCGTCAGGATGGCACAATTACACAGAAGGCAAACACTTTGAGCCCTGAAGATGATCTCAATAAAAGATCGAAACGTTGGCACGATAAAGAAAATGTTTTTCTGAAACCCACATCACACACGACCGCATCTCACGATATCTGAATAACTATACAATTTTAATGTGGTATGCCAAACAGTCAAGATAAATATGTTTAAAGTTTAGATATAAAAATGAATTATAAAATGTTAGTAAGCAAGTTTTTATATATTTTTTAAAAATAAAATCTATGCTTAACCGCTGTTAACTTTTTTAATATCAAATTTATTTTTTAAAACTGGTCGTATTGGACCAATCATTAATTTTACAATAATATTATAGAATAAATAAATGTTTAAATTCTTATAAACCCATTGGTACACTAAGATTTACATTTAACTATTCACTCTTCATTTTTAACTACACAAGTTCACATGGCTTTGTTCTTTTTAATCTTTTGACCATGTTTCGGTTATGTAAGAGTTTGGTCGCTTCCACATTCTCGTGCTGGCTGAGGCGAGCCTGGTGTTTGGCGGCAAATCTTTGTATTTCCGCCGTGACTTCAGGGATCTTAAGATCCCTATGTAAGTCTATTCCTTATGTACCAAGGTGCATTGACCATGTTACGTAAGTTTTTATTTTGGAGTGTTTGCATGATTTTGATATTGCTGTGTTTGGTACAACCCCATAGTTGGATACCATATGACTTGTTTATATAATAACATTTTATTTTGTATAGCAAGGTTGGAGCCACGTCCTATCAACCAGTATAGTTCTCTATACCTTAAACCTATTTCTGTCCTTTTTTTCTTCACGTGTTCTTTCCATCTCAGCTTGGCATCTAAGGTCATTCCCAGAAATTTAGCTGTATCGCTGTGTGGTATAGTAGTTCCATCGGTTGTAAGCGACGGAACACGGTCCACCTTTTTGTTTGTAAAGATTAGATGAACTGATTTATGCTGATTTAGCTTGATTTTCCTTTTTTTTGTCCATTCGTTTACCTTATTACATGCATTTTGGAGGATTTTGGTTGAATGGGTGATAGAAGGTCCTAGTGATATCACCGCTGTGTCATCTGCAAACGTTGCAATTTTTACTCCTTATATTTTCGGAAAATCACTGGTATATAATAAGTAAAGCAGTGGACCTTATATGCTACCTTGTGGCACTCCTGCATTTATTGTTTTTATTGAGAATATTGACCTTCTTATTTGACTCTAAACAGTTTGTCAGTTAGGTAGGAAATGATAATATAATGCTTTGGTAGCATCACTTTTAGTTTATTGATGAGTCCTTCGTGCCAGACCTTGTCAAAAGCTTGTGAGACATCAAGGAAGATAGCACAACGAATTTGTTTTTCTTCAAGAGATTTTTCTATTACGTCCGTTATTCGGTGAATTTGGTCTATTGTTGAATGCCTTGTTCAGAATCCAACTTGGTGGTCAGGGATGATTTTCTTTTTTTCTACAATGCTGTTAACATAAAAAGCATTTTATCCTTTATTAATTTATTTAATATGATATTGCAAAGCATACACGTGATATTGTTTTCTTATTATAACAATGTAAATGTTTGACTTTCCAATATTTGTCAAAACCTATTTACTTATTATGCTGTCTACGTAGAACACTCACAGAATGGTAATCATAAGGTTTGGATGCATCATTAATATTGTCATTATTCAATATAAATATTTAATTAGCGCCTTATATTGACTTCTACATCCACTTGAGATTCTATGAAATACTATGTACAAATATTCTCATTCTTAAGTTATTCAATAATTCAGATAGCGACTTCTTATAATTAAAATCTATATACCTAACATTTCAAATAAATCAAACAATTTAATACATTTCATAATACAATATAGAGTAATCACGTTTATACACTACTCTGGCCTACATCTCACATGAATCCGTTGAGGCACCACTAAAGAAAAGAAGGATTGACCCTTTAACTTTTAACTGGGTAATTCATTGTTGAAAAGCCGGGAAATAGAAGCCGATTTAGGTCATCACTCAATGACCATAATTCCTCAAAAAGGATGCCCCAAGGGTGTATGCTATCACCACTTTTGTGTAGTTGTTTTGTATCGATAGTTGACGACCTAATTCAAGAACTAATTAGTGTACGATACCTTACTCGAAGTTATGCGGATGACCTAGTAATAACAATGAAGGGCAGATGTGATAAAATTGTTTAATCACAAATGCAAAGTGCCCTCAAGTTCAACCTTATTACAAAGATGATGTGATAGATAATATGGATGTGGGTGTCAACCGAACAAAACCACCATCTTACTTATACCTCTCACTAATAAATTGTCTTAACTGAATTGGGATATTGCCAATTTTCTATTTACTTTCCCTAACATTTTTATTTATATATATATATATATATATAAGTTAGTTAATTTATAAATTGCATTAATATTTATTAAAAATTATTGTTTTTTACTGAAGGAAAATTTAAATAAGGGATTTCGAAAAATAACAAGATAAAAGGTTTTAATTCTATAATTTTGTTTATTGGACACAACGATTTTTAAATAATTAATACCGTGTATAATGTCATCTGCTAGCTAAAACTTTTCTGCACCTCTTAGGCATACTGTTGATAAGATTACCACTAATTTGATAAGGAATTTCACTCCCTAGATGTTGCAACGCTGCAGTCAATTGTTGCAGTTCAACTGGCTTCGGAAGGTAATCCAAAAGGCTAGTCTGCCACGCATCCCACATGTGCTCAATTGAGGGTTGAGGTCTGGAGACGATCGGGGAAAGTGCAAATGGAAAATTCCCAAGTTTTCTAAACAATGATGAACAACGCTGCATTTATGAGTTTTGGCATTGTTTTCGAAAAATCAAAAATCCTTGCCAATAAGATCCCTGGTTTGAGGGATGAATTTTTGATAATTTCGACATATCTGACGGCGGTGAGGTCGCTTTGAAAAATATGGAGTCCAGTTCATCCTGCAGTGTACATCCCAGCCCAGACCATTACACCGCCTCCTTCAAACAGCACGAACTGGGGCGTTGCACGCATCCCCTGTTCTCGGTAGACTCTTCGGCGCCTGCTTTCACTATATAGACAGAAACGCGACTCATCAGCAAACGTAACAGCTTTCCAATTAGCATTTCCAACGTCTCCAATCCATCCAATCTCAAATTCTACGTCCAATTACAAATGCTCCTTTCTACGTTTCAAAGTACACTTTTCATAACGATCTACACATCCCGTTTGTCCATGAACTCATCCAAACCTGCTATAATAAATTTCATCAATCACTGGACACACACACTAATCTATTAGTTCAACATTTATCACTTCCTTACCTGAAAATCTTCCAAGACTATTGAAGCGAAAGTGACCCCGATACCTTCCCATTGAGAGAACATTGAACAAAATATCAGTATGAAGGGTTGCCACTGGGCAACTTCTCCTACAAGAGACTCAAATGACAAATTCAGCATAATTAATATTGTCAACAGAATTACCGTTGATCGTCCAAAGCTGAAATTATACATAAATTTTTTGGGCCTTTTACCAATTTCTTCATCTGAAAACAAATATGTGTTTCTGGTATTAGATGCCTTTTCAAAATTCCTTTGGATCATTCCTCCGGGGAACGCGACGGCTAGGTCGTGACTAAGTGTTTACACTAACACATTTTAGCACAGCATGGAATATGTAAATTGATCGACTCCGATCACGACCCGGCGTTCAAATCTAGGGAATATAAACCATTTTGTTTTCAGTTGGGAATCACATATCACTTGAATATTCCATATTATCCCCATGGAACAATGTTGAACGCTCAATCTCATCGTTAAAAACAGCAATCGGAATATACCACTCCTCGCAACAAAAGAAATGGTAAAGTTCCTTGCCGTTCATCGTCCTAACACTAAATAATGCACAACACGAATCTACCAGATTTACTCCCGCACAAAACGTTTTAGGCCGAAACATGTTCTATCCTTTAAATCTAAAATTGCAAATGGACATGTTGTGGGATTCTACGTCAAAAGAAGATATGGACAAATTATGGGCTGAGACATACAGAAACTTGCAAAGTGCTCGAGATGAAGCAGTACAATTCGCACAGTAAGAAAATCTTTTATCGAGTGGGAGACCAGGTACTGCATAAAAGCTACTAGCTATCGTTCCTCGTAGTTAATCCCTGCGGTTGAAGGACCCTATTTAGTTGCTGAAGTAGTATCCGGAGTCAGTTACGTTTTGTGTAGAGTGTAGAACAGAACCTGATAAGAGAGTACGAGCTCAAATACACAGTACGTATATATACAGGGTGAATTGCTACTCGTGCTACAAACTTCTCCAGTAGATTCTTCACCCTAAAATGAACAAAAAAGTTCATATTGTCCATGGTCCGATTCTCAACCATTTCAGAGTAANTATATATATATATATCCAAACAAGATTTTTATCAATAAAATCAAATAACTGATCGTTTTTTTAATACTATACTATAATTTGGATTTTCGACTATATTTAATGCCTGTTTGAAAATGACCAGAGCATGAACAGTTGAAGTCTTGTCGATTGTTGGTGGAATCTGAAGGAGTAGACATAACGTGGATCTTCAGCTCTCAGTCGTCATCGGGAGCATGTTTTCGAGTGGATGTCATTCTTAATCGAGTAAATAGCATCTGGAGCACAAGATTATGGAGATTCTCTACCACAAAAACATAATGGGATTTTCAAATGCATTCACTAAGCAAAAGTCGCTCAAGAGAACTCCGGAGTATACTTCGTTATAATGCTCATGAATGCCAACCTAGAGCCTCTCGAACAAGAAGAAGAAAACAATGAAGAAGAAAAAGAAGAAGAATGAGTGGCTACTCTGAAGTCAACATCCTTCGTTGTCCTGAGTTATCGTCATGGAGACACGAAGAAGAGTGCTTGCATTTATAACGCCTATATATATATATATATATAT